>NC_139218.1:88458845-88826345 GCF_055691185.1 Crinia signifera
ATTCATACAAATCCCCTTTTCTCTTTCGTCCAGTCCGGTGACACAGCTTAACCTTGGGACGTTCACGAGCCGGTATTATGGGAGGGTACGCTCAGACTGCCAGTTCTCATCACTGCCCGTCCAAATGAAGCGTCCTCCTTCGCAAACTCAAAAAAACATCCGGGCCCGGGGCCTTCAGAGGTTTGAGTTGTTTAATCGTCCGAGATACCTCCTCAACATCTATTGGTCTGATCAAACCAGTCTGGGCTGATTCTGAAATCTGTGGGACTTCAATAGAGGCCCAAATGTTTTTTTTTTTAAATTTCCGTGTCAATTGGCCCTTGTGAATATAGGCCCTTATTCAGATCTGATCGCAGTACACATTTGTTCTCAAAATGGGCAAAACCATGTGCTCTGCAGGTGGGGCAGATATAACATGTATAGAGAGAGTTAGATTTGGGTGAGTTATTTTGTTTCCGCGCAGGGTAAATACTGGCTGCATTCATTTTACACTGCAATTTAGATTTCAGTTTCAACACACCCCACCCAAATCTTCAGTCTCTCTGCACGTGCTACATCTGCGCCACCTGCAGTGCAGATGGTTTTGCCCATTTTGAGAACAGATTTGTGCTGCGATCAGATCTGAATAAGGGCCATAGTTTCTTATAAAACTCTCTGAAGATATCTAAAATACCCATGCCCCCATGTGACCTAGTCTCTTGCTGTGTTTTTTCAGGGCCGTCACTATAGCAGAAGGCCGTGAGCCCCTTATTAAATTAGACAATAAATGGCCATTTTTATTCCCATGCGTGTAAAATGCTTTGAGGTCAGTGCCTCACTATGGGCCTTATTTTGGTTCATTCTTTCTGACAAAATCCTTCTTAGATGGGCAAAACCATGTGCACTGCAGGTGGGGCAGATGTAACTTGTGCAGAGAGAATTAGATTTGGGTGGGGTTTTAATTCAAAGTGAGATCTATATTGCAGTGTAAAAATAAAGCAGCCAGTATTTACCCTGCACAGAAACAAAATTACTCACCCAAATCTAATTCTCTCTGCACATGTTACATCTGCCCCCCCTGCAGTGCACATGGTTTTGCCCATCTAAGAAGGATTTTGTCAGAAAGAATGAACCAAAATAAGGCCCTATGTTCGGCACATAATGTTCTCTCTCCACATCCTAGTGGATAGTAGGGCATGAAATACCACATGTCGGCACAAAAAAATGTGAAAAACACATGTTGACCTTTTGACTGTTTGTGTTGACTTTTGTGACCCTGTCGATCTTAGCCATTTTATTTATTTTATGGTTTCTTATATAGCGCAGCAGATTCCGTTACAGTGTCTTATATAGCGCAGCAGATTCCGTTACAGTGTCTTACATAGCGCAGCAGATTCCGTTACAGTGTGTTATATAGCGCAGCAGATTCCGTTACAGTGTCTTACATAGCGCAGCAGATTCCGTTACAGAGTCTTATATAGCGCAGCAGATTCCGTTACAGCGTCTTATATAGCGCAGCAGATTCCGTTACAGCGTCTTATATAGCGCAGCAGATTCCGTTACAGTGTCTTATATAGCGCAGCAGATTCCGTTACAGTGTGTTATATAGCGCAGCAGAATCCGTTACAGTGTGTTATATAGCACAGCAGATTCCGTTACCGTGTCTTATATAGCGCAGCAGATTCCGTTACAGTGTCTTATATAGCGCAGCAGATTCCGTTACAGTTTCTTATATAGTGCAGCAGATTCCGTTACCGTGTCTTATATAGCGCAGCAGATTCCGTTACAGTGTCTTATATAGCGCAGCAGATTCCGTTACAGTGTCTTATATAGCGCAGCAGAATCCGTTACAGTGTCTTATATAGCGCAGCAGATTCCGTTACAGTGTCTTATATAGCGCAGCAGATTCCGTTACAGTGTCTTATATAGCGCAGCAGAATCCGTTACAGTGTGTTATATAGCGCAGCAGAATCCGTTACAGTGTCTTATATAGCGCAGCAGGACAGGCATCAGTAATAGCATAGCAGTCCCACCAAGTTACAAGTCCAGAAGGGAAGCTATATAATACATAAGTGCCTCAGAGCCATGCCAACCTAAGACCTGTTGACCTTCAGTGGTCGACCCAATGCAAGTCGACCTTAATACTGTCAACCTAAATGACCGAATACTGCATCCGATAGATATGATCTGAAGTGAATAGAGTAAAATTTTAGACCAGGGTTAGGTCAGATTTCTGGGAGAGTTTAAGAGAAATCTTAAGAGATTTGGAGCTTCAGATATATCTACGTAGTAAATCTGGGATATTTTATTTATTTATATATTAACAGTTTCTTATATAGAGCAGCATATTCCATTGCTCTTTACAAAATGAGACCGTGATACAACAAACTGAGTATTTATTTACAGACAGTCAAAAGGTAGAATACATATATATATATATATACATCTGTGTTCACACTTTTTGCTTTTGGTGGGAGGTCTACAGAGGGTCTGCATATTCTATTTAATCAGGATATAGTTTACACTGTGAAATGTGTTAGAAAATGTTCATTAGGACAGAACAGGACTTCAAGACCCCCTGGACTGATACAGCATTCCTTGATGGCTTTGGCTGGCTTGCGGGGGAGGGGGTATGGTGTTGCAAAGTACAGTTTGTTACAGTGGAAGGGGGAAGGGTATTGCTAGACTATCCACAAATTTGCCTCACATTTGCAGTAAAATATATACAGTATTTTTGCACTATAGCTTTCTTAAGAATACCACTAGCATAACAAAAGCAAAAAAATTTAGGTGGGGTGTGTTGAAACTGAAATCTAAATTGCAGTGTAAAAATAATGCAGCCAGTTTGTACCCTGCACAGAAACAAAATAACTCACCCAAATCTAACTCTCCCTGCAAGTTACATCTGCCCCACTTGCAGCACAGCATGGTTTTGTCTATTTTGAGTACAAATTTGTACTGCGATCAGGTCTGAATAAGGGCCAAAAGGCATTGATGCAACAGTTCACAGAAAAGCCTCATTACCTTTTCACTAGTAATGTCCTACCAACCTTCATTAAACCAGGACAATAGCATATATGGAGTTAAGCTGATTATATTTTTCGCAACCTTATATGAATTTAGTAATGTTTTTGAAATCTATAAATTAAAAAAAACATACTATTGTTTATTGCAGCATAATGCGCTTTAACGTATTTAACTGTTAATATATTGGCTTATCTTTTGCATAATTATATGCTGTAATGTAGACCAATCATGTTCCCAGCATAGGGGAAGCAAAACAATTTTTCAGACCAATTCATGTTTAAAATAAACTGCCACAAAATACTGCACCTAAAGAACAGAGCGTAATGCATTGTTTACTGAACTAAAGGCCCATACACACTAGACGATTTCAGCTGAAAATCACTCAAAACAGCCGTTTTGACAAATTTTCACTTGAAAGTCGCCTAGTGTGTATGCCCCAGTGACAGCCAACTAGCAATGATGCGTGCTCCCGCATCATTGCCAGCGAGGCGGGCCGTCAGCTGGTTTTACCAGCACATCTAGCGATGATGGCTGTTTTTTCATGGAATCCAAAATGGCGTGACCGATTTTGATTAAATTGTCAGGCAATCTTCAGATTAGCCCAGCGAGTGTTCCTTTGAAGTTTGGTATTTTTTGGCAAATTTTACCAAAGTTGTGCAACGGAACCAGATTGACCATCAAAAAATTGTCACCAAATTTAATCGAGGCAACAATCATCTGTGGCAAATTCAAAGGTGAATACGTACTGATTCCACGCATAACGATGATTTCCAATGATTTACCATTCAAATTCAAGCGGCTCCAGTTCCCTTTGCGTCTTGCCTTTGCTATTACCATCAACAAAGCACAAGGCCAATCGTTGACTATTGCTTGCTTAAATTTGGAAAATTCATGTTTTTTACACGGCCAGTTGTATGTGGCTTGCTCCCGTGTTGGCACACCGAAAAATGTATATGTTTTTACTCCAAATAAAAAAAAAAAAAAAAAAACATTGTCTATCTGCTGCCCTTAAGATCAATTAATACTTGTTTAGTTTCACGGCGGCAGCTGTATGCTACGCTATGCTTGAATCTTGGCAGCACACCAATGGCTGCTGCCAAGATTCGTTATCAGCGTAGTGCCAGCAGGAGTGCT
This sequence comes from Crinia signifera, assembly GCF_055691185.1. NCBI lineage: Eukaryota > Metazoa > Chordata > Amphibia > Anura > Myobatrachidae > Crinia > Crinia signifera. The sequence continues at coordinate 88,462,986 of NC_139218.1, forward strand.
ACTCTAAGATCAGGTCAACGGCTGTCGGGGAGAGGCTTGGAGGAGCATGGAGTAACAGCTGCACGCTGCATGCTGTACCTCCCACCAAATATCCGTGCATGTAGTCCAGATTCACATGACTTTTTATCCCCCCCTAGCAGATCATAGCCGGCGGACAAATGAGCACAAATAGATTGCCTACTTGCAGGCTTGGTGCGGGAGAACCCCGAGGACGGAACCGACGAGTGGGTACAATTAAGAAGCCGGGAGGTACTTCCCCGGCCACGCAGTACTTCCGGCCGAGTACACGTGTGGAGGAGAGAATGGCAGCTAAGGCGGAGGACTGGCTCTACAGCACGGAATAATGTGCTAATGGACATTAATTAACAGATTGCATCCCATGAAAGGGGAATATAATTAATAAACAGCATTTCGGATGTTGAACTGACTCTTTGCAGTGGAGTAGGAGTATCTTGGACATCGGGCCCTAAAGCACAAGCTGTTCATCCTATAAAGTCCATCACTATACCTCTTGAAAGGGAGGGGAGGTGGAAAGGTAAAAAAATGGGAAAAACTTCAGCAGCAGTGGCTGCGGATAAATTAGGAAGATTCACACGCAACCCACAAACCTGCCCCACAAAGCGTTCTCCCTTCTCTCACTCAGAAATGGATACATCAATAACGGAGCCACTGCAGTCAACACAACAGATTCTGCAGGCAATAAATGCATCTAAGCAGCGGGTAACAGAGAAGATTAGTCAAGTACAAGTAGATGTCTCTTTATTAAGACATGATCTACAAAACATCAGAGAGAGGGTACAAGAAACAGAGCACCGTATTTCAAAACTGGAGGATACCAATACCCCCCTACTAAAGAAAGTTGAGATTCTTTCTTTTAAGATAGTGAATATTCAATTTAAAGTATCAGATATGGAAGGGAGGCTCAGGCGAAATAACATACGAATAGTGGGGCTCCTGGAACGGGCAGAGGGGACATATCATGAGCAATTCGTGGAACAGTGGCTTAAGCATATATTCACAAAAGAAGTATTCACGCAACAATTCACTGTAGAAAGAGCACACAGAATACCGCTAAGACCACCACTGCCCAGGGCCCCCACAAGAACTTTGGACATAAAGTATTCTATGATATTTCCTGCAAGATTACGTGTAGTCTATGAAAATGTCACCCATTTCTTCACCAGCCCAAAGGAGGCGGAAACCTGGCTGGAAAGTAAAGGAAAATAAAACATTGTGGCCAATATTATGGCTCTATGACTGCTGGGGGGGATTTACCTGAACCTCTATCCATTTGATGGAGGAAGCAAAGGGGAAATAGAGAAAATCCTTTTTTTTTATTTTTTCCTCTCTCTTCTTCTCCTCTTCCCCTCTCCCTCTATAAGATCACAATATATTGATGTGCTAAAGGGAAAAAGGGATAAAAAAAAAAAGGGGGAAAAAGAGGAAAAATCTTAAATATAATATTTACTAATGATAAGCTGCTGTTTGTGTAGTAGAGTAAAACTCAAGATTGGAGGGGAAATGGAAATAGGATGGGGCCTAAAACGTAATGTAGATCACAAAAGGCTCTGGTGCCCTGGCTATGGGCTAAGTGTTATGCCCTTCCCTTTTTTTTTTCTCTCTTCCCTCCTTCTCTATTCCCCGCCCTACTAAATATGCATGGGAACTGGGAAAAAAGTGGGAAAATGCGCTAAGAAAGGTGGGAGTCTCCATGTGCTATTAGAGCCATGGAAGTAGATAGGTTTCCATGCCCATGGGGAAAATAGCAACTATGGATAGAATTTTGGGAGATAGTTATACCTTAAGGGTTAAGAATATACAGGGAGGGTTAGGGAGGAAGGGTGGGATGGGTGTTATATGTTTGGTATATGTCTACAAGTTAGTAATATGTGGTCACCAAAAAAAAAAAGAGTTAAAAGGGAATATCTTGGTTGGATTAGATCAGTAGATATGGATGAGTGATCGACTAAAGGGGGTAGGCTTCCTGAGCTGGAATGTTCGGGGACTCAATAATAAAATAAAAATATCTCTAGTGATGTCCCAGCTCAGGAAATACGATGCCGAAATTATCTGTTTGGTAGAAACGCACTTCTATGGAGAAAGGACGAAAGCACTGAAAAAGCCATGGGTGGGCCATATGTTCGACTCAACATTCACCAATAACGCTAGAGGCGTTACGGTTCTGATAAAAAAAATCAATAACATTTCAAATAGAAACCAGCATGATCGATCCATGTGGTAGATTTATTTTTCTAAAGGCTATTATAAACTATAAGCCTATGTATATATTAGCAATCTACGTCCCTCCTCCATACAATAATGATATAATGCGTCAGGCAATGGTATTTGTATCAGGATCTCCAGAAACCCCGGTAGTATTTTAATAAAATAATGTGTAATTTGATAGATGGAAAGTAAAAAGTGATCACACATCTACACTAGATAGAACTCAACCAACTGCCTTTTCAAAATTGGTAACAGAAATAGGCTGGATAGACATCTGGAGAATTAGAAATCAAGGAGTCCTCCAGTTCTCCTGCTATTCCGCTACACACAATACTTTCTCTAGAATAGATTTATTTCTGGTATCCCCTATATTGGCCCCGGCAATAATTAAAGTCGAACATCTACCAAAAGGAATCTCAGATCACTCCCCAATATACTTGAAAATTAATATGAACCAGGATTGAGGAAAGACAACTTGGAAATGAAACGGTACTGCTTTCCTAGCACGGTGCCCACGATCTAGATTGTATGTGTGGGGCTGATATCTCAAGCATTGCATGCATCTTATGTGTTTGTGCGGCATAAGATGCATGAGATGATGCCTCCTTTCCCCCTCAGTCACCAGTGCTGCACATACTTTTTGTACTGCTTTCGGATCACATCCCACACACATTGCATGCATGCCGTGCGATGCGATCTAGCCCATAACGTATGCGATTCTCGCAGCGTGTATGGGCACCTTTAGTGCCTGCAACATTTTGCGGACACAGCACTGAGATGGTGTATGCATACATGTACATGCACCCGAGATCCTCCATAGGATCGCATGTTGCATATACTCCCACAATCGGGCTACAGCTTGTTGCAATGGCAATGTGAAAGGGCGCAAAATGTATGGTTTGCAGGAGGGCGCCGGACACCCTAGCACCGGCCCTGGATAGAACCCATGACCTCAGTGCTGTGAGGCAGTAATGCTAACCATTACACCATCCGTACTGCCCCGTAAATATAACACATGGTGGGGATAGAACCAATGACCTCAGAGCTATGAAGCAGTGAAGCTAACCATTACACCATCCGTACTGCTCTGTATATATAACACATGGTGGGGATAGAACCCATGACCTCAGCACTGTGAGGCAGTATTGCTAACCATTACACCATCCGTACTGCCCAAAATTAACTACCTGTTGCCAGATCCGGATTAATGGGGAGTTACAGGAGATACGTACCACCGGAGACCCAGGGGCGAATTTAGGGGTCAGGCCGCCCCTAGGCACAAAAATGCCCTCACCCCCCCCCTATTTTAACATATTCATTATATATATATATATATATATATATATATATATATATATATATATATATATATATATATATATAAATTATATACAGCAGCAGAAGGAGCAGTTACCTGGGAGGTATGCTGTAGGAGGCCACATTATCTATTCAGCCGGGCAGAAGCTTTCTACAAACACACGGGGGGGCCCACGTGGCTCTCACCCACATTAGACTGCAGCCTTGAGCGGGGGAGGGGGGGCGACTGTAGCCGCAGGCAAGAGAGGAGTGGGGGGAAGAGTCAGACTGTATCCCGAGGATGGAGGTTCGGGTGCAGAAGCGCATTGCCTGGCCCCCCGCACACCCAGTCAAACAGCTGTATACTGTATTTCTATGGGCGCCGGGCAGGGCGGAAGTGGCTTTTGAGCCAGTGAACCGAGCGGAGCATCAGCCGGACGCGCAGGGGGACCATAGTACTAAGGAGATAGCCGATGAGCTGATGATTTACTGTGCATTGCAGAGCGGGTGGGCAGCGGTGGGTGACGAGCAGTGCTGCCGCCGACATATGATGAATCAGGTCGGCGGCGGTGCCGCTTGTCACTTGCCGCTGTCCACCCGCTCTGCCATGACAGCCAATGCTTTAAATAGCTGTCATGCCTGCCGTGCCGCCCTCGATTGGTGCCGCCCTGAGGCCCATTCCTCACGGGCCTAGGCACAAATCCGGCCCTGCGGAGACCCTGTCTGAACACCCCCCCACCACAGATCAGACATTCATCTACAATCTGCAGCCCTGTGACAACCAGCACTAATAGCTGTCATACTGACAGCGCTGTGCTCGGCTGCACCAACCAGCGGCATCCACTGTGCTAAGCATGATAGCTGAATGCCTGTGACTGGGCTGCAGCCCATAGAACCTGGGTTAGCACCTGCAAAGTATCAAGGCCAATACTGCACATGCACCAGTCCTGGTGCCTGTCATCTCTATTGTACAGGCACAAGAACCATGATTTAACTTCTATGGGCTACAGCCGAAGCAGCCCATAGAATCTGGGTGGATGCTCAGTACTACGCATGTGCTGGTGCCTGTCATCTGCCTTGTACAGGTGCCGGGACCATGGAGGCAAGTGAGGGGTGCCGGCAATGTGGCCAGTGGCAGCCCTCCTCCTACTATCTGGTAGGAGCAGCCACTGCTACTGAGGCATAAATATACCTGCATATACTGATGGGCACTAGAAATGACTCACTAGAAAGTGTGAAGAATCACGATAATTTACAGACATATATACTGTACATATATAAATTAATGTGTAATAAGTTATAGCACAGGTTCTCAAACTCGGTCCTTAGGACCCCACACAGTGGATGTTTTGTAGGTTTCCTCACAGAATCACTAGTGAAATAATTAGCTCCACCTGTGGATCTTTTAAAATGTGTATCCGAGTAATAAGTACACCTGTGCACCTGCCGGGTGACCTGGAAAACGTGAACTGTGTGGGGTCCTTAGGACCGAATTTGAGAACCCCTGAGTTATAGCATAAGGTAATGGGTTCTATCCCCACCATGTGTTATATATACGGGGCAGTACGGACAGTGTAATGGTTAGCCTCCATACTGCCCCATATATTAGGGTTACCACCTAGTCCCTTTAATTCCGGACACATATTAATTACACAGGTTCTGTGGCTGGCTGACTTCAAGACTCCACTTCACCTGATTTTAAACTGCCACAGAACCTGTGTAATTAACATGTGTCCGGAATTAAAGGGACTAGGTGGTAACCCTACCATATATATATATATAACACATGGTGCCTCACAGCACTGAGGTCATGGGTTCTATTCCCACCATGGCTCTAACTGTGCAGAGTTTGTATATTCTCCCCGTACTTCACCTCCCACAATCCAAATATATACTGGTATATTTGGTAATTGGCTCCTAACAAAATTAACCCTAGAATGTCTGTGCGTGTACATGTGGATGTTGTATGGAATATAGATTGTAAGCTCCACTGGGGCAGGGACTGATGTGAATGTTCAAATCTTCTCTGTAAAGCGCTGCGGAATATGTGTGCGCTATATAAGAAACTGATAATAAATATATAATAATTAAATAAGGAAAAGAAATGGGGGCACAATCAGTATCAATTAAAAATCAGCTGATTGGCTTAGAGCTCAGTCAATCAGCGGCCGCCCAGTTTTTGAATAAGATTTTTTTTCTATGCTCCCACCGTTCGCCACTGCTGACTTTGCTCTCCGGTTCCCCCCCTGCCACGGACCCTGCTGCTCCCCGGGTCTACATCTGATAAATCGAGCCGATTTATCACATGTGAAAAATGGCACATCAAGTGCCAAATCTTATCAAGCTCTCCCGGGGAGCTTCCGGGAGAGCTCAGGGGAAGTTGGGGCCGACTTGTCCTTAGGACAAGTCGGCCAAATGTATGGGGGCCTTAACAGCTAATACCGGTATATACATATACATAAGGACAAACATAAAAGAATCCAATGCAAATGCAAACCAGGTGCAGCTTAATTAGCTGTTAGAAAAAGTATTTTAGGATAATTGGAGTGATTTGATATAAACGAGTACCTGTTTCCAGGGTCTTCCATCCTGAGGAAGCCTTGCTGGCGAAACTAGTCGATGTTTGTGGAGATCCCGCCAATGCCGTTTGCGCAATACGGCACTGACGGGTAAGTCTGCCGACAGACCCCCTGTACCCTGGAAACAGGTACTCGTTTACTTCAAACCACTCCAACTATCCTAAAAGACTTCCCAACAGCTAATTAAGCTGCACCTGATTTGCATTTGCATTGGACTCTTTTATGTTTGTCTTGTGACCCCCAGTACTTATGTATATGTATACCGGTATTAGCTGTTACATTTATATAGTGTAGTACTGTAGCATACTGCTAGCATACTATCCTATATAATCATTTTTATCGTATTATTATAAATACTATTTGCATTGCTTTTATAATAAATATCCACTTTTATTTTCACTAAACCACTGTGTACGTAATATTTTTCATATTGGAAGTATAGCGCAGGGTGTACATCCCCCTTGTTTCCCTATTGCTCACAACTTTGGGTATTTGTAGTGTACCCACACACCCAGCCGCTGTCTACCAGTATTATTGGTCTGTGGCACAGTCTTCTCTCCCCTCTCACCCAGATCATGGGTTGATATGCCAGATTGATCAACCCGGGATATTTAAAAGTGGCAATATATTGCTAGCAATATATTGCTCAGCAATCATATTGCCCCGTGTCCCGTTTTCACCTGCAACCAGAGATGGTCGCAGATGAAAATTTAAACACTGCTGGGTGAAGAGGCAGGGGATGTCGCTGGTCAGAGGAGCATGTTCCTCCGACCAGCGACCATTCAGGGGCTGAAAACGGGAGCGCGCACCCGGCGATTTATCGCTGGTGCACACTCCAATCACTGGCAATATGGTCGCTCAGCGACCATATTTCCAGCAATTTCAGCCCCTATCGCCCCCGTGTGTACACAGCATTAGACTTCTCCACAACCCGGGTTGAGTCACCTAAACCCGGCAATAACCCAGGGTATTTTGCCACCTTGAAAGGGGTATAAATAAGAACACCTACATACACACAGCAACAGTAATATAAGACCCTATACATAGCCCCAATGGACAGAGAACACAATTATAATTACGCATAGTGTATCACAGTATGCATATCACCCCTATTACACAGCCCCTAAGATAGTACACTTATACATTACCATACCCTCCAACATCTAAAGGGCAGAAATTGGTACAAATTGGGGGTGGGGGCATTGCCATGGGTAAAGGGTGTGTGGCCAGCACACAGTGATTATGCTGATGGTTACACAAATCCTGTGTGCAGCAGCCCTGCATCTTTCTGCTCTGCCTCCCCTACATGTGCTGCTTCCACCTGCCGGACTGTGCCGCTTTGATAGGGGCAATTTAAGCCCCATTTCTAAGCCATCTCACTAGATGGCTTAGAAATGTGCATGGAACGCTCCGTATGCTTATGTACACCCTATAGCGATGGTGATGCACGGTCCAACATGCTGCCATAACCGGCAGGGATAGACAGTGCATGCATTGTCTATCCTGCTTAGAACGCAAGGTTATGCCTATTACCATAAGCAATACCCTGCTCAGCACAGATGGCTCAGCATCACATGTGATCTGTGCTTCAGCACCTTGTTCAGAACGGGGCACCCATCTCCCCATGTGTACACAGCTTAAATAAGAGATGAAAAGACACATGAAAGGAGATATTCGGAATATGGTCATTAAGTCAACCCTAATTAGGTTGACATTTATTGGGTTGACCAGTGAAAGTCAACCAGGCTTAGGTCGACAGGTTGGATGGTCAACACAAGTATTAGGTCAGCATGGGTTTTTTTTCACATTATTTTGAGTGGACATGTGCCCACAGCTGGTATTTCATACCGTACCATCCACTACAGGTTGGTGGGAGTATAATAGTGTGCTGAATGCAGTGTGGCACTGTGCCCGAAGCATGGCAAGTGCAGTGGTACACTTAGATGGTGTCCATGTCAACGATGTCGACATTCGGGTAAAAAAACATGGAAAACTCATGTCACCATGTCACCTATTTCAAGTGTCAATCTAAGCCCTGTCGACCTTCAGGTCACCCCCAGACTAATACAGCACAGCACTGCACCACTGAACTGTACTAGATCTGAGTTTATTGTGAACAGCTGCGCTCGGATCCCGTCTCAGATCGTGAAGTTCAGGTATGTTCGGATCTCGGAGATCCGAATACGCTCATGCCTACTATATACACACTTCTGTGATGAAGCCACTCCTGAAGCTTCACTGCAGGGGGTGTCTGGTCAGCTTCTATATACACACAAACAGTAGCAGCAGACTGTCATTACACCAGCACTGACCAGACATGTTATTTGTTGATTCAATCACAACCTCTCACCTACAATAGTGCACTTGTGAGAATGTGTTTCTGGTTTTAGTTCTGTATTATAAATTTTAATTTTATTTATTATTATCCTCAATTACATTCCCAGTCCACAGTCACCATGGTGTGCAGTAAGAAAAAGAAAATATTTACATTTTTTTTCTTTATCTTTCTAACTAATGTTAACAGTGGACACTGCACATACTATAACGGGGTGCAATGAAGCAACACACACACAAACTGACTAGTAGACCTGCATTATGGGCCAATGCTAAAAATCACATTGATACCTTCAGAATACTTCAGTATTTATTTGAGAAGCTTTTCCTTATAGGGACCACATCTTTGGTCCCCAAACCACACGAGGTCCCCACTATGTGACTGTGTAAACAGATGCAGGTCCCCACAATGTGATAATTACCAGAAAACACACACACACACACACACGTGTGGACCCGGCGTATAAACACTGGCCTCACCATTGGCCAAGTGCGATCTATTTACAGTTACTTATATAGCGCAGCAGATTCCGTTGCGCTTACAGTAGTATAAATGCGGTTTAAAGTATACTGTATACTGCAACATTAGAGTACTTCTTTTGTTTGTGATAGCCTGTCTGTATATCTCCATGGTTATGCCCACATTCAATGATAAGTATTTGCAAACAATGCTGGAAATCTAGATTTCTGTATATTAATATATACATATATGTGCCTCATGTTTATCAAGCAAACCAGATTTCAGAAATAATGTATGCATATATATAAGTATTAATGGTACTTGTTTCCTAGCGGGGTGACCACTAAGCTATTTGCTTAGTGGGCTATTCTGCGTAGTGAAATCGCATCGCACATCGCATTGCTTGGCTTTTTGTGCCGTGTGATGCGATGAGATCTCAGTAGTTAATTTATTCACTGCACCCTGAGTGGAATGGCATCGCACAACGCATCTCATGGCCCTTTTTTGTGGCATGAGATGTGAAATGTGAGATGCGATCTCAATAGTTAATATGGTAAAACACCACCACTCTCCACGTCACCTCGAAGCGTAGCGTGCGCTTTCATACCCCCACTATCCACGTTGGTGTGGAGTTGATGTTATATAGTGTGGCAAGCACAGCGAGCCACCGAGCCCGAAGCGTGGTGAGCGGACGCGGATTACCTTACATGTATTAGTAAATTCTTAAATATTGGGAAAATGACTACAGGGTACAAAGCATTAGGGTTCTATACATGTGATTTTGTTATTGATGTCCAGGTAATGAATCATTCAATTCTTAAATGTAGATTCACTTTTAAAATCCTTTTTGTAACAAATAATCTAAGCATTTACTTGATAAAGATGCTGTCATATGTCATTAGTAATGTACTTGTTGCAAGGTCCCCACTAGTCAAAGGTGAATGTGTGTGAACTATGCAAATAAAATGGAAATGAGGTCCCCATTAGCCATGTTCACTTGGGTTTTTTCAGGTCCCCACTAAGCATGGTCAGAACATTACTTCATAAATTTAGATAATTGAAGTTGTGTATAAGTTAGTAAAGCTATGGATACAGTTACTGATTTTTTTCATACTTCTAGAATGTTTAGAAAGGGTGGTCCCCACAAGTGATGATCAGAAAGTTGGTCCCCGTACAACATGAAAACCAGTGTGTGTGTGTGTGTGTGTGTGTGTGTGTGTGTGTGTGTGTGTGTGTGTGTGTGTGTGTGTGTGTGTGTGTGTGTGTGTGTGTGTGTGTGTGTGTGTGTGTGTGTGTGTGTGTGTGTGTGTGTGTGTGTGTGTGTGTGTGTGTGTGTGTGTGTGTTGCTCCTCCTCTCTTAAATATACAGGTTGAGTTTCAATTATCCAAATATCTCTTATCCAAATTATTCCGAAATCCATGCATTTCAGAAAGTGAAAAAATTCTTGCTAAAAGCACTACTGGGGACATCTATAACAGCACTATGGAGGACATGATATGTAACTGGCACTTCTTGGGACATCTGTAACAGCACTATTGAGGACATGATATGTAACTGCCATTAAATATGTGCAAGAAAATGATTGCTTTACATTCAAATTCAGTATTTGAGATAGCACACAAACTTTGTTTCATGTTTGAAACATTGTTTAATGCACAAATAAAATATATGTCTGTGTATTTCATGTGTTTGATATGCTTATACAACATAAATGCAAAATACCTCAAGATACATCATTGAAATATAAAAATATTCTGAAATCCGAAATAATCCGTTATCCAAAATTCTTCTGGTCCCGAGCATTTTGGATAAGGGATACTCAACCTGTATACATATACCGGTACCCAAAACATGCACCTGCTAATAGAAACATAGAATTTGACGGCAGATAAGAACCACTTGGCCCATCTAGTCTGACCATTTTTTAAACATGTTACCTCAAACCATATTTGATCCTTATTTTTTTGGAAGGATATCAATATGCCTATCCCAAGCATTGTACTACTGTATTTGCCTCTACCACCTCTGATAGTAGGCTATTCCACTTATCTACTACTCTTTCTGTTAAGTAATTCTTCCTCAAATTTCCCTTGAATCTTCCTCCCTCTAGTTTCAGTGCATGTCCTTGTGTTCTGTTGCTCCTCTTCCTGTGAAGAATGTCTCCCATCTGTACCTTGTTAAAACCCTTGATATATTTGAAAGTTTCTATCATGTTCCCCTTTTCCCTTATCTGCTCTAAAGTCTACATATTAAGATATTTTAGTCTTTCCTGGTATGTTTTGTGATGTAGGCCATGCATCATTTTAGTTGGCCTTCTGGAGATATGGCCTCCAGGACTGAACACAGTACTCTAGATGAGGTCCTACCCAGAGGCGTAGGGAGGGCGGAGCCACCGGAGCTCATGATCCGGGCGCCGATTGGTGGAATGGCGCCGCCGGCCCGCCCCCCCTCCTCAAATGATCCCTGCATGATACATACAGCGGCGGGCAGCGTGTGCCGGCGGCTGCCCTGCCCGGCGCCTGCCTCCTGCCTTACTGCTGCTGCTCGGTCCGGCAGCCATCAATTAAGCGGCCTGGTCCGGGGGCCAGGGTGTCATCTACTCCCCACAACCCTACCTTTCCAGGCCAGCGCCTCCCGAGTCCCGACCGTCGGAGGGAGGCAGGCACACAATGACACCTGCTACTCCATATCCCATTGGCTGCTCAGCATTTAAGGGATATGGAGTAGCATGTGTCAACAGAATATATGTCTGCCTCCATAGTAGGCTACAAAAAGATGGCCGCTGTACAACCAACGGGATTCCAGGTTTCCTTTCTATGGAAAGCAAGGGTGGAAAAGGGGGAGGGCTAATCGGGGGCCTGCTATCAAAGGAAGAGGAGCAGCACGATGAAGAGACACCCACGGACTGGAAGAGGGCAGAGTTGAGCAGTGTCTCCTAATATATATATATATATATATATATATTTTTTTTTTTTTTTTAAAGCCTCTCCCCTAACATTACATTCATGCCCATTTTTGCATTCCCTTTCTCTGTGAGAAACTGGGCCACTTGCCTGTGCCTGTCCCCCAGGCTGAAAGTTGCCAGTCAGCCCCTGTTACAGTGTCTTATATAGCGCACCAGATTCCATTACAGCGTCTTATATAGCGCACCAGATTCCGTTACAGCGTCTTATATAGCGCAGCAGATTCCGTTACAGTGTTTTATATAGCGCAGCAGATTCCGTTACAGCGTCTTGTATAGCGCAGCAGATTCTGTTACAGCGTCTTGTATAGCGCAGCAGATTGCGTTACAGCGTCTTATATAGTGCAGCAGATTCCGTTACAGTGTCTTATCTAGCGCAGCAGATTCCGTTACAGCATCTTATATAGCGCAGCAGATTACGTTACAGCGTCTTATATAGCGCAGCAGATTCCGTTACAGCGTCTTATATAGCGCAGCAGATTCCGTTACAGCGTCTTATATAGCGCAGCAGATTCCGTTACAGCGTCTTATATAGCACGGCAGATTCCGTTACAGTACCTTATATAGCTCAGCGGATTCCATTACAGTGTCTTATATAGCACAGCAGATTCCGTGACAGTGTCTTATATAGCGCAGCAGATTCCATTACAGTTTTTTATATAGAGCAGCAGATTCCGTTACAGTGCCTTATATAGCGCAGCAGATTCCGTTACAGTGTCATATAGTGCTGTAGATTGCGTTACAGTGTCTTATATAGCGCAGTAGATTGCATTACAGTGTCTTATATAGCGCAGCAGATTCCGTTACAGTGTCTTATACAGTGCAGTAGATTGCGTTACAGTGTCTTATATAGTGCAGCAGATTCCGTTACAGTGTCTTATATAGCGCAGCAGATTCCGTTACAGTGTCTTATATATTTCAAATGTAACATGCCAACACATGTTATCCACGCCCCCAATTCATTACCGGGGGAGGGGGGGCGCGAAATATGCCCTTGCTCCGGGCACCATGGCACCTAGCTACACCGCTGGTCGTACCAATGACCTATACAGTGGCATTATTACTTCTTTCTTTCTTTCTTTCTTTCTTTCTTTCTTTCTTTCTTTCTTTCTTTCTTTCTTTCTTTATACTGCTGATACCTCTCCCCATGCATCTGACTTGCCTTCTTCATTGCTTTGTTACATTGCCTACCTGCCTTTAAGTCCCCTGAAATAGTGACACCTAGATCCCTCTCTTCCTCAGTAGTTTCCATTATAGCGCCATTTATACTATATTTAGTCTTTGGATATTTGAGACCCAAGTGCATGATTTTGCAGTTTTTGGCATTAAACTGTAGTTGCCATGCTCTTGACCATTCTTCTAATCTACCCAGATCATCAATCATTTGTTTTAACCCTCCTGGTGTGTCTACCCTGTTGCATACCTTTGTGTCATCTGCAAAAAGGAACATTTTACCCTCAATTCCATTTGCAATATCACCAATAAAGGTATTAAAAAGCACTGGTCCAAGTACAGATCCATGGGGTACTCCACTTGTAACCTTTGACTGTACTTCGTTTACTACAACTCTCTGTTTTCTGTCCTGCAACCACAATCTAATCCATTCAACTATCTTAGAATCCAGTCCCAAGCTTTCAAATTTATTTAACAGTCTGCGATGTAGGACAGTGTCAAAAGCCTTAATAAATTCTAGATAAGCTACATCTACAGCCCCACCTTGATCAATTACTTTAGTCATCCAGTTAAAAAAGTCATGCTGTTTTGGATCCTGTAAATTGCTGGTTTTTAGATATTCTACAACTCTTTGTTTTAAGAGTGTTTCCATCAATTTCCCTACTACTGATGTAAGGCTCACTGGTCGATAGTTGCCTACTTCTTCCTTGCTTCCACTTTGGTGCAGTGGGACTACATTCGCTATTTTTCAGTACTCTGGGATTACTCCAGAAGCTAATGACTGGTTGAATAATTCTGTTATTTGTTTTACCAGCTCCCCTTTAAAGCTCTTTTAGTATCCTATCTGGCCCCATTGATTTATCCTCTTTCAGTTTTGAGAGTTCTGTAGGGACTTTCTCCTCTGTAAATGTACTTGTTTCTCCCTCAGTTTTCTGACTATACTTGCAACTTAACTGTGGCCCCTTCCCCTCTCGTTCAGCAGTGAATACTGAGCAGAAATAATTCTTAATATGATCTGTTTTTACATTGTCCCCCTCAAGAAGACTTCCGCTCTCTTTCTTTAGTCTTATTATTCCACTTTTTGTTTTTCTCCTTTCACTTATATACCTAAAAAAAGTTTTACCCCTTTACCCACTGACTGGGTCATTTTCTCCTCAGCCTGTGCTTTTGCACATCTGATTACCTTCTTAGCCTCCTTCTGTCTAACAAGATACACCACTTTGTCCTCATTATTCTGCGTCGGCTTAAATTTCTTAAAGGCCAACTTTTTCGCTTTCACAATACTTGCTACTTCTTTCGCAAACCACAATGGCTTCCTTTTCCTTGTGTTTTTCCTAACTCTTTTGACACAAAGTTCTGTTGCTTTTAGTATTGCACTTTTTATTTTTTCCCACTTTTCCTGCACTCCTTTCAAGTTCCTCCACTCTGCCAAAGAATCCCTTACAGATTTTTCCATCTCTAATGGTTAGCCAAACCTCCCTACCATAGCATTCCTCTGGCATTGCTTCCAAATCTGCTGTAATGCAGCGAAATAGCTGTGTATCAGAACCTTTGCCAAGATTATTGCACAAATGTGAATGATTATACATTCTATGACACACCACTTCTGTAATTAGAGCAATCCAAAGCATGAATGACACATATCTACAGTATCTATCTCCCTATCTATAAATCTGTCTCTCACAATGTTGGAAAACGTATCTGATAATGACACCTTTGACCTCAAGAAGTCTCTATTTGTTACTTATTTGCACTTAGTTTTGCCATTATCCAATATGGCAAGTGTTATCTCGGTGGAATCCATCGGGCGTTATTTCCTATTTCGGCCAGTAAATAGGCACTTCTTGAGTTAAACATTCTCGAGTCTTCTACTTGCTCAGCTTATGTTTTCTATTCCTGCATACTTTGCTTACCTGTGATTACCTGCTGTTGTACCAATGTTTGCATACATCTGACCACCTACCTGGATACTGACCAGATCTGCAAATGCTTGTTCATCTTCTAAATACTCGGCTGTTTGCTTTGCTTCTGTCACCTACTGCAGTTTCAAGTCATGAAAATTTTGCGGGGTGTTATTGCTGACAGTCTTTTTTGCATAGACAAACATTTTTTTTATTGGTTTTCGCTTTAATACATTGGTTACTGCTATAGAACTAAGAATCAGATATATTTGAGGTTACCAAAATATAAAAAAATGGGCAGACTAGGGGCTGGATGTTCTAACATCTGCGCCCCCCCCCCCCCCCCCTGTCCGGCTCCCGCAGACATAATTATCACATATGCTCTCACATATGTGGTAATTATGGCAAAGGACGGCTCTTGCATTAAGAGCTGTCCTTTGCGGTGAGCCAGCAATGCGCAGCAGGTCCCAGCGGGTCCTGGCGGCTCCCCCCTCCCTCCATTACCAAGCTATTTTGCTGCTGCTGCAGGCGGGCGGGCTCTCCTCCTCCACCCGGAAGAGGATTTTCAGTGCAGGGAGGAGGAGGTGACAGGTCCAGGCAGCACAGCGCTGTGATGCCCGGACACAGGTGGGGGGGGGGGGTCGGTTCGGGTGGCTTCTTTAGGGTATCACCAGATTTTGCTGGCGATACCCCCCCCCCCCCCCCCCCCACAGTGAAAACCCTCTGTGTGGGTTTTGCTGCATAGAAAAATGTGGTAAAAAACAGATAACAGGTTTTTTACCGCATATTTAGATTAGAAAATCCCGCCCTAGATGGGCAAAGTGTTTTTTATCTGACGTCAAATTATATGTTTATATGTTATATTACACATTTTTAACCAGAAATAATGGGGTGCCTCAAAAGAAAAACAGAATTAGAGATGTGTAGTTTTACATCCTTGCTATGATTGGCACATCACCTTGTGTGTACCCTTTATATTGCTGATGATGCGACTGTGGCGGGTTGTCTGCGAAATCCTCCTTAAATATTTGTATACAGAACCCACATGTTAAAGAATTCCAGAGGCGGATTGGCCCACCAGGAAATCGGGCCATTTCCCGGTGGGTCGGTCCAGATTCCCCACTTGCAGGGCCGCCAACCGTGCCTCTGGGGCTGGCGTCATCCTAGGTGCAAGCGGCTGCAGCCTGGTCACAAACGGCAGCATTGCCCAAAACAAATATGGTCACCGCATATATGAATATATTATATGCATGTATGCGGTGGCCATATTTCTTTTGGGCTATGCTGCACTGTTTGCTGTGACCAGGCTGCGGCCGCTGATGTGGATGACGTCACCACACCACCGAGCGGACGAAAGCGTGGCGGTGTGGTGGACGAAGTAAGTAGTTTCCCTCCCCCCCCGCGCTGTAGAGTCATTGAGTTACAGTATATACAGTGTTGCAATAGAGTATAAACAATAGAACTAGATTCTGCCCCAAGAATAATGTAAATAAATATTTCCGATAAGGGACCTTACAGATATGTATCACAATGCTTGCAGCATACTGCTGCGCATCACAGGTCTCTGGAAAGGAGCCAAAATTACAACATTCTGATTGAATTGGGTCTAATTGGCCTCTTCCCATGGACCTGCCCAGTTTCCTAAGAAATGGAAAAGATCACGGAGAGCTGCTCACTATTCCAGTTGTCCCAGGAATCTCCATTAATTCAGTAATCTAGGAAAGTATGTATAGAATAATCAGATGTATATAATTTAGCAATTGCTAAATAAGTCATTGCACTTTTCTATTATGGGAAAAATGTAAATGTTTTTATAGTCATACTGTATACTCACTGAAATAATTCTATTGCAGGGTTTTAATAGAAGCACAACTGGAACAGTTTATAAAACCAGTCAGTTTTATTCAAATGAAAAAGTGACTGTAACCATGAGAGTAAAATGGGTGAACGGTTGCTCTAAGCAGACAGAGTGGAGCAGATGGAGTGAACCACAGTTTCTTGGCAAGTAAAACATAAGAATAACAGTATTTATTTGAAACCATTTTTGTTCCTTATTCATATATTAAGCAAGTAGTGCCCCTATTTGTTAAAGAACTAATTGTCATCAGAGAAAAACAAAAATCAAATTGTTGAATTTAAAATTAACATTTGCCATTATTTGTGATTTGCTCTAGTGAGGTCCTAAGAGATTTAAAAAAAAAAATCAAAACAGCCCAATAGAGCACCGAGTTATAAATCAGGGGCAGCCTAGCTAAAGAGTACTTACTATATAGAGGGGAAGTCAATGCCCCTGATGGCAAGCTATCGATGGTGAGAAGTGACAATAGCTCGCCATCACTCGCTCCCCTTCACTCGCTGTTTCCACCTCGCCTGTTCTCTGAGGCGAGGTGGAAATGGTGAGTGTGGCCATTAAAACGGCGGGGCTCACAACAAAACGCAGTGGATTTGCTGTTCAAGGGGATCCTCGCCGTGAGAGGACGGCGAGGATCCCCTTGAACAGTGAGTCCACTGCATGTTGGGCTGTACATTGAATACGATGAGGGGACGTCAAGTGGGTTTGGTGGCGAGGATGGCTTGTTTTCGGTGAGGAAACATACAGTCCACAGTGAAGACCCCTTTCTTTCTCTTTGTCAAGGGCTACTATCATGTTAGAGTAAACAGTAGTAGCCCTCATTGACAAAATGAATATTGGGCACAATGGAAAGGTGTAGAGATCTATGAAAGGAGGGAGCATTTGCTGGGTCCTCCTCTCTGTGTTTTAGAAGCCTCTGAAGCACATAGATGTGGAATTTGTGGAACTTCCCATCCCAGTGTTATGGTTCTGGGTGTGAACCCACATACGGGACCACTGTTTAGAACGGCCACGGCGAAACCTACACTAACTCTGTTGAGCACCAAAGGGAGATGGCTGATTCCTGCAAACACTAGGCTTCACCTTTAGAAGCCACGTTTGAAGGGGTGAGTGAAACCAGGCCAAGGATGGGGAAGGCGACCTAGTTGCAGACACCTCAAACAAAAGAACCGGGATACCTCCAGCAAGACCTATGCCGGAAATACAACAACCAAACCGGTACCCCAAAATGACTAATTATCAAGAAGTAATGCGCCATGCCAGGGAGGACTGAACAGGGTAGGAACAAATAAATTACCAAAAGTAATTGGCAGCTTGACAGCTAACAGGGATTAATAAAGAAACAGAACCAGGCTCCAATCGAGCACTTACGTGGCCATACACTGGCGCGGGAGGACCAAAAGACTTCTAGCAGCTGTAGATGGAAGAAGCAAGCTGGGACAGACTGGAGCAGACTGACATGATTCCAGAACACAATGGAAACAGGCTGAAACTGCAGAAGACCAGGAACCTGCACTGGGCTATGAACTGGGAGAAACAGAGTTAGGACCAGCAGATGGCTGGTGAGCTCCTAACAGAGTAGTAACCTGACAGATGACCAGCAGGAAACAGGAAACTGCAGCTACCTGCAAAAGGAACAGGAAACTATCACCGGCAGGGCAGTGCTGGAGAGAATGACTTAAGAAAGGCTCAAGTGAAAAATCACCTGGGAAAGATCCAGACCAGCTCCCAAGTCCTAATGCTGCCAGGTGAAGCTGGAATAATGAGGTCATTATACCTTAGCCTTGTGCACAAATCAACTCACAGAAGATTGAGCTGCAAAGGCACAAACTCACCACCAGAGGCCACCAGAGAGTCCATTACCAGAAACAGACTGGAAAGACCACAGAACTGACAAAGTAATGAGTCATAATAATGGCTCATGACACCCAGCTCCTCCCATTTTACAAAATGCTGCAATATTGCTATTTACAGCAAATTATATCACATTGGCTAACTATATATTTGATAGTAGTGGACAGAATGCAGGTTTTCTACTTAAAAGAGCACCTTGTAATTCTAGAATACCCTGCAAAATTCCAGTTTGATTTTGCAGTGTAAATGATTGCCGCTTTAAAAAAAAACTGGAGATTTCTTACCAAACTTTCTGAATCTCTCATCCTATCAAATTTCCCCCTATATACTGTATTATTAAATTTGTACAGATTGTTTGTGTAATGTTTTCTGCAGTGTACAGTAAATTATGTCCCATAATCTGACGTTCTATTTGTAAGTAAGTAAGTTTTATTTATATAGCGCACTTTCTCCAACAAGACTCAAGGCGCTTTATAGACATTAAACATAATGCACATACTGTAATACAAAGGGTTATCAGAACGAGCAACAATGGCAGTACAGATATGGATCACACATACAGATATGCACTAGGCGCATTCTAATTAGGGACACGGACATGGGGAACATATATTTACTGAGCTGTACATACAATTCCGATTGAGAAAGCCATACGCGAAACGTACGTCTCGGAAACACAGGTCCCCGCTGTGCACAAGCGGGCACCTCCCTGCCTCACCTGCTATAGACATCCAGATCCCGCAAGAGCTATCCTGCTACTGTGCTGATTGTGCTGACTTCGCGATTCTATCCACTGCAAACACCACAGCTGCAACAGCCATTCCCCCCCCACGCCCCCCCCCCCCCCCCCCAGCCGGCTCATTTCCTGGCTTTCTGCTGCTCGCTCTATCCACCAGATTCATGGAGATCCCTGGCCGGCAGCAGATCCCTGTTTGCATTGTGATACCTGACGCCCGGTCATTCAAGCACCTCTCCAGCCAGAATACACCATATGAAAGCTGACCACCGCTTCTGACAAGCCGGCCTCCGCAGATAAGTGTATCCACACCAGGCAATCTGCCAGATTGTACATTACAAATCCCGGTCTGTGAGTTCAGCAGCCACTGCAGTATCCACACCTGGCAATCTGCCAGATTGTAAATCACAAATCCCGGTCTGTGAGTTCAGCAGCCATTGCGGCATTTATCTTGTAAACTATTACTGTGATTATTCCCTCACCCTCTTGTTGTCTCCTCCATATATAAACATCATTGTTTAAATTATATTGCAGCATAGGGCAATTACGCCAGCCATTGACTAAGCATAATTATACATAGGCAGGAGATCAGCACCCACATTATCAAGGTTATTCTGATCGTAGCGGCCAAAACAACGTACGCTCTCCGTACGCGGCCGTTGGGGTTAAGTCCACCCACAAGTCAGCCGCATACGTACGGCCAGAAACAACGTCAAAGGGGAGTGGCGTACAATTGAGCGTACGCCAACGTACACGGACGGACCAGCCCTTACACTCCGACAACTGGCGTACAACTGAGCGTACGCCACCGTTTACGGACGTCTCTCGTCCGTCTTCCCGCCGACTTCTTGCGGAAATCTGAGCGTACGCCAGCTTGCACGGACGGGTCGCTATTGTTTTCAATGGAAAACTCAGCTTATGTCACCGCTCGTGAGAGTGAGCGTACGTCCGTGTACGCTGGCATACCCTTCACATATATGGACCTGCAAATCTTGCCTTTCAACTAGAATTCTGACAATTAATTAATTATTCTATTTGTTATTCAATTATTGTTTTCTATTAACTCAATTGTCTACCTTAATAAAGACCCTAATAAAACAACATTTTAACCCTCATTACATGTATATTTGTTATGTTCTAATGTGGCATTTTAATCACTATCTATGTGTCCCCATATTGCTGTTACTTTTAAATCAAGTTATGTTGGTGTTTCTGTATATGTACTAAATTATGTCCATAATTAGTTTGTCCAAAATGTGTAACATGTATACCTACCCTGATGTTATGTGTGATGTTTTAATCGAACAACATTAAACATTCATGCATTTTCACTATGTGTTATTTTACTCAAAAACACACACATTCACACATCAATCATTACCCCTCACCTCAAATTACAAATATAACTTACATTACACATCTGTATGTACCTACCCTTACAAGCCCTCTAACATATTTATTATTAAAAACACAGGCAATTTATAACAGAATATAAACTTTTATTTTTAACAAACATAATAAGGGGGGGGGAGATAAAAATAAATTAAATGCGGGCCTCCAGTTGGGAAAAAAGGATGCTCAAATACAGGAGGGTCAGGAATATCTCCCGAATTATTGCTGCCACCTCCTCCTGGTGCTGTTCAGTGTCTGTAGTGAAGGGATAAAAAAAAAAATTAATATATAACATACACAAATGTTTGTTGTATTTGTACATAATAAAAAGTTGTGAGTTATGTGTGAAGGCCACATACATTTTTAAACTACATTGAAGATGGGTCTGCTGTAAACACAGTACTAAAAAATAATATGTTAACACACATACTGTACATAGTAAATAACATTAATTAAATTACTCCTTCTTGGATGAATGTATCCCAATTGGTAGTTTGGTTTTGGGGGACTCTCCTCTAACCTCACAATTAGGCTGTGCTATTTAAGGGTTATGACATTGTTGCGGCTTAAGCACTCCTTACTATTTGGGGAGGGGGTGGGGGTAGGGGTGTGGGTGGGGGTTGGGGAGGGGGTGGGGGTGTGGGTGGGGGTTGGGGAGGGGGTGGGGGTTGGGGAGGGGGTGGGGGAAGGGGATGGGGAAATTTGGTGGGCCCCAGCTTGACCCATTGTCTCCTCTCCTCGTCTTCCTCCTCCTCTTCCTCCTCCTCTTCCGGCTGCTACCGGGCTGCCTGCTCCCGGGCTTCTATGCGGGCTCTTGCCCGTGCTGAAATGTTCATATTGATGGCATAGAAATCGAAGATTGGGTTTCATAAAAAAGGGGGAAAGAAAAATTCACATTAGTCATGCTCATAACCTTCCAAATTATCATTGCTGTTATATTTCAGACATTTATCATGCAAACTAATTGATATGCTACACCCAAAAACTGAGCAACTACTTAAACCCCCCCCATATACACCCCCTATACACCCCATATACACCCATATACACCCCCTATACACCCCATATACACCCCATATACACCCATATACACCCATATACACCCATATACACCCCCTATACACCCCTATACACCCATATACACCCATATACACCCCCTATACACCCCCTATACACCCCCTATACACCCCCTATACACCCCCTATACACCCCATATACACCCCCTATACACCCATATACACCCCCTATACACCCATATACACCCCCTATACACCCCATATACACCCCCTATACACCCCATATACAACCCCTATACACCCATATACACCCCCTATACACCCCATATACACCCCATATACACCCCCTATACACCCCATATACACCCCCATACTCAGGAACATATTTATAAAAAGTACAGAAAACATTGCAAAAAAACGCAGTCATACTAGTAAATAAAAACTTACATCGGGCAATATGGCGGCGAAGTGAAGATAGCAACACTGGCTGCCGCCGGCGCAGGTCAGACCAGCGCCGCTCAAGTTGGCCCAGGTTTCTGTCGACGCCGGTCCGGGCAAAGATTAGCCGGCGGGCAGCATTATATGCCCGCCGCTTGTCAATATTGGACACATAAGGGCCCCTGGGTCCCAGGCGCCGGTCCATGACCTCAACCAAGGCCAATAGCTCCTGGGTAGAAAACGCCCTAGCCCTGGTTGAAGTCATAGTGGCAATGGCGCAGTTATTAATTGCAGGTACATATATCACTTTTGGTGCTTGCTGATTGGTGTAAAAAATTGTTTGTTTAGTATTAACTTTATTAATCCTTCTTACATGAACAAACTGGATGCGAATAGAAACTTACGCGGACCGTTCCGATATACACACACCATAACCAACAGCATGCATTCAATGTATAGAGAGGAACTG
The DNA here is from genome assembly GCF_055691185.1 of Crinia signifera. NCBI lineage: Eukaryota > Metazoa > Chordata > Amphibia > Anura > Myobatrachidae > Crinia > Crinia signifera. The sequence continues at coordinate 88,485,675 of NC_139218.1, forward strand.
TATATACAGTGTGCGTAAAAGAATACACGCAAGCGTCTACTAATAAATACGCTGCTAAAAGGGGCACAATGCAACATGTTGGTGTATGACAATTTCAGACTCATTACATATGTAAGGAAAGCATTATAACGTGATGTTTTGAAATGTGACTCACAAAGCATACACGAACTCCAACAGATACCAGCTGACAACACTCATCATTGGAATGACAGGTGCACACATTTCACGATGTAGCACACAATGCTCCACAACCTGTGTATGTGCATATACAGGTGATTGATCAGGTGCGTGGAGACCTGCGTAATTTAAGCGGCAATTATCGGCGGGAAATATCGGCGTAAATTAGCAAGTACATTGCGGGGAAAAATATACGCCCCCTTGTTCATGGCGGGAGATTAACATATAAATATTTAGTCAGATGCAGGCCAGAATTGCTGCAAACATGTCTAACTCAGACGATTCCGCAGCTGAGGACGCTCTACAGAGAGCACAAGCAGAATCCCTGCTTGAAGCTTTACAGAAGAGGGAACAGGAGCGGAGAAGGAGGGCTCAAGAGAGAAGTAGCCTGCAAGACCAAGCGGGCCCCTCACTAACAGGCCCTGTTCAACCTCCACCAGCTCCACAAGGGCCAAGCAACCAGCCAGAACAAGAGGTTGCATCTCTCCAAACAGGTGTGACCCAGCAGGTGCATGGTGAGAGAACTGGGGCCACCAGAAAACGAGCTGCAACATCTAGGGTGAGGACTGAGCAGGATACCACCACCAAAAAGAGAAACCCTGCATTTGTAGAGGCAGAATTAAGAATTTTAGTGCCCAGAGCACGTGAATGGATAGAATTGCCAACCAGGAAGCCGGGTGCCAGTGCAAGGAGAAACCTTTGGGACAAGATAACAGAGGAAGTGAACCAGGTGTCACCAGTGGTCAGAGATTGGCTATCGGTGAAGAAAAGGCAAGTGTGTTTGTCCCCCTGATAATGTCATATGTGTGTACATATGTTACATGTATGTTTTGAGAATAATAGAAAGGTGTGTTTGTAGATAGTGCTACACTTAAATGTCACATGTGAACACAACCATGTCTAATAACCCACATTGATATATGAAACATGCACCATTGGTGTGATGTGAGGTTATGGGCACAGTTCTGCTCATGTGAAGTATGTGAAGTATGTGATGGGACAAGAGAAAGTGTGTTTTGGAAAGAGTTGTTGTAAAGGTGCCCATACACGTTACAATTATTGTATACAATATTGTATACAATATCGCATCTCATAGCATATCGGTTTAGCGATGAGTACAAAAAGTATGTGCAGCACATACTTTTTGTACTAGATCTCATCTAATCTGATCTCATCGCAAAACCGATATGCTATGAGATGCAATATTGTATACAATAATTGTAACGTGTATGGCCACCTTTACATGTTCCATATGATGCAACTGAAACAAGAATGAGCAAACTGTGCACATGTAGCTGGTGAGAAACTACACATCCCAGTATGCCATCCCATAGTTAAATGACTCCATAATAACCACACTGTCAAGCTATGGTGGAATGTGTAGTTTCACAACAGGTGGAGGTGCCTAATTTGGCCATGGATGATGTCATTTCTGCATAGTGATCTATGTATGTGCATTTAGTGGCCTAATGAATGAGATGAGACACTGAAATGCCTCCTAATGGAGACATTAATGTGTGTGTGGTACACATATGGCTAAAAAACATAAGATCACCCACACTAGGAAATGTCACGTAGTCATGATGTTCACTAGCACAGTGGTGCACATATCTCATGGTGATATTTGTATTTTTAAACTTGTAGGTGGACCGACTTCAAAAGTACACTGAAGAGGAAGATGACTGACCGGTACAACCACAGCATGTCCACCGGGAGAGGTCCTATGCCCGATACTTTGGAGTATACCCCCCTGGAGCAGGACGCCTTGGACGTCATTGATGTGGCCGAGGTCAGGGGGATCTCCAATATGGACAGTGAGCTCCCGGCGGAGGTCTTTGATGCTGCTTTTGATGGTAAGTCACAGTAATGCATTGTATTTTGAAAGAGATTTTTTAGTGCGTATGTGATGGTGACATTGTTTTCAATTATTATCCTAGCAGAAGCAGAAACCCAGGATGTACCGGCAGCATCTTCCTCTGCAGAGCCACAGGTGGAGCAAGTGGTCCAGCCTCCACCAAGAAGACACCCCCAGCCCCAGCCACAGGAGACATGGGATGAGAGCATGATGGTCAGCAGAGATTGGGGAATTTTTGGAGGATTGGAAGGCCACAAACAGGCAGCAGTGTGAGGCTTTCAACCGCATGAATGACACTCTGGCGGCTGGCATGCAAAGCATTGGCCAACACCTCAGCCGCCTGAATGACATTCTTGCGGAGCTGCTGACCACCGCCAGGTCCCTAAGGGACAATCCCCCATCTGCTGGCCCACCCCAAGCTGCTCCCCAACCTTCCACCTCTGCTGACCCTCCTGTGTCCACTAGGGGAAGACGCCGCAAGCCATCTGACCCAAAGGCCCCTGTCCCCAAGGCCCCATCTAAAAGGGGGAAAAAAGGGCCCAAATAATGAGACCTGGTTCACTTCCTCTGTGGTTGGACCCTAAATGTTTAAATTGCACTGGACATCCACTTCCTGAGTTGGCCATCGATCCATTTTCGTGCCATGGGCATTAAAGTTCTTATTTTGACCTCTATAAATGCAGGATACATTTTTGGTGGTGTGTATCTTGCTTAGTATTCACCCTGGTTGTTGCAGTACGTATTCTGGTGTCCCCATTTCTTTCACCATTGCATTTGCAGGGTAACACATGTTTGGAGATATGCAACCTCTTGTTCTGGCTGTTTTTTTTATTTTTGTGTCTATTTTATTTGTTTATTTGATTTATGACATGAAAGTGTCAAATAAGCTGTGATGCTGAACAGCAAATAAATTTATTTTACCAATTAAAACAAAATTGTTGTATGTGTAATTTCTTGTGTGAAACAAATACTAGATTTATGTGTACTTACTGACCAGGGTATTTTTGAACAATTGTTGAAGTGTGGTCGAAGTTTCCCATGTGTAACCCTCTCCATGGCCATTCCCATGTTCCTATCCAACTTTTCCCTGCTAATTAGTTTGTGTCAGCACATGTGCAGAGCAACTTAATAGGTGAGAAAGCAGTTTGTGTGCAGGTGAGGTAGCTCCTACAGTAGTAGGTAAAAGCAGGTCCAGAACAATGCTTTCCTCATGGAGTGGGTGAGGCAGACAAACAAGGGTCAAAAGGTACATTTGTGTAGGAATGCATATGTGTCCTCCCTAAAAAAAGATGTGTGAATCGGCCAAACATGATAAAATTGCTTGTGAACAAACATGTATAAGTTTTTAAATATATATGATTTTACAGTGTCATAAGCAGATGTAGGAATCCTTTGTTAGAGAGATGTGAGTGCAATAATGTGATTGGTGGCATCTTACATCCAGAGTGTAGTCAAATCCAATTCATAGCAGATCAGATAGTGGTACAGTTCTGTATTTTGGGTACTATACAAAGATTGTGTGCAAAATAGTGGGCATGGGCTTAAAACATTGCTGAAACATCCTTTGTAGGTGTTAGATGTGGTTTATGTTATTGTATCATAAATACAAAACCTATGTTTGTATTAGAGTGAACACGTTGACACATGTCGACTTGTGTAGATTGAGTGTGCTACTGTGTAAAGTCTATGAAAGCACGTAGTGAATGTGTATAACTGTTTAGCAAATAGCTACCTTAGCATATATAAGCAGGTCTTAAAAAGATTCTTACCTTAAATTAAACAAACCTTTAAATGTCGAGAAGTATAGAAAGATAAGCTTCCAATGTGTTTGAGTGCTGTGTGTGGCTTGCAGGTAGTGAAATCATGGTTTGGACTTAATAGACTGCAGCATTGCTTATTACATTCAGGTGTATGTGTTTGAGTAGTAATCAGCGTAAATTAGCAAACCCAGGCGCACGCTGGCATGCGGTATCTGTAGGGGTGGTTTGAGATGGCGGTTGGCGGCCGCCTGTTTTGTGTCCGAAATGAACGGTGCCTTAGTCGATCGTGCGGTAGTAGCACCGCTCATTTTTGGTGCACACCCCCGTGTACGCCCATATTTACGCCCATTTTCCCTCATTATTTCGGCCGCTCCCCTCATCACGCCCCTATGCCGCCCCCAATGCCCGTACACTCGCGTATAGGTTTTTTCGCACGTAGAGACCCGTCCGTAAGCGTTGTGGAGTGTTCGCGCCTGCGCATTAGCGAATGTACGCATGCGCAGATCATAAAAAACCCCGGGACGTATGCGTACGGCCCGGCCGCACCAACCAGAATAAGGCCCTAAATGCCTTGCACACTGCTCATACAAGCCGGCTTTTGCAGATAAGTGCACCCACACCAGGCAATCTGCCAGATTGTACATTATAAATCCCGGTCTGTGAGTCCAGCAGCCATTTTCGGTATCCACACCTGGCAATCTGCCAGATTGTACATCGCAAATCCCGGTCTGTGAGTCCAGCAGCCATTGCGGCATCCACACCTGGCAATCTGCCAGATTGTACATCGCAAAACCCGGTCTGTGAGTCCAGCAGCCATTGCAGCATCCACACCTGGCAATCTGCCAGATTGTACATCACAAATCCCGGTCTGTGAGTTCAGCAGCCATTTTCGGTATCCACACCTGGCAATCTGCCAGATTGTACATCGCAAATCCTGGTCTGTGAGTCCAGCAGCCATTGCGGCATCCACACCTGGCAATCTGCCAGATTGTACATCACAAATCCCGGCCTGTGAGTTCAGCAGCCATTGCGGCATTTATCTTGTAAATTATTACTGTGATTATTTCCTTACCCTCTTGTCTCCTCCATATATAAACATCATTGTTTAAATTATACTGCGGCATTAGGCAATTACGCCAATCACTGACCAAGTATAATTATATTATATATGGACCGGAGATCAGCACCCACATCAAATGCCTTGCATACTGCTCATACAGTTATTCTCCAACTAATTGTAGGGATCATATCAATGCTGCTTCCCACAAGTGGTTAACTTATTTCTCTTCTGTCCCTTCTCTTTTTTGACCTATTTTGCACGGCATCCCAGTGGTGAACCTTTGAACCTAAGTTGCTGTCCCTGCAATGCAATTTTCTGACAACAGGGCCTAAAATTAGGGACATTTGAGGACTACATGCCTAAACGCACTCAAACACTTACTTCCTTCAATACTTCACTACCAGGGTGTTATCGCTCACCCATTGATGATATTTGTAGAAATAATCAAGGTGGTCCAGACGCGTGAGTGGATGATATAGTCAGAAGGGTATACAGAGTAAGTATGTAGATGAATGCGGTTCATAGCAGAAGAGGTGGCTGACAGGTCAGTGTCCATTGTTCTCCTTATGTTTCCCTTCTGTTTAACTCCTGTATAACTCCAGCTTCGATGTAAATATTGTATTATCACTTTGAACTGATCACTTAGAATCTGAGAGCAGCCTTGTAAAAGTTTTTGATAATCATCATATAACTATACAAATAAATATTTAGCTTGTATTTTCCTCCCTTCAGGGTCTGATCCTGGGTTTGCACAAAGACACATTTTGATCGTACTAGGAATTGGCACAGCTATTGTTCTAATTCTTATATTATTTCTATGCCACAGGTAAAGTATAAATATGTTCATTGAGATTATCCTTTTGGTTCCTGCTAAATCACAAACAATTAATAGTAATAGAAAATGTAAAACATAATTGGTTGGTTGAATTTAAATGATAATTGGGATAAAAAATTAACATACGCATGCCTATATTCACAAAATATGATAGATGATAAGGATAACAAATACAATATAATTTATACTAAATTTTATGATGTACAAGCAGTAATGTTGTGGTAATTTTAAGGTCTTAAAATAACATTTTTTTTTTTACAGTACATCAGGGCTCGACAAAACCTGGGGGCCAGGTAGCCATGGCGACTAGATTCTGCCAGGAAGCAAAACCTCCAGGAAGAGTGGTGGCTTGATTTGTCAACAGCAGTGGGCCCCGCTGTGGGTTATACTGTTAGATATAACAGCCAGCGCAGGAGCAGCTGGCAGAGCAGTGCACAACTCTTCTGGTTGCTGGGAGATGGACAGGGAGAGGCAGGGATAGCTAGCAACAGCCTCTGTGTAAGCAGTGGGTCCCCGTGGTTATCCTATCAGCACTTACAGTAGCCTCAGGTGCCCCTTGGGTGGAAGATGGCCCGGCGGTGGGTTATACTGTTCAATATAACAGCCAGCATGGCCGCAGACCGGTGCACAACTCTCCCGGCTGCCACTGTATCAGAGCAGGTCAGCAGCACACCCATTTCAAAACTCAAGCACGGAGCTGCAATGGTAGCTCCTGATTGGCTTGTGAGCCACCTTGACTTTTGTCTGCTCTGATACAGCATCAGTCGGCAGAGTTGTGCACCGGTCTGCCGGCTGCCATCGTGCTGGCTGTTAAATTGATCAGTATAACCCACCATGGAGCCATCTGGTTACGTGTCTGATAACAGAGGCACCCGAGGCTGCTGTAAGTGCTCCAGCCACGGGGACCTTCTTCTTATGCAGAGGCACCGCTGCCAGCTCTCCCTACCTCTCCCTGTCCATATGTACCTCCCTCATCCACGATCCTGTAATGGTGCTTCCCCCCCTCACTTGTCATTTTTTTCTCAATCTGCCCCTGCCTGGCATCAAGCCAGAAACCCATAGCAATGAGTATGTAGGTAAACATCACTTATGTGGCATAATATGTCATGGGCATTATGGCATGTGGTATTATATGTAATGGGCATTACAGTGTGTGGCATAATGTGTAATGGGCATAACAGTGTTTTGTTTACCGTGTAACGGGCATTACCGTGTGTGTGGTATATGTAATGTGCATTACAGAGTGTGGGATAATGTGTCATGGGCATTACTTTGTTTGGTTTACCCTGTAATGGGCATTACGGTGTGTGGTATCTGTATTGGGCATTAATGTGTGTGGTATAATATGCAATAGGTTTTACGGTGTGTGGCATAATGTGTAATGGGCATTGTGGCATTTGGTGTAATATGTATTGCGTATGTGACATGTGTAGGCATTATGGTGTTACTTTTTTGCACACACTGTCACTTTTTTTTCTGGCTCCTACACTTTCATCCTGGCTCCTAGATTTTTAAAAAAATTGTCAAGCCCTGCAGTACAGTACACTTAATTACAGGGCAAGTGCTTGCCAAGTCTAAATCTGTATACACATTATAAATTCGCCCCCTCTGCAGTGAAAAATCGTTTTGCCAAGATTTCAATTTGCCTCTCTTTTAACTCAGTTATTTGCTCTTTTATTTATGTTTTTTTGGTTTGATTTTCATGAAGAGGAAAATGAAGCCAAAAATGCATAACATAGCAAAGTTAATATACTAGACTAGTAAACACATTAATTCAATTGTAGTATTTATTAAAAAAGACTTGCTTATTTTTCTTTTGTTCTGTCTAAGAGCAAAAATAGTGATATCAACTGATACTGTGAATTTTGCATTAGGAAAACAAGGATTTGGACATGTTCGGAAAAGTGGTTTTCAGTGCCACTTCTGTATCAGTGACAAACATCCTGCTTGCAGCTAATTGAACTGAGCATGTGTTCTAAAGGCTTGGTCTTAGTTTGATCAGATGGGACTTAATTCGGCTCCATTTCCGATGTTGGAGGTCTGTGCATGCACAATTTTGCTAATGTGCAGACCCCCTTCTTACTCAATGAGGTGTTCACTTTGTTGAGGGAGGGGGCAGACCAATGTTTTATGAGGGTCACCATGAAAATGCTGGGCATTCCCCTGGGAAAGCAGGTCTGTCGATGCCTGCACGGGGCACAGGGCTGACGACACATGGCGTTAGCACCAGCTCAGACTGACTGTTATTACCGAAGAGGAGAGAAATAATTCGATAGTCGACAACCATCAAATTAATTCTCTCCCTTTCGACCGCATGCAAGGGGATGTGCACTCGTACACCTCCCCTTGCATGTTAGTGGTGGGCAGCTCTGACTTGTTCACTAGCGAACATCAGGCATAAAATCTCTGACAAAAGTTACTGTAGGTAGCACTGAATATTTCTATACGTACACATACAAATAGTATATTAAGTGATTAAATTAAATAGTGGATGGAAAAATATAAAAAGTTAAGTTGGAATTAAAGGTTTGTATAATCTTTACCGCACCTATTAGTTTCCAATACAGTGTCGTAATTATAACAACCATGGGCAATTACAAAAAAAAATCACATATAATAATACTATTATGTAGACCAATAATGAGATTTACAGATGGAGTCGGCCTCATTCAATGCCGGCGCCCACCAGATCCTCTCCTCCGGCGAGCGCCGGCGATAGGGACTGGGACAGTCTTCCTGCCCGTCTCCGCTTCAGGGAGACGGGCAGGGTTGGGGGGGGTTAGGGCGGCGAGGGGGACCGGCAGCAACAACGGGGGAGGTGGCTGGGACCCAGGGCAAGCTCTGTTGCCACGGGGACGTGGGCATCTCTTGTGCGCGCGCCCCTGGCGGGAGCCGGCTGCTGGCGGGGACTGGCGATACTTTCGCCAGCCCCTGCAAAGACTAGGCTGGCTCCATCAGTATGTCTAGAAATAGCGGTATTTTTACAAATTTTTATATTTGCATGTACAGTATAGTATTAAAAGTCAACCAAAATTTCTCATAATGAAAACTTTCACTTTCTAAAATAAATAGATATAATCATACAAATGTAACAAATGTTTTAACTGTGTACATTCCCCATTTGTTTATTGAGATAATGATGTAGAAAACAAAAACAATATTATATCAATGAACTTCATATTATTTAAAAAATAAATAAATACATTAAAAAAAATGGTACTTATGTATTATCTGGGCTCCCATGTTAAATGCACCCCATTTTTTCATACCCCTACTATCCAATTACGCATGGAGTTGATTTTATATAGTGTGGCGAGCGCAGCGAGCCACCGTGCCCGAAGCGTGGCGAGCGCAGCGAGCCCCGCAAGGGGATGCGGTCTCATAAGAAAAACGGGAGCCCAGATATTACATAAGTACCAAAAAAATACATCATCATAAAACTTATTAAACATATTTTATCACATATACTAAAATTATAGAATCATGGTAAAGTTCAAATAAGCCCCCATTTAAAACAGATTGGAAAAATGTGATTCGCTTTTATTACCAATTTTGTTAATTGCAGAAATGAGAAACCATCAATTAACCCATCCAGTTTTTTCAATGCAAAGATGAATGTGCAAGAAAGTCACAAGAAAGAAAGAAAGTCACAATAACATGAATACAATAATTTATTTAGTGTGTATATCAAAACCTCCTTTGATGTTGATTTGTAAGTAGTGATGGATTTGTAAAGTTTGTCTGAAACTACTAGCAAATTGAAAAACCCTTGTGTCATTTATTTTAAGATTCAGAATATGGACAAAGTTATTTCCAAAAGTGCCAAAGCCAGCAATCAAAATATTTGAAAAAGTTGACAAAACTGAAATAACGGTAAAGTATCCAGTTAACTTAGTTAAAATCTGTGTGCTTTATGCAAAGTAGGTATCTTTAAATAGAATTTGTTTTTAATTCTCGTGTCCTAACATACATTATAACTCTTTAGTTCAGAACAAGTCAGTAATACCCCTTTCCCACTCGCAAGAATATCCTGGGTTTTTGAGCATTCCGTGTTTATCCCGGAATCTACCCAGGTCAGGACCTGGGTAGAAATCCCGGAATGCTCATCCCGGGATATTTTTTCTAGACCCTTTCACACTGCGCAAAATCCTGGGATGATGTGCATTCATGTGCATCAAACCCAGGATATTTTTGAGAGTGTGAAAGGGGTATCACATACCCCCAACTTGTAGGGAGACCAAGGAGGGACAAAGTGATGCTCGCTGCAGGCGCTTCGAAAATTTCAGGGGCTTGGCCTAATTAAAGGGGGCATGGCCTATACTTGTGGCTCTCCCACGAGGCCACACCCCAATTTTGCCACTATGGGGGTGTGAGCCTCTAGCCAGGCCCCCAGCCCCCTGGCTACGGGAATAGAAGCTGTGCGAATGCGCACAACGTTTATTCCCCACTGCACAGTAGCTGACAGGGGGACTCCCAACAGCCCCCCCCCCCTCGCCGCAGGACACTGCCAGCTGTGGGAGGGATGCGGGAATGTCCCCGAAAACTGGGACATTCCCGTGGTAATCGGGACTGTTGGGAGGTACAAGTGAATGCCCTGAGCTTAAGAACATCTCCATTCATTTTGAAAAAAAAAAAAAACGGGTACTGAAGTTCGGCATGGGTGTTTATTGATATCCAGTAGATCCAATGCCAAAGCATGTGCAGTGCAGAGATTATTAACTACTGTGCATGCATGAAAAGTCTAGACCACCCCTGTTTCCTTGACTATATGACTCTGTATGCTGTTGCAAGTGGGCTCAGTGCCATTAAGAACAGAGAGCCAAAATTATTGACAGTCCTGGGTGGTGAGAGGGAACCATAAACCTGGAGTTGGCGGCGGAGGGCTACATCGGAATGGGGCGTGCAAGCATCTTGTGCGCACGTGCCCCCTTCCAGCGGATGGTGGTGGCAGCTGGCGGTTGGCGAATTGATCGCCCGCAGCAGCTCCGACAGGAGCTTCTCCATCTGTATACATTGTTTTGATTAACAGACAGTGTCTCTGACACAACGGGGTGTATTCAATGCTCTGATAGCGAGCTATGATAGCGAGCAGTGCCGATAGCTCGCCTGCAGAGTATCTAACTGCCTCCCCTTCACTCACTGTTTCCACCTCACTGGTTCCATTCAGCGAGGTGGGAATGGTGAGTGTGGCCATCGAAACAGCGGGGCTTGCCACAAGATGCAGTGGACTCGCTGAATTTGCAACAAAACTCACCATTTAAGGGGTCCTGATGCCAGGAAAACATTGAATACGGCGAGGGGGTTGAACGTCGAGGATAGCTCTTTCTCACCAAAAATAAGCCATCCTCGCTGTACAAACCCCTCACTACCGCATTGAATACACCTAATTTACTTCGGGAATAGTAGGGATTTAAGTTACTGGTAAGTAAGGTTTAGCTGACAGGGTTATCCTGTTCTTCCAGGGTTTCATTTAGTTAACATGGTCATTTTGTTAATGCTTTCTTTTTACTGGTTGGTACACTATCGTTTAGCTCATAACTATCTCCCTGATCTCTTGGACCTTACCATTTGACCATAGACTTGCTTTCCATTATGGGTATCAAAATAATAACCAGGGGCAAACATATGTACCCATGCATTCCAATTATAAGCTTGTTGGTCCTGTTCCACGTGCTCCTTGTTAATGGGCACCACATCCGCAATCCTGCCCTGTATCTGCAATACATGTTCCATAACACTTCTATAATGAGTGGGCTGTTCTTCCCGTCTCTTCTTTAGCAATATCTAGTAACCCTTTGGGGTGTCTCCCAAACAACATATAAAATGGAGAAAACCCTGTAGAATACTGATAAACCTCTCTAATAGCCAACAACAAATGGGATGCGGTCATTTGGTCGAATGCATTATGGTCGAATGTCATTACATCGAATCCATTAGGTCGAATTGCTAAAAGGTCGACATGACTCTAGGTCGACATGGGAAAAGGTCGAAATGATTCTAGGTCGAAAGGTCATTAGTTCGACAGGTCATTAGGTCGACAAGGTCATTAGTTCGACATTGTCTAGGTCGACATTCACAAAGTCGACATGGGGTTTTTCACTGTTTTTTGAGCCGACATGTGCTGACAGGCGGTATTTCATGCCCTACCATCCACTAGGGCGTGGTGGGAGAATAAAATAGTGTGCCGAGCGTAGCGAGGCACCGTGCCCGACGCATAGCGAGCGCAGCGAGCGATGCGAGGGGATGCAGTGCACTTTAAACTGTGTCCATGTCGACTGTGTTGACATTCAGGTAAAAAAACAGTGAAAAACCCCATGTCGACTTTGTGAATGTCGACCTAGACAATGTCGAACTAATGACCTTGTCGACCTAATGACCTGTCGAACTAATGACCTTTCGACCTAGAATCATTTCGACCTTTTCCCATGTCGACCTAGAGTCATGTCGACCTTTTAGCAATTCGACCTAATGGATTCGATGTAATGACATTCGACCATAATGCATTCGACCAAACAATCCCAACCCGTTTTCTTTACCCTTTCTACCAACCTATCAAACTGATGCCCTGAGATGAGTTATTTCAAACAATTTGCATAAATTATTGATGACTCTAGACAGAGTCATTAATATACGTTGGTCAGTCAAAATTTATTTAGGAATTTTCACCACACTAAAGACACTTTGCAGTTCTTTAGCTATTATCTTGGTTGACATATTGCGCAAAGAGAATATCCAGGCCTCAGGATATCCAGTAGCATAACCCCTATTACAAGGCTATACTGATGACCATGAGCAGACTTCATCAAGGGCCTAACAAGATGCATTGCTAGCCTGTAAAATGTGACCTTAGTACTATGATGCTGGCATTCAGGACAGAAAGAACAATAGTAAGAAAGCCTGTCTTTAGGTTCTAATGGATCCCCATCAATCTTTTTAATTTGGGGGGGGGGGGGGGGGGTTATTATGTTGTTTTTTTTTATCCATGCTGATGCCAACAGTTCTGTTCTCATCTCAAGGTTAGGCATACTCTCAGCTCTGTCTACCCCTCCTCTTTCCCTGGAGCAGAAGCCTTGCTTTGATCTTTATTATCTACTACTTCCCCAGCCATACTACCAAAAGGACATATATCCAAGAGTTGAGATGACACATATATGGCCAAAATACCGCCAGGACGGTCATCTGGCTTTAGACCGTTCACACCTGTGACCACTCGCTCTCTATTATAGCATTACATACTAATGAAGGGACCAACTCCACCTTAACAATAACTGAACCACAAGGGGGTCTCAATATTCACTTCGACAGCCATCTCAAATGTGGTCAGATATGCCTCCATATAATCAGCCATCAGTCATGGAACTCAAAAAGAGAAAGGGAGAAGGAGACTGCTGATTTTCCTAAAAAGGAAGAAAAGGAGTAGTCTTAATTGTGCTTGTCAGAGCTGTCAAGAAACTGCTGCTGCATTTGCAGCCATGTGGGGATTTGCTAGAGGATCACAGCATGCAGGGGGAGGGTGGCCGGCACTGTGGCCGGCATCTGGTGTACTCGCAATGCCGCAAAATTTGCAGCCTTGCGAGTCAACCAGAATAAGGTCCTATATGTATTTTATTTTTGTTAGCCGCCGCCCGTCTCTAACCTGGCATTTCTCCTGCTGCCGGAAGGTCAGGGATGGGTGGCGGACTCCAGGCGCTGGTCCAGACTGGGGGGAAAGCCACTCAGTGCATACACAATGAGCAGCTTTCCCCCTGCCTGGCGCCGATGGAGAGGGGAGGATGGCTTTTCATAGCACAGTGCCATGCAAAGCCATCCTTAAAGCTGCTCATCTGCTGGTTTAACCAGCAGATGAACGGCTTTCCTGGCGATGTTGCTGGAGCGTGACGCAGTGCTCACCACGCAACGCCGGGGCATACACACTGGGCGGCTTCGAGCTGAAAGCCGCTCAAACTTGCTGTTTAGAGTGACTTTCAGCTCAAAGTCGCCCCGGTGTATGGGCCTTTACATTTGTTAATACATTGTATATCTGTAAAAGAAAAAGTAATGCTGCCCATACACTTGTGAGATATTGCATGCAATAATTCAAATTCGACCACATCTGGCCACTAAATCGAACGATTGAATGCACAAAGTGTGTACCATTCAAAGCGATGCGTGGGCATGCCGGTTGAATATTGTGTCTCATGGTCTTATGTGCTGCACATAAAGATTTATCGAATTGCAGGAGCAATCATATGTGGTTTTAAACCACATGCTATTCTCAAATGCAATCCGTTGTTGGGGGGATGGGTAGAGGGGGCCGAAGGGCGTAGAAGAGGGCGGGCAGAGGGTGGCATTGTAGCTGTAGCACTACCGGGCGGCGGGGGTCAGTCAGCTGTGATGGTAGCAGTGTTTAAAACACTGGGCAGCCCTCTGATTGGCTGAGATAGGGCTGCCGCCACCGCTGCCTGACCCCCACCGCCCGCTAGTGCTACTTCTTTGGCTACATTACAACGCCGCCATCTTTCAGCACGTGATGTGCCATCTGAAGATGGCATGCAAATTCGGTTGCTGTAAGGGGGCACTTTTTGCACCACAAGATGCGATCGGGTTTGATGGACATCGCATTTCGATATCGCATCGAATCCAATCGCATAAGTGTAGGGGTAGCATAACAGATTAGACAGGCTGGGGGATTCAGGTTACTTTCATCACTGAATATCTACATAGGCTTCCTGACATACTGTATGAACTATTGCAAATATATATATTTTAAGCAGAATAACATCACCACATGTTATAAAAGCAATATCAGCTAAAATTTGACAGTCTAAACATCAAGGCCTCACGATATACAAATCGTTTTTTAATCACCTTTTTCATTACTTTTCTCACACATTCTTGATAATCTTTATTTTTTATCTTCAATTATTCTACTTCCTTCATATATTGAAGGTTATTGTCGTACATCAAATATTTTTATGGGGAATATAACAAAAAGTTTTTTTTACTTATTAAAATAGAAAACTACCTAGTGGAGCCTTAAATAACAATTTTAGAGTGCACCATACAAGTCTCTTTTCTTCTTTTGTTTTGATTGTTAGGCTACATTCTTCAGCTGGCTCCCATGTAAGGCAATGTTTTGTTCTCATTACATCGGGAATCAGCGCTGCTGTCCCAGTAGTCTGCGGGCTTGTAAGGGCCAAAGGTATGTCTGCGGCACCTTTTTTAAGATCGCCAACTAGACTCTGGTATCCGGGACAAACAGAGAAATTATGTAGGCGGCAGGCCAGCTCCAACCCTCTAGGGAAGTCCCCAACTGTAGCCCTGACCACGCCTACACTAAGGACACGTACTTAGCACAGTAGCAAAGCGGGGAGAGCACCTCTCCTGCAAAGCACCTCCCTGCTTTGAAGACCTTGCTGAGGGCATAGCACTCAAACATTCTCAAATTAGCTTTTGAATGTGATATAAACCCCTCCACTACTTCATACTATATATACTGTATTGCACTCCGGGTAGAGGGTTAGTTGTCTGGGTGCCATAATAAAGTAAGGATATAACATTGCTCCCTCCTTTTTATATAGATACTAGGGATGGTCATCGACCATCGATGATATTAAATCATTGATGGTTTATGGTCAATGGTGAATACTTTTGCCATCGATTTGGGAGATCCAGATGGTTTCCCTGCCTTGATGTACTCCGCCCCTAACACTCCGA
Organism: Crinia signifera; assembly: GCF_055691185.1. Taxonomy (NCBI): domain Eukaryota; kingdom Metazoa; phylum Chordata; class Amphibia; order Anura; family Myobatrachidae; genus Crinia; species Crinia signifera. The sequence continues at coordinate 88,501,058 of NC_139218.1, forward strand.
AGCCCCACCCCCACATTCTGTTTGGCCCACGGTCATTCAGTCAAAGAAAATAGCTAAAACTATCGATGGTTATCCATCACATAGTTTATGACTATCGATGGATGTTGAAGTATCACCATTGATGGCCACCATCGATGGTGACTGCACTAATGGCGATCCCTAGATACAGATTCTGTGGCTGACTAAAGCAAAATGAAAGATGAAATGCATTCCATAAGTCAGCCAGCCAGAGATGCTGTGTAATTCATGACTGCCTAAGTTTAAGGGGCTATTCTTGTAAGCATATAACATATAAATATAAAAAGTTTACAGAATTAATTTGGCTGTAAGTGTCTATTAAGGTCTAGTATTGTACTTTAAATAATTTTGGGGGGAGAGGGTGCACTATGTATAAACACCTGTAGATTAAAACTGGTGTTGCCGTGTTTGCATTGATTTGCTTGTTTATTTTAATTTATCTTCAGATTCTTTAAATAATTCTGTTGTTGTTTTTATATGCTAATAATACCTCACGGAAATATTCTAACTTAATTTCTTAACACAAATGTCTATGTGTTCTTTGATTTTAGGTTCAGAAATTTCCTGCACAAGATGAAGAAGAGTGTGTTTGCTCATATATAACTGAAATATCACCATAACTGTAATGTGAAAGGGTTACACAAACACAGGATTTGTAAAAGAAGATGCGTTTGATTAGTGCGTCACTAGCCCCTGTGATACCCGATGTGGCTGTGATTGATCGTGAAAAGGGTGTGGCTTAGCAGGAGAGATCGCATGCATTGCAGGATGGGGCCCCCTCCATTTTTTGTCTCTCTGTTGCCCCCAGGGAATGCTATTGTTGCAGTGGGGGCTCCTACACAGCGACAAGAGCCAATTGCTGCACGTAATATTACAGTGCAGCACCTGACTCTTGTCACTGATCATGAGCACAGATGTTTGGGTTACCAAGATTTGACTGAAATAGATCTTGCATACACACAACTCAGAAGATGGTGTTTATTACTATACCTCATTTGCACAGATGTTTGGGTTACCTTTTGGTGTGTGACACCCGAATGCCGCCTGTACCCCCCCCCCCCCCCTTTGTGATGCTGTTTGATATATAAGTGTTTTTGATAAATAATATAAAAAAAGGATTTAAACATTGTTACATTATGTACAAACTGTACTAAAGGACAAATACTATACTCCATCTCCTACTGAATTCATCACCAACAAGACTGAACTATAGCACTATCATGTCAGTGTCCTCTCCAGGCATTCGCCCAGTGGGTCCCGGCAAGGCCGAAACTAGGTTTTTCGGGGCCCGTGGCAGGCATTAATACTGTATTTATTATGTATAACAGTGGTTCCCAAATTTTTTGTATTACGGCGCCCTAGAGTATCAGAAACAAAAAATAAATAAAAAAAGAATGAAATTGTGTTTATATGTCATCCTTGGGGTCAGTTATGTGGTGAGGATGATGATTTACTTTTGCTTGTCCACATATTTTATGATGGGAACCACAAGCACTAGTTTAGACTATTATACTGACCAATTTGAATATTAATTACTCTTAGACCACCAGCCCGAGACACCCATGCAATTGTCTCATGCCAACCTAGGGTGGCGTGGCACACAGTTTGGGAATATATTGAATTATGCATCTAATTGTTTCCATTGTTAGCAGTAACGGCTCCTGAGGAGGGGCTGCAGCATGGTTTAAGATTCAAATAGTGGTGCCACTACCACTGCAGCCAACTGTAATTTCAAACTGACTCACTGGCAGTGGGTGTGGCTTTCCTATTTGAATTTTGAACTGTGGTGCAGCCCCTTCTCTGGAGCAGCCACTGATTGTTAGTGTTGCTCAGGGCCGGAATGGGACCAGAAATAGGCCCTGGCATTTTTGAGCACACAGGCCCACCAGCAGTAGGCGAGACCATTGAGCAGCGAAGCAGCTCGGTGAAAAAAGGGGCGTGGCCTCACAGAAAGGAGACGTGGCATCACAAAAAGTAGCAGTACACATTATGGAACACACCGTAATGCCCATTACACCTTATGGCACACACCGTTATGCCCATTACAGAATATGACACAATCCTTATGCCCATTACAGAATATGACACAATACTTATGCCCATTTCACATTGTGGCACACACCGTACTGCCCATTACACATTGTGGCACACACACCAACACGTAATGCCCAGCACAGAATATGACACACACCATATGCCCCCAATATTGCCAGGTATGCCCCCACTAATGCCAGATATGCCCCCAATAGTGCCAGGTATGCCCCCACTAATGCCAGGTATGCCCCCACTAATTCCAGATATGCCCCCAATAGTGCCAGATATGCCCCCAATAGTGCCAGGTATGCCCCCCAATAGTGCCAGGTATGCCCCCCAATAGTGCCAGGTATGCCCCCAATAGTGGCAGGTATAGAAACATAGAAATGCCCCCAATAGTGCCAGCACTCACCATTGTTGCTCTGAGAATCTGATGTCCATCTGCTGTGGCTTCTGCCTGCTACCCTTCTTCCAAGGACAGGAGAGCAGCACAGCACATCGTCGCACAGCACAGCGTCTCAACTTCAGTTCCCTGTGACTGAGCCATCAGCAAATCAAAGCTCGTGGGCCTGCTCCTGATTGGCTGCCGGCCCGCGAGCTCTGATTGGCTGATGGCGGCACAGGAATACACACTGAGGGGAAGGAGAGACGCGCGATGCGCTCTCCTCCCATCAGAGCTAGCGGTGGCGGCAATCAATGGAGGGAGGCAGGGATGGACGGGCGGGCTGCGGGCATCTGCAGTGGCAGCCGCCGCGTCATGACGTCCTGACGCGTCGGCGTCATGACGTCAGTATGCAAATGACGCAGCGGCCAGTATGACGGACTGGGAGGGCGGCAGCAGGGCGGACACAACATTAACATTTACTGCAGCACAATATTGGCCCACAGGTCCATCGGCCCTTCTGGCATTTGCCAAAAGTGCCAGATGGCCAGTCCGGCCCTGTTGCTTATATGCGCATGGTTGGGTTATTGGCACTAACAGTTATTTTTACTTTAGCCGCTGCTATTCAATACTGTTGTGACTTTTTGGAAGATGTTTCATTTTCTCTGTATTTACCATGGTATTAGTAATGCAGTCAGCGTCCCAGTGGTCTGGATGCCAGCACTCAGTATACCATCACCAGAATCCCGACTACCATCAGATCACAGTGACGGAATCTTGAACAGGATCAGGAAGTATGCCAATGCTGGAGTCCTGACAGCATTGGTAAGTGGGCAGCACTAGCATGCGGCTGGGGAAGGGAGGGGCTAGGTTTAGGCACTAGGTGGAGTTAGGTTGCATGGAGGGAGGATTTGTCATAGGCACTTAGAAGGGGTGAAGATGAGGCTGCGGGTTGGGAGTTTAATTTTAGGCACCAAAGTTTGGGGGTTAGGTTTAGGCACTAGCGGGAGGGTCAGGGTCAGACTGTGGGGGGTAGGGTTAGGCCTAGGCTGCTGGAAGAGAGGGTTAGAGGGGCAGGGGGATATTTACTTGCAACCTGTTGAGATTCCCTCCTTCTGGATCCAGCACTGGTATTCTGACTGCCAGTATGCTGACCGCTGGCCATCCCTATTCATCCTTTGTAAATATATGATGCAGAAGGCAATGGGCATGAGTCGCATGTAGGCCCGAATGTTTGAATATTAATATTCGACTATAAATGGAATGTTAATGTGACCATATGTACATCTTAATGCCCATGTTTTCCATACAGGAGAGCTGACGTCCCCATTATCATCTGCAATTACTCCAACTCCCTGACATGTGCAAGAGATTTGACTAAAATAGATCTTGCATACACACAACTCAGAAGATGGTGTTTATCACTATACCTCATTTGTAAGAATGCAAATGGTGCTGTGCAGGTGTAAACTGGTGACAATTCTTAACTCAATATATGCCCAGGAGAGAGGACAACCCAGTGGCGGAACTAGTGGCTGGTAGGCCCAGGTGCAAGCATATGCTTTGGGCCCCTACCCCCACTAAAATAAAACAAGGTGGTTAGTACGTTATTGCAATGAGTGCCCATGGCTGTGCTCACTTAACAACAGTGTCTTCCCCACATGACCTCCTGTGTGCCCCAAATGCCCCCAGTGTCTCACTAACATGCCCCCTCCACACTACATCCCTCTAAATGCTACACTACACTACATAACATTTCCATTACAGCTCTTACATTCAGTGCAATGCCCACACTGCTTACATTCAGTTCAGCCCCGCATTGATATTATTCATAGCATACCCCCCACACTGCTCTTATATTCAGTGCACCCCCCACACTGCTCTTACAAAGGGCACCCTCCCATGCTGCTCTTACATTCAGTGCATCCCCTACACTGCTCTTATATTCAGTGCACCCACATCTGTCTCTGCCTCTCAGCAGCTCCATTCCCTGTGTCCTTCCAGCAATGTCCCACCTCTGAGTTTCTCCAGCCCCCTCTAACCCTCTCTTCAGCGGTGGTGATGGCATGACATCACATACCCTGTGCCAGAAGAAGAAGCCGCTGGGACAGGCTTTTCTGTTGGAATTACTGTTCAGGGCTGTGGTAGAGATGGATCTCAGTTCCCCCTACCATTAGAGGCAGTGGAACTCAGTTCCACCCTGTTTCCCCTCACTTTAACCCCTGGACATAAAAATTAATAACTACCTTAATACAAAGTATTGAAGAAAAAACGGAGGCCCTTTGGGTGACCATAGAAACAGGGGAGAAGGCGATTCTTCGTATAGGGGTGATCTACAGACCACCAGGTCAGGAAGAGGAACTAGACAAGAGCCTATTGCAGGACATCAATAATATGGCATTAAAAGGAGAGGTGATAATCATGGGAGACTTTAATTTACCTAATGTAAACTGAGAGCTGCCTGTTGCAAGTTCCACCAGAAGTAGGGACATGCTGAATTCCTTGCAAGGAGCATCCCTCCAGCAATTGGTGAGGGAGCCCACTCGTAAGGAAGCAATATTAGACTTAATACTTACAAATGGTGACAGAATATCTGACATAAATGTGGGTGAAAATCTGGGATCCAGTGACCATCAAGCAGTATGGTTCAAAATAAAGACAGAGACTGACTTATCGCACACAAAAACAAAGGTGTTAGATTTTAGGAAGGCTGATTTTGTAGAGATGGGAAACTCTGTAAGGGATTCTTTGGCAGAGTGGAAGAACTTGGAAGGAGTGCAAGATAAGTGGGAAAAATTAAAAAGTGCAATTCTAAAAGCAACAGAACTTTGTGTCAAAAGAGTTAGGAAAAACACAAGAAAAAGAAAGCCATTGTGGTTTGCAAAAGAAGTAGCAAGTATTGTGAAAGCAAAAAAGTTGGCCTTTAAGAAATTTAAGCAGACGCAGAAGAATGAGGACAAAGAGGTGTATCTTGTTAGACAGAAGGAGGCTAAGAAGGTAATCAGATGTGCAAAAGCACAGGCTTAAGAGAAAATGGCCCAGTCAGTGGGTAAAGGGGGGAAAACTTTTTTTAGGTATATAAGGAAAGGTATGAAAGGAGAAAAACAAAAAGTAGAATAATTAGACTGAAGACAGAGAGTGGAAGTTTTCTTGAGGGGGACAATGTAATAGCAGATAATATTAATAATTATTTCTGCTCAGTATTCACTGCTGAACGAGAGGGGAAGGGGCCACAGTTAAGTTGCAAGTATAGTCAGAAAACTCAGGGAGAGACAAGTACATTTACAGAGGAGAAAGTCCTCACAGAACTCTCAAAACTGAAAGTGGATAAATCAATGGGGCCAGATGGGATACATCCAAGGATACTAAAAGAGCTTAAAGGGGAGCTGGTAAAACCAATAACAGAATTATTCAACCAATCACTAGCTACTGGAGTAATCCCAGAGGACTGGAAAACAGCGAATGTAGTCCCACTGCACCAAAGTGGAAGCAAGGAAGAGGTAAGCAACTATCGACCAGTGAGCCTTACATCAGTAGTAGGGACATTGATGGAAACACTCTTAAAACAAAGAGTTGTAGAATATCTCAAAACCAGCAATTTACAGGATCCAAAACAGCATGGGTTTACTGGGGGAAGATCATGTCAAACAAATCTTATTGACTTTTTTGACTGGGTGACTAAAGTAATAGATCAAGGTGGGGCTGTAGATGTAGCTTATCTACACTTTAGTAAAGCTTTTGACACTGTCCCACATCGCAGACTGTTAAATAAACTTGAAAGCTTGGGATTGGATTCTAAGATAGTTGAATGGATAAGAGCATGGTTGCAGGACAGAAAACAGAGAGTTGTAGTAAATGGAGTACAGTCAAAGGAGGGAAAGGTTACAAGTAGAGTACCCCAGGGATCTGTACTTGGACCGGTGCTTTTTAATATCTTTATTGGTGATATTGCAAATGGAATTGAGGGTAAAATGTGCCTTTTTGCAGATGACACAAAGGTATGCAACAGGGTAGACACACCAGGAGGGGTAAAACAAATTATTGAGGATCTAGGTAGATTAGAGAAATGGTCAAGAGAATGGCAACTACAGTTTAATGCCAAAAAATGCAAAATCATGCACTTGGGTCTCAGAAATCCAAAGACTCAATATAGTATAAATGGCACTATAATGGAAACTATTGAGGAAGAGAGGGATCTAGGTGTCACTATTTCAGGGGACTTAAAAGCAGGTAGGCAATATAACAAAGCAATGAAGAAGGCAAGTCAGATGCTTGGTTGCATAGGGAGAGGTATCAGCAGTAGAAAGAAAGAAGTAATAATGCCACTGTATAGGTCATTGGTATGACCTCACCAAGAGTATTGTGTACAAAGAAGAGCAACTAAAATGGTGCATGGCCTACATCACAAAACGTACCAGGAAAGACTAAAAGATCTTAATATGTATACTTTAGAGCAGAGAAGGGAAAGGGGGGACATGATAGAAACTTTCAAATATATCAAGGGTTTTAACAAGGTACAGGTGGGAGACATTCTTCACAGGAAGAGGAGCAACAGAACACGAGGACATGCACTGAAACTAGAGGGAGGAAGATTCAGGGGAAATGTGAGGAAAAATTATTTCACAGAAAGAGTAGTAGATAAGTGGAATAGCCTACCATCAGAGGTGGTAGACGCAAATACAGTAGTACAATTTAAACATGCTTGGGATAAGCATATTGATATCCTTACAAAAAAATAAGGATCAAATATGGTTTGAGGTAACATGTTTAAAAAAAGGGGCAGACTAGATGGGCCAAGTGGTTCTTATCTGCCGTCAAATTCTATGTTTCTATGTTATTTTTTTTTTTTTTTCTTTTACATACTGCATTGGTAAAATGTCCCAAAAATATGATAAAGATGACATATTATTGTTACATTTTACTTGTAAAACAGAGATTCCCCACTCTACCGCGCCACTAAGATCTGCTGCCCGGTTCTTATTCAAGGAGCACCACTCCTCTACCACAATACACAAATATAGAAAAGAGGATAGTAGCCAGGCGCTGATCTTATTCTATTAGATATGAGTCCATGTGTGGTTTTACTTCCTCTTGGACCTCCACCAAGTTTTCTTAAAAGTTCACGCACATTTTACTCTATGTGCACTGGATGGGGCCATTGAAGGTATTTTAAAGTAGCATCGATATATAAAATAGGAGCAGTGTCAACTCTACAGTATATCACAAATATGGGTTAAATTGACTAAAGTATGAGATTTTAGAAGTGAGATACTGTAGCTGTTATCCTCTAGAAGGTGCTATATAAATGATAAGTAGAATCTGATTGGTTGCCATGATCATTATCTCTTACAGTACTTTTAAAAACTAACACTTTAGTGAATTTGCCCTACACTGTAGAAGCTGTGTATAACAATGGGTTCCTCTCACCAAATCCTAAGACCTAAATCAAGATGTGACTTTTGAACCAAAAAGGTAGTTATTGCAAAAAATTGGACAGGGCTCCCAGCTTGGCTTTGTATATGGCAATACGAGTTCCAGCCACTGCCCCACTCTAAGCAGAGAGGCATCCACTCAGCTCTCCTCTCTCCTCCACTCCTCTTGCCACTCCTCTAAATTATCATTTTTAAATCAACTTTATTTAAAATGGCACTGGCTTAAAACTTTTTTCAAAATGGTAACTTCTAAATTGGGTTAAGTGCACATATATTATATATTATATATAGGGTTTAAATAAAATAAAACAGGCTGTCCTCTCGAACTTAAAAAGCAACATTTCAATGTTTTAATACATTTTCAGCAGTTCGAGAGGACATCCTGTTTTATTTTATTTAAACCCTGGAGTGCAGTCGGAAAATCACTATCTACAGTATACTGTCACTGGACGGTGGACATGTACTGGGTGCAAGCATTGTTTGTATGCGAGGAGTGCCGGTTATCACTAGTTGTCGCAGGTTGTCCGTGAGCGAGTATTATCGTGCTAAAAAAATCCCTAGAGGATTAAGAGTGAGGAATTGTCCCACTATTGGGAAACATGACTTGTCCTTCTGCTGCAAATGGGTGCCCATAATCAATAAATGCTCCCTGGATTTGATATTATTAATAATTGATCCATCAAACAAAAAAATGACACTGGCTAAATCCAATATCGCGGAATTTGAAAGCAAACACAAGTCTAGATTAATGAATGATCTGATGACCAATTGGTATGATAAACTTCACAACCAACTATAAAAGAGATCTTATAAAATTTCAAAATGCCAAAAAAGTGAAGCATGATGCCTATTATGACACCAATACTGTTTACAGATGGACTGATCCGCAACATCCACAAGGTCCAAGGAAACCATTTTTAGGAGAAATAAAGGTCGCTTTATATCTAATCAAGGATCCACGACAGAGATAGATTCGTCCAAGAGTGAGGTGGAAGTACAATATTCCAGACGCAGGGGACAAGTTATCCCTTAGACGAGCCCAGATGTAGACCCTACACCCGTAGAGGGGGACGATACAAAATACAAAATGCGTGGAAGAAAACCTCCACGCCTGTCCTCCCATGAATTATCCCAGATTGAAGTTAAAGTTCTTTCTAAGGGGCTGTCATTTATCCTGTCTACCCCTTTTGATGACATCAACTGGAAAGTTAAACAACACCGGATACACAGGCAACTTAAATTAAAAGAACATTTCTATAAGAATCCTTCAGTGGGTCTCAACACCAGTCCTTTACCACAACAGTTGTCAAAGATACTCCCCAAGTGTGGATTTGAACCACAGTCACATAATGTCTCAATAAAGACTTTTATTTGCCTCCTCAATGAGGGGGATGTTACAAATATTAGCCAATAACCAGTCTCTGGTATTTAGATCGGCTGATAAAGGGGGTGCCCTGGTGATCCAGGATGCAGATAAGTACCACCAACAAGTACTGGCCCATCTTACTGATACTGTGACATATCGACACCTTGATGCTGATCCTACTCCAATATTTATATTAAGATGCCTTACTTCCTACACACCCAGTTGTGCCGATTCTGTACTGTACTGTACTGTATACCCAAAATTCATAAAAGTATGACTGACCCTCCAGGTCATCCAATTGTGTCTGCGAAGGTTCGCTATTTCAGCCATCCTCTGTGGACAGTATGCTACAAACATCCATTTGGGCCCACGATTGCTACTTATTGGATACCTCAACACTTTGAAAAAAATTATTAGTGCTACCAAGATTGGACGATGATATTTTGTCTCTTTACGATTGATGTCCAAAGCCTATATACGGCAATCCCACATGAGATGGGATTGTCAGCAATGAGGAAATTTCTAAACAATTGTCCCAATTACCAGGGGCCCAATATCGACCTGGTGATTAAAACTAATATTGTCTAGGAATTTCCTCCTATATGATGACCAGTTCTTTTTACAGCTTGTGGGTGTGGCAATGGGGGTGGCAGTGGCCCCCTCATTTGCCAATATACTGATGTTTGAGGTAGAGGAGGATGTATTATTTAAAGATCCCCTAGTAGCGGAACGTGTAATATTTTACACGCTCTATATCGATGACCTGCTAATTATGTGGAAGGGTCTTGCTTTAGATCTATGTGCGGTGATTGATAATCACAATGCTAATGGTTACCCAATTAAATTCACTTACACACACAGCACAAATGAAGTCCATTTTTTGGATGTGCTTATTAGTATCAGTGAAGGGTTAATCAAAACAAGTATGTACTCTAAGCCATCTGACATGAACAATTTGCTACATTATAGCAGCTGCCACCCAGGGGCAACTGTGTGCAGTTTACCTTATTCGCAACTACTCAGAGTTAGACATATTAATTACGATGATGCAGAGGCAGAGGTATAAATGGACAAAGTAATCAATCATTTCAGATGTAGAGGCTATAACATATAACATCGAAGAATTACAAAACACCAAATCAAGAGTTCTGGCATTAAATAGGTCTGAACTACTACATCCAAAACTAACAGCACCCTGTCAGTCAGAGAAATTGCCTTGGGTGAATACTTTCAACATGAAAAGCCCTTACATCAATAAAATTTCAAAAACTGTCTGTCCGATTGTCCAATCGGATCCTGAGTTAAATGTATCTAATACTAAACAAATGACATGTTACAAATGCTGTTGGAGTCTTAGAGATATCTTGGTAAAAAGCAATTTTCACTCTAAATCATTGACTTCATCCCAGAGGACGTTAGGGGTGGTGATCGAGGATTGTGTTTGCTACAGTTTGCAAAATTTTGCTCCTTTGCACCCCAGCTCCTGATGAAGACGCGAGCTAGCGTCAAAACGCATTGAGAACCATCTCCACCGCACCCCAAAATGTTGCTCCTTTGCACAACATCAGGCTGCACTATACTCTGCACTTTATTCCGGACCAGTCTTCCGTTTACCTCCAGGACCTTCTTCCTTTGTTCAGCAGCTTCAAGCAGTGTCATGCGAGGTATGCATATACCAAAAGGACTGTCAAATATACATATTTGCTCTGAATAACCTGGACCCACTGGGAAATTATCCGGATTGGACAATTCATGCAGCAATATTAGCAAGGAGACCCCCCAATACCATCCAGTGTAACTGGTAACTATTACGTGCTGGTACAAGAAATTTGTGGAGCTTATATATTACATATATAGATCTTTTTGTCTATAACACTGTGTTTTTAATGTTCATTCATTGTAATATGAGAATTCTCATTTAATTGTATATTTTAATATGACTTATTAAATGTTAACAAATCGTTTGTGGTAGTGTATACAGTGGTGCAAGTAGAATTATTTTCTTGGTGGTACTGATAGCCTCCACCAAAAATGGGTGTGGCCATGTGTCAGGAGGGGGCGTGGTCACACAATGCTAGAGGAGTGACTAAATGACAATAGTAGCATGGCATCAGGAGACAGGGAATGATAAACAGGGAATGACTGGGGGTGGGTTGGCTCTTGCTTGGGGGAGAGCCGGGCAGCTTGTGTTTACAATTGTGGAGCCTGCTCTTCATGCTGTCGGCGCCGCTGATGCCTGTCAGTGTGACAGGCTAAATCAGCAGTAGCCGGTAGCTGCATACAGCACCAATCATAACGCTGGGTGGGCGAGCTGCAGATGCATTATATTTAGACTTTAAAGAAAAATAGAAAGACAGTGGGTCAGGGGGTAAGTGGTACTGCGTACCTGCAACATATTTCTTACAGGTACTCCGTACCACGCCGTACCCCCTTACTTGCAACACTGAGTGTATACTTTTTCAGTATAAACCTAGCGCTGTACATCTATTCCTTTTTCTGTTTCTTAATATTGGGAGATTTACACACTCCCTGTACAGCAGCTTTGGCTGTGCCTTCTCTACATAATTAGTGTCACATCTTCTGTCTGGCCCCACTGCACATTCCTAAGATCCAGCAACCATCACAAGATTTCACACGCACAGCCCAGGGTAAACCCCAGCAGCTGTCACAGGGGAGCGCATTTGCTGCTTTTCTTTTTGTCATAACTTAGTAGGTGCTATCGGCCAATATGTAAACAAACAATAAGGAACAGATTTTTTAATACCGTATATATAAATGATTTCCATAAAATTGTATTGTGATGGCGAAATTGTTAGATGTTTGCAGATACTGTAGTGTTTCATACTGTACATATAGTACCATGGCTTGTAGTGTCAAATAGTGCTGGTTATAGCACATTTGACATTAACCACCTCTTCTTGCAACCCCAATAGCCATTACGCCAACAGCAGCCTCTCATAGGCCCTTATTCTGATTGATGCGGCCGGAGCCGCATATGCGGCTCCGACCGTGCAGGCGAATCCCCGCCTTCCATACGGATCGCCACGGCCGTCCGTACGCGGACATGTGGCGGTCCGCATGAAAATGGCGGGGGATACGCCTCCACCATCTTGGAGCAGCCCCCTGCATTCGATGGTCGCCGACCATCGAAGGCAGGGCCGCACGCTCCACCAGCTCCCGCAACCATAGACCTCACGGACACTTGTCCGTGTGAAAGCATGTATGGGGGCGGGCAGCTGACATCCGGCGATGTCAGATGGCCGCCCCCAACACATGCGTCACAGCCTCATTACCATGCGTACGCCCCGCGTTTGCATGGGAACGCCCATGAAACGCAGGGCGTATGCATAGGGAAATGAGGCTAAGTAGCCCCTCACGCCCCTATCCACCCCCTTTGCGGCGGTAAAAAAAATTGTGCGGCGATTTCGCCTGCACATGCGCAGAGTGCCCTCTGCACATGCGCAGAGCGAAAATATCGGCGGAACGGCCGCAAGCGGCCGTTACCGCTTAGATCAGAATAAGGGCCATAGAGAAAACTGCTCTTCTAACATTGATTCCCCCTGCAAAGCAGGATCATTCCAACTGAACAGGATAATTCCTACTGAGGGAATAAAGCACTACAGCACACACTGGCCCTTATTCTGGTTGACTCATTCGGCCGCAAATTTGCATGGGGACCAATGTTTTTCATATGCGCAGCAGCATTTATGAACATGTGCATATGATAGGATGCATGTGAAGTCGGTAAAAAGTCTGTTCGCTGGGTGCATGCACCCAGCCTTGGGAGCGGGGGGTGGAGAGGGGCATGGGGTGCTGGCCTGGGCCGTTAGCATATGTGAATGCCCAGCACTTCATGGGCATTCCCATGAAAACGCTGCGCATACACATGTAAGGGTGGACCACTCTTACATATGCATGGGCCTTAACCATCATTCAATGGTCGGTGACCATCGAAAGACGTGGGAGGTTCCCACTGGCATGCGAATGGATGTTCATTTACAAGCCTTGCAAACGCATCCCGTGTACGAATGGGTGGTGCCGGCTAACCATTCACAAGGATGCAAATTCGCATCCGAGTGAGTCAACCAGAATAAGGGCCGCAGGCTCAAAGATATGTAACTTTTTTAAATCCTGAGACAACCCATCAATATTAAAGCTAATTTGCTAAGATGATAGTTCTATTTCACATGGGATGTTGCTATGGGCAACCAATCAGTTACTATCTATTATCTTTTAGAAGTTGCTAAATAAATAAGAAGTTGATACTGATTGGTTGTCCAAATAAATTATAAGCCCAAAAACTAGCAACAAGCAACCATCAAAAAAAATAAGCAACGTGCTTGTTTTTTGGCTTATAATTTATTTTTGTAGCTTGTTTTATTTTGGGCTTGGTGTTGTTTTTCTTTGTAATTCAGTCATTCAGCACAGAGATAAGGGACAAACACAGAGCGGTATTTAAATGCTAGCCAGTTTACCAAATGACACGCCTCCTGACGAACTCATTGGAAGACGAAATGTGTTTAGGTGTTTCCCTGCTTGACACTAACGCTGTGGCCATCCTTTGATCTGTCCGGTTCCTGGTCCAGCCGCCTGCAAGCCGTTGCACTTTGCCGTTTGGCTCTACATTCGCTGCCGCCGGGTGATTGGTACATCTAAAGTACACTTGCACTTTTAAACCCACATGTATGTGAGCATTATTATATTAGTAAATTGTTGTCTGTCTAATGCTCATGTGTGCGCTTTTCTGGTTCTTTTTCTGCATGTATCCTATTCTGAGGCATTAGTGAGCAGTGTTACCAGCAGTGTGACCCAGGGCCGGCGCCACCACTAGGCAGCTCTAGGCATTTGCCTAAGGCGCCAGCCACTGGAGGGCAGCACTTGGGACGGAGCAGGTGTACCACCCCCCACCCTGGAGACAGGCGAGGAGGGAGCGGCCCTGGAGCACCGAGGAGCAGCGGCTGTGCAGGGATACCACGATGCCGGGAGCATGACGGCGTCGGGAGACTGCAAATGGGTGAGTTGTATCACCTCTGGGGTAGTCTCATCTACCATCCGGCCGGCGGCGGTCTCCCCTAACATGCCCTCCCCCCCAAGAAGTGACCTGGCGTCGCATCACCCCCTCACACCCTGACTGCAGCGGTGGATTGGGATGTAAAACCAGCCCGGGAAATTCATGGAAGCAGCCCTGGGGGCGGAGTATGCTGAGAGGGTGAAGTCTGTTAAGAGGGGGAGGATCCCTACTAATAGAAGTTTCTACTAAACTGGCCCTCCATGGCTTGAAAGGAGGCTGCTGTTGGGGGATTTCACAGACCCATTCACCTCAGTACAAGTCTGTATTCTAGCAGCAGGACCTCCGTTACCAAGGTCTCTGTGACCTCTTAGACATCTGCCTCAATCTACTGCTTAGCTGTCCAGGCGCGGCCCATGCTGTTGTGGATTCCCAGCTGTGTGAAAAACATCTGTGCTGCCTGCAGGGGATCACGAGCGCACTACAAAACACTGTGGGCAGAGCTGCCAGCCACCAGGCCCCATCATCTGTCGGAAGGGGGGGGGGGTGTGTGTGCACGAGATCCTCGTGTGCAGTGGCGTAACTATAAATTTTGCTCCCCCCAGCCAAAATATTTTCTGGCGCCCCCCCTCCATATTGCCAATTATACATTATGCAACATATCATATATGTAATCAATGAAGAGGCGGCACTCCAAGACTTGCAAATAGCATAACTACTGTATATTGTGAAACACATGAACATTTTGGGGAGATTATCCTCCTTTATCAGGATGGAGGATACAGTATATATATCTATATAATAAGTTGAAGAGTCTGTGTGCGTGTGTGTGTGTGTGTGTGTGTGCGTGTCCGGTGCATTGCGGACACACCGTGGCACTCAGAGCCCCCAAATTTGGCAACAAGGTACCTCTATACCCGCTGGTGTGCACCTCGAAGCCGTTTTTGGGAAATTTCACTCAGAAATTTAAAAAACACCAAGATTCAATTTGCCTTGAATCAGGATCTGGAAAAAAAGAATGACGATCTGGGAAACAGATGATGACGGAACAACACCACACCTGAATTCATTGCTCCCATTGAAAAATAATGCAAACACATTCCAACATTATGGTGGAGGATTTCAACAATAAGGAATATTTGGGGATATACATATAACACACACACGCACACTATACTTGCATACCTCACCCTCTCCCTGGTAATGTGTGAACCTGTGGTGAAATACCCTTCTTATCAATTAACCAGCTCACAAAAGGTGACAGTAATCAGACATTACCAGGGAAGTCCAGGAACAGAGCATTTTCTCCCTGAAAGAGAGAGTCAGGTAGGCAAGTTTCACACACACATAACACACACAGTACACCACATACGCACACACAGCTAGGGTGACAAACTCATCCCTTTAATCCGGGACACATATTAATTACTCAGGTTCTGTGGCTGGCTTTCACCTGGTTTTAAACTACCACACTTCAAGACT
Organism: Crinia signifera; assembly: GCF_055691185.1. NCBI lineage: Eukaryota > Metazoa > Chordata > Amphibia > Anura > Myobatrachidae > Crinia > Crinia signifera. The sequence continues at coordinate 88,516,780 of NC_139218.1, forward strand.
CCATTTCACCTGGTTTTAAACTGCCACAGAACCTGTGTAATTAATATGTGTCCCGGATTAAAGGGATGAGTTGGTCACCCTACACACAGCACACCACACACATAGATACATAGCGCTCTACACACACTTATACATTAGTAAGATACACACAACACACCACATGCAGTACAACATACACCCACAAACACTGCAACACACACCCTAAAAGAGTACAACACTCACAAATACACGCACACACACTTAAATATTGCACACATACAGAAACACACAGAACACACACTTAGACATTGCGCAGATACACACAGCACACTACACACTACACACACATATATACATAGTGCATACATGCCGCACACAGACATCCATTCACATCCTCCCTGACTCCGCTGCAGTCTGCAGAGTACAACAGCGGAGGCGGTGTATAGGGTTGCCACCTCATCCCTTTAAAACTGGAGACATATTAATTACACAGGTTCTGTGGCTGGCTCACTTCAAGACTCAATGTCAACTGTTTTTTTGTTTAAACAGCCATCAGACTTCATTCCAACTGTATTTTTTTTAATCAGCCACAGAACCTGTGTAATTAATATGTCTCCAGTTTTAAAGGGATGAGGTGGCAACCCTAGCGGTGTGTGACCCCCATCCAACCTCCATACTGACCACAGGATGCTGCGGTCTGGAGGTTGGGCTTCCCCCATTGATGTAAACAGGAGTCGGGTCAGATGAATGTGACAGGTAGCAGGTGGGATGAATGTGACATGTAGTGTGACATAGAGTTGCATGTCCCTGCATCACCCCACCATCTCTGTTTCTGCATTACCCCGCCATCTCTGCCCTGCATCACCCAGCCATCTCTGTACCTGCATCACCCAGCCATCTCTGTCCCTGCATCACCCAGCCATCTCTGTCCCTGCATCACCCCTCCATCTCTGTCCCTGCATCACCCCTCCATCTCTGTCCCTGCATCACCCCGTCATCTCTGTCCCTGCATCACTACGCCATCTCTGTCCCTGCATCACCCCACCATCTCTGTCCCTGCATCACCCCGCCATCTCTGCCCCTGTATAACCCCACCGTCTCTGTCCATGCGTCACCCCGCCATGTGGCATAATGTGAATTTTGGCTTAATCCAGGTGGCAAATTGTGAATTTTGGCTCTATCCGGGTGGCATAATGTGAATTTTTGCTCAATCCGTGTGCCATAAAGTGAATTTTGCCACTTTCTGTGTCGCAAAATGTGAATTTTGGCTCAGTCCAGGTGGCATGATGTGAATTTGGGCTTATTCCAGGTGGCATGATGTCAATTTTGAATCAATCCATGTTGCATAACGTGAATTTTGGCTCAATTTATGTAGCATAATGGGAATTTTGGCTCTTTCCGGGTGGTATAATGTGATTTTTTTTGCTCATTCTGTGTCGCATAAGGGGAATTTTGTCTATTTCTGCATGGCATAATAATTAAGGGGCAAGTGTAAGGGAGTCTACTACTGTTTTGCATAATGTGTATAAGGGGCATACAGCATGGTACACTACACTCAAGGACTTGCCCCCTTTTGAGAGGCAGCACCCTCTTTTTCTGGAGTGTGCACATAACTTCAGCCTTCAACTTCAAAATTCCCACTTCGACCATTGCACACACATATTTATACGTAGCACACCTCACACACTTACACATTGGACAGATGCAACACATTACACCACACCACAGTACACACACCCACATACACTACAACACACACAAAAACAGTACAACGCACACAAACACACAAAAATAAATGCATCATAGGTGCTAAATCTCAGGAGTGGATGGGAAATTCATCAACAAGTTTCAAACAACAACAACACCACCCCTGATTTCATTGCTGGCACTGAGTATCAGTGCAAATACATTCTAACATTATGGTGGAGGCTTTAATAAATTACAATCTTGAGCCATAAATGCAGCATAAGACAACATTTTACAGCAATTTTGGAAATTTAAAAAAAACCAAGGTTGTCCCGGGCAACGCCGGGCGGGTCAGCTAGTATATATATATAACACTGATTAACACACAGTATGCCAAAAAAAACACACAACTTACTTTTTCAAATGCTCATTGTATTCTGTACTCGCTGCTTTTTGGTGGGGAAGCAGGGAAGTAAGGTGCCTGTCAGACATGACGGAGTCAGACTCCGCAAAGGTCCATGTGAGGAGGAGCTGCTGTGCACAGCAGCACTCCCCAAGCAGCAGCGGCCATCTATGACCCCCCCTCCCCCATATATATATATATATATATATTTTTTTTTTTTTACACACACATACACACTGACATGCAGATAAACTTAAACAAACACAGATAATAAAGAAAAAAACAGCCTCCCCCTCCTACATAAACACACACACTCACATGTATGGAACACTGACACATGTATTTTTCCACACACACACACACTAAATAAAGAAAATAGCAGCAAGCCCCCCATATATATACACACACACACACACACACACATTAAATAAAGAAAATAGCAGCAAACCCCCCATACACACACACACACACACATGTAACTGTATGCAACAGTTACACATATTTTTACATACACGAACACAATAACCCACCCCCCATACACAGATGTAAACAACACTGACATTTATTCTTCTTCTGTGTGTCAGCCTTTAGCAGATAAGATATCCCCAACCCTGTCCCTTCTTCCCTCCAAAGCACTCACCCAGCTGCTGTAATGCATACCTCCCAACTGTCACGATTACAGCGGGACAGTCCCGATTTTCGGGTCCTGTCCCGCTGTCCCACCCGCTGCAGGCATTGTCCCGCTACGGGGGGGCGGCAGTTGGGAGACCCCCCAATCTACTAGAATAGACGCTGTGCGCATGCGCACAGCGTCTATTCTCGTATGAAAATGAGGCTGCTGCTAATTAGCATAAGCCCCACCCTCGTTTGCATACGCCCCGCCGCGCGAGTGTCCCTATTTCTTCAACAGAAAAGTTGGGAGGTATGGTAATGGGTGCAGGCTGCAGGAGGGAGGGAACAGAAGCTGCCCGTGAGGAGTAGAGTCAGCTGTGAGGAGAGAGGAAGTGAATCATGAGGAGGTGGTGAGGTCGTGACACAGGAGGGGAGGGGTCACCCGGGACTGCAGCTCCATTGGTGGCTGGTCCCAGGGGAGGGGCTGGCCACTACAGGATTGTTGCTATGCTGTGTCTCTGTTCCGACGACTAGTCCGACTGCTTACTGCAGGGGGGGGGGGGGAGGTGCGGAGGGAACTGCGAAGCTCCTGCGCCCCTGTAGTACTGGCTCCCCCCCCGCGGCCGCTGGGGCTGCGTAGGCTTATTTACGCCACTGCTTGTGTGCCCCATTCCTATGGAGCTCCCCACTGCCATCCGCCGCCTCTCCGTCCACCATCGCTAGTTCCCACCGCGGGCCATGCTGTTGTCGATTCCCAGGTGCATGCTGGAAGAGCCGGCACTACCCAATTTGATACCCTAGGCAGAACTTTGGCTGTTGCACCCTAGCACTGCCGCTAGTACTACCTCAGATCCAGCATCCATCACCCAGCAAAGCACCCATAACCCAGCAGCACAGATACTAGCAGCAGCCAGAAACCCCCACCATCCACTGGCGCATCTATAATTGGTGCAAGGTGAGCAGTGCACACGAGCCCCACACACTGTACACTCTGTATCATTGATGCTCAGGTAGAAATTAAAGTCTGGAAGGCCCTTAACACATACAGATGTAGTACCGCTTAATATTGTGGGGTCTGGTGATAGAACCGCCAGCCCCCGCTAACCGCTAGGCCCCGTGATCCGTTGAAAGGGGGTGCGCGCACGAGATGCACGCATGCCCCATTCCGACGAAGCTCCCCGCTGCTATCCACTGTTGCTAGTCCCCACCGCTTCCCCATACCCTTTCCTAACACTGCCCATCTCCCTGAAGCGAAGACAGGCAGGGTTTCCTCTGCTGAGCCGCTGAGTGACTGAGACACACGTGCATGTGAAATGCCCACATGTCCCAGTCTGATGGAGTCCCTCTCAGCCAGCGCTCCCCAGCAGGGACATTCTGGCGAGCGCTGGGGCTAAATGAGAGGGGCTCCATTTGTACGCAGTATCTGTGTGACAGCTGCTACTGATGGGGTATGGCCCAAAGGGAAGTGCCCTGTCAACTGATGGCCCAATCGAACCCTATCACTGCAGCTCTTCTGTTGGGCCCCAGAGACCCTTTAGGCACTTTTGATGGTTGGTGACCATCAAAAGATGTGGAAGGTTACCCGCGGTATACGAATGGATGTTTATGCTAAACATCCATTTGCAGCCTGTGTGGGCGAACCCGCGCTGCAAATGGATGTGGTGGCCAGACTTTCGGTGGGCGGATCAACCAGAATAACCCCCCGAATGTGTTGTCTTCTAGGATACTTTTGGCAATGAGGTTGGTTCCCAAACTCTAGTACGATTTACACATCTGGATGTCTGTGAACATGGTTTCACCTTTGATTTTTCAAGCACACCATGATTGTCCCTAATTTTGAGTCCCTTGTGATAGGTACAGGGTCACATGATGTAAATTCTTGATTGTAATTCGGCGTGCACGTTTCTTTTCGTTAAGTAAATCTTTTGTATTTGTCAACCGAACATGTCCGGCAGAGGCAAACAAGGCGGCAAGACCCGGGCTAAGGCCAAGACTCGCTCATCTCGTGCCGGTCTCCAGTTCCCAGTTGGTCGCGTTCACCGTCTGCTAAGGAAGGGAAATTATGCGGAGCGAGTGGGAGCCGGTGCCCCGGTCTATCTGGCCGCGGTGCTGGAATACCTGACGGCTGAGATTTTGGAGCTTGCCGGTAACGCTGCCCGCGACAACAAGAAGGCCCGCATCATCCCCCGCCACCTGCAGCTGGCTGTGCGCAACGACGAAGAGCTCAACAAGCTCCTGGGTGGGGTGACCATCGCCCAGGGAGGTGTACTGCCCAATATCCAGGCCGTGTTGCTGCCCAAGAAGACCGAGAGCCATAAGCCAGCTAAGAGCAAGTAAGATTGTAAGCTTGCAGCAGGGCCCTCCTACCTCCAAGTCTGTCTGTTGTTACCCAGTTTGTCTTATCACTGTCTACTATTGTAAAGCGCAACGGAATCTGCTGCGCTATATAAGAAACTGTAAATAAATAAATAAATAAATTGTAATGCCTCATGGGTCCCAAGTTCAGATTGCAGCATTCTTTCATACAACTGTTTGCTGACTATTTTGCATTCAGATGTCTAATGTCCAACTTTGTGTACTTAGGCCTTTTAGGCTCAGAAGAGGGACAGATGTAGTAAGCCTGGAGAATGGATACAATTGAAGGTGATAATTGACCAGCCATTCAGCCCCTAACTGTCATTTTTCAAACCCAAACCTGTAGCTTGACAATTAGAAGCTGATTGGCTGGTGCGTTTTCAACTTCGATTTTATCTCTTCTCCAGGCTTAACGCTTTGAGTGCCAAGTGAATTTGTCAAAATTGGTGTGAAACCTTTTTATTCATCATAATGAAGGAAATATAATCTTTTGTTACACAATATTATTTATTTGAATTTATATAAAAAATGGGAAGAATGGGGTTGGATGGGGGGGGCAGTGGCAGTGCATGGACATGGGAACCCCCAGCATTTCATGGGCGTCCCATGGGATTGCGGACGGGACAAGGTGTGCTGGGACGGGCAGCTTATGTCACATCAGCCGCCCGGCCTGTCTTCGTCCTGCTGCCGGCAAATATAAGTCAGTCGTCACCGAGTTACTGTATATAGGCAAAGGCAGGAGAAATAATACAATAGTTGACGACCATCAAATGTTTCTCCTGCAGCGGTCACATGCTAGAGCAGGGGTGTCCAACCTTTCACCTTACCTGGGCCACATTAGAAGATGAAAATTTGGTTTGGACCGCACATAAAATTAAATAACAGTAACGATACCTGATCATCCAAAAAAAACATAGACAACATAGTTAACATATTAAACTTAATTGGAAATGAAGTTAGTGAGATGTTTGACATTGTTTCTCACATTCTGACACAGAGAATAGGCCGAAATTCACATTCTGACACAGAGAATAAGCCAAAATTCACATTGTGACACAGAGAATAAGCCAAAATTCACTTTCTGACACAGAGAATAAGCCGAAATTCACATTCTGACACAGAGAATAAGCCAAAATTCACATTGTGACACAGAGAATAAGCTGAAATTCACTTTCTGACACAGAGAATAAGCCGAAATTCACTTTCTGACACAGAGAATAAGCCAAAATTCACAATGTGACACAGGGAATGAGTAAAAATTCACATTGTGACACAGGGAATAAGCTGAAATTCACTTTCTGACACAGAGAATAAGCCGAAATTCACTTTCTGACACAAAGAATAAGCCGTAATTCACAATGTGACACAGGGAATGAGTAAAAATTCACATTTTGACACAGAGAATAAGCCGTAATTCACATTTTGACACAGAGAATAAGCCAAACTTCACATTCTGACACAGAGAATAAGCCAAAATTCACATTCTGACACAGAGAATAAGCCAAAATTCACATTGTCACACAGAAAATAAGCTGAAATACACATTCTGACACAGGGAATGAGTAAAAAATTCACATTTTGACACAGAGAATAAGCCAAAATTCACATTGTCACACAGAAAATAAGCTGAAATACACATTCTGACACAGGGAATGAGTAAAAAATTCACATTCTGACACAGGGTGCCAGATAACACATATGCCCCCACAGTGCCAGATAACACATATGCCCCCACAGTGCCATATGACACATATGCCCCCACAGTGCCAGATGACACATATGCCCCCACAGTGCCATATGACACATATGCCCCCACAGTGCCAGATGACACATATGCCCCCACAGTGCCAGATGACACATATGCCCCCACAGTGCCAGATGACACATATGCCCCCACAGTGCCAGATGACACATATGCCCCCACAGTGCCAGATGACACATATGCCCCCACAGTGCCAGATGACACATATGCCCCCACAGTGCCAGATGACACATATGCCCCCACAGTGCCAGATGACACATATGCCCCCACAGTGCCAGATGACACATATGCCCCCACAGTGCCAGATGACACATATGCCCCCACAGTGCCAGATGACACATATGCCCCCACAGTGCCAGATGACACATATGCCCCCACAGTGCCATATGACACATATGCCCCCACAGTTCCTCTTCTTCACCACCCCCCAAACCACGCCACCCCACCCGACCTGTATTAAGTCTGACTTACTATTTTTGCTGCGCCGTCCGCCCCTCCACATTCAGCACTGCAGCAGGACCCAGTCTTTATGCCGCCAGATATGCCGCCTTGTCTCCCTAAGGCCGCCGACTGCACGTTAAGTGCCAGCCTCCACCAACTCCTTTTGGCGCCTGACCATCCTGTAAGCGCCGTACGTCAGTGCGCGGGTGTGTGGTGACATCACCCGTGCACCCGCGCACCTCCGCAAAGGACTGCTGGGACCGGGCTTCAGAAGAAACATCATGCCCCATTGAAGCCCGTTCCCAGCAGGTTTTATTGCATTGGGCCGCATTACTAGCGGACCCGGGCCGCGGGTTGGACAAGCCTGTGCTAGAGCATGTGTCTTCATCACATCCCCTCACATGGTTGCAAGGGGATATGGCGGTGGGAGGGGGGGGGGGGGGGCATATTTTCAACGGGGCGGGCTCTCTGGGACTCGGTAAACTGCGAGCTTTGCAGCTTACAGAGTCAACTAGAATCAGGGCCAAAGAGAGATCTTTCATCACTACTGTCTCTCAAAGCACTGCTGATTAAGCGCCCTCCCTCCCATGGTTTATGGACTTTCTGACCTTAATTCGTTAATGGAGATCTCCGGTTATATACATTTTGGAAGTAACATTGTTACAACACCTCTGCCAAAACTTGCAAATAGCACCTGCTGGGCTGACAATGTCTCTCCACTGGCTCCCCAGGATCATGCTAAACTGACATCATCCCACTGGCCATCCGGGGTAAGAGCCAAGGATTTTGTGAGTATTATCTTCAGATGCTGAATGAAGGGCTATCCATATTTTCTATGCAGTCATTTCCCTATGAATTATGCAATACACATGCTGTCCATAGCTAGGCAAATTGATCCAATTGCTCTATCAGAATTTGGATTGTCACCTGTGTTATATGTGATTCTCCATAGCTTTCACACTTCAGCTGCATTTCCATAGCATAACTACTATATCTGAATATCTTAATTTTCTGAAGGTGCTGCTATCTGCTACCTGTTCTTTCTATGCTTGATCCACATAAACATAACTTCACTGTACTGTTTGCATGTAGGGTACTGGGCTTCTGGTAATCTATTGATAGTACATAGTGTATTTGTAGTGTCTTCATGAGTGTGGAATGTATATTAGTCCACACAGTGGGTCCTTAACAAAGCTTGCAGGTTTACTTGTAGCAGTGGTACACACAAAGGCAGTGGCGGAACTTTTGAGTGGTTGTCCCGGGTGCAAAAAAATATGATTTGGGCTCCCCCTTTTCCACTACAACCCAAGTTCACAATATGACATACTGTACAGCAGTGGGCCCCTTAGACCCCAGGGGCCCTGGTGCAATACACCTGCTGCACCAATGGTAGTTCTTCCTCTGAAGCTCAGTACAAATTTGTTCGGAAAATGGGCAAAACCATGTGCACTGCAGGTGGGGCAAATGTAACATATATAGAGAGAGTTAGATTTGTGTGAGTTATTTTGTTTCTGTGCAGGGTAAATACTGGCTGCATTATTTTTACACTGTAATTTAGATTTCAGTTTCAGCACACCACACCCAAATGTTACTCTCTTTGCACAGGTTACATCTGGCCCACCTGCAGTGCACATGGTTTTGCCCATTTTCTGAACAAATTTGTACTGAGCTCAGATCTGAATAAGGGCCGTTAACATACCTCCCAACATTTGCAGTCACTGGGTCGGGACGAGGTGCGCGTCGGATTTTTGGGGGCGTGGCCTATCGGAAAGAAGACGTGGTCTATATTTGCAGCGCTGCCGCAAGGCCACGCCCCCATTTTTCGCAGTGGTGGGGCATGCCCAGCAGCTCTGTGAGCTGCTGGCCAGCCCCCAGCCCCTCTGTCTGCAAGAATAGAGGCTGTGCGCATGCGCACAACGTCTATTCAGTGTATTCACGGGCGACAGGGGTGACTCCCAACTACCATCCCCCTTGCCGCGGGACACTGCCAGCGGCGGGAGGGATGCGGGAATGTCCCAAAAAATCGGGACATTCCCGCGATAAGCGGGACAGTTGGGAGGTATGCGTTAAAGTGGAAATACAGATACTGTACACAGTGGTGGCGATATTGGCAGTATAGCAGTAAATGGGCTAGATGTACTAAGATTCAAAAGTGATAAAATGGAGAGTGATAAACCAATCAGCTCCTGCTTCAGTGGCGTAACTACTGTAAGGCAGCCCCCGCTGCAGCTTGGGGGAGCAAGCGGCAGTGGTGTCTATGTGGGCGCTGGCACCCGCTCGACGCACTGACATGTTGCTGCCTGCCACTGGCTGAGCACCGTAGGCGAGTCAGCCGCAGCATGGGTGCGGTCATGACAGAGACTACAAATCCCCCCACTGATTCAATTGATTGTACACAAAACCGGCTATTGCCTTCTGTCTACAGGAGGGGCGGCAGATGGGCGTGCTGGGGCGGCCTGGTATGCGTCGGAGCTAAGGGAAGCAGCAGTGTCTGCTGGTCTCTCTGACGCTCTCCTGCTTCAACTTCTCCGTTATGCGTGTGACATCATCACGTCATACACTGGGGCAACAGCAACACGCTGGGGGGGGGGGGAGCGCCACAATTTTTTTGGCAGGGGGAGCAAAATTTATAGTTACGCCACTATCCTGCTTGACATTTTTCAAACACGGTGACATGGCAGGTGGGAGCTGATTGGCTGGCTGTTTATCACTCTCCGTTTTATTACTTTTGAAGCTATAGTGCATCTGGCCAAATATGAGCAGTACTATGTGTTCTCCCATACAGTAGGAGCAGATAAGTACTGCACCGCTGTACAGTACTGTATGGAATGACAAAGTAAGACATGTGACTGGGCTCGCTGACTGTACTGAGAATAGAAGGACACAGAGCAGCAGCACATTACTCTCCAACACATTCAACACATCCACATTTGTAAAAATAACTGATTTCTGTATGGCTGATATTTTCCTAGTAATGGGAGAGGAACAAGCGGAGAACATTTGTTACTATCTGTTCCCCTTTTAATATCTGTTACTGTGGTTTTTTTTCACCAACCACTGTGGAAAGTCCTTCAGGGAGTAGTCTGTAGTTTATCACCAACTTCTTACAAATCTAATGTACAGTATGTTGAATATTGAGAAAACAACTGATAGCACCGTGAGATGAAGGTGGAAGGTAAGTCTGATGCTGGGATAAGAGAATTTCTGTTATATGCTAATTTTATGGGTATTTACTGGAGAGCGTTTAAAAATGTTCACATTTAATATCTGTGATTTATCCACTGTAAGTATAGAAGCATTGTACTAACAGCCAAGTACTGTATGTTGTACTAACAGCCAAATATGTTGTACTAACAGGCAAGTATGCTTTCATTGCAATGTCAGATATATTAAAAATGAGCTAACAGGAGAGAATATAGGTCTCGATTCAGACCGGCTCACTACACTGCATATATACGCTGCCTAGTGATCAGATAAACACTGCACCACTGAACGCACACTAGGCACCACCCACATCCCTGCACTATTTTTCCTATGTGCGGGCGCATGTGACACCTCCACTCGCATACACCCGCACAGAGGAAATATCATCTGTTACACTGACCCATCCAAGACTGTGTGACAGATGAAGGCTGATCGAGGCCGAAGCTGACACACACCTCCCTGAAAATGTCCTGAATTTTCTTGGACACTCACAGAAAACAGCGACAGCTTCCTGTCAGTCAAGTTGCGAGGGAACTGCGGAAAAAGTCATCGCGGATTTTTGTCGCTGTTTGTCCTCCGGCGTGTGCGCTGTGATTCGTACACATGCGCAGTCATTTGATCTAAGCAAATGTGTATGTTCCATGGGTGTTCCCACTGTTTTTGTGGCAGGCCCACAAAATGCTGGATGGACCCCAACAAACTCCCCTGCCTGCCCATCATTTAATGAACACTCCGGTAAGTGTAAAACGCGCCAAAGGTGTTCGCGCCAGGGTGTGCACATGCGCATGAGGGACTATGAGCATACACACTCCCCCACCATCGAAAAGAGGCCCGAATTCGCTGCTCACCGAGCAGGTCTGAATCGCCCATTATGTTGCTGAAAGGGAACAATATCTAAATTCTAAAACAATTCATTTACATTAAAGAAACATCTTTTATAATAGATGCAGGAACTATGTCTGATTTATGCTTTCTACATACAGTATACACATGTAGCCATGCTCATCTCTGCTGCAATGTAATGGAATGAATGGCCCAATAGATAAGGATACTCCGTGTAAGAGAGTATGGGGATGGATTTGGAACATAGAGGAAGGTCGACATGCAATGGGTCGACCACTGAAGGTCGACATGGGCCTTGGTTGACACCTGAAAATATCAACATGGGCTTAGGTAAACAGGGTCACTGGGTCGACACAAGAATTAGGTCGACAGTGGAAAGGTTGACATGTTTTTTTCAAAATTTTTGGGTCCCGAATGTTGACAGAGTCAACATGGACACCGTATCGGTGCACCACATCCCCTTGCATGGCTCGCTGCACTCGGCACACTATTCTGTTCTCTTTCCACGCCCTCCATGTCAGCTCTAAAAAAGTGAAAAACCCCATGTCGACCCAACGCTTGTGTCGACCTAATGAACCTGTTGACCTAAGCCATGTTGACATTAAGCATGTCGACCTATTGCAAGTGTCGACCTAGGCCCATGTCAACCTTCAGTGGTCCACTCAATGCATGTCGATCTTAGGGGTGTCAACCTAATGACCGTATACCGATGGGGACATGGGCTTTGACCACATTAACAAGACACCTGTAAACAGCCCCGACCTTTAACCTGAATTGTGCATTATATTCCTCATGTGTCACTGACAATTTGCTTGTACTGTATGTGACACAACTATACATTACGGGGGGTATTGAATGTTTAGGTCACGGCGGTCGAGCTTGCTCGACCACCGTGACCCTGTCCCGTTCTCGGCCAGCTTTACTGAGAACATGCAGGCGGGATTCAATGTCCTGCCTGCCGGGGAGCGAGAAGGGGGTGTGGCCGGGAAGAGGCGAGCTGCTGCCGGTAGCTCCTCACTTCCCAGGTGTTCTTGGCAGAACGAGCCCGACAGCTGCCAAGAAACCCTGCTCAATGCTGTCAGGGAAGACAGCATTGAATAGGGCCCAGCGACCATCTCCCCCGTGGGGAGATGGTCGCCGGAGATTGAATCCCCCCCCTACCAATGTTTAGGATCGAAACAACCAGATGCAATGGAGGTGACCACCTTAGGCCCTAATTAGAAGGGGCACCGCACATTATTTATTATTTATTACCAGTTATTTCTATAGCGCACCCATAATGTAAGAGGCAATCTGAAACACTGGGGTAGATGTATTAAGCTTTAACAAGAGATAAATGCAAGGGTGATAAGGAGAGATAAACATCCAGCCAATCACCTGCTAACTGCCATGTTACAGCCTGTGTTTGAAAAAAGTCAGTAAGGAGCTGATTGGCTGGACGTTTATCTCGCCTTATCACCCTTGCATTTATCTCTTGTTAAGGCTTAATACATCTGAACCACTGGCAGTTAGCGTCGCTGAACAATACAATGTGCCTGAGTAATTTGCATATTTTTGCATATCTGCTCAATTACAGTAGAACAGCATTTGTACCCCTCTGAATCAGGCTCAATGTTCTGTCTTTGTTTTCTAATCAAATTCATGTCTCAGGCTTAGTATTTTTAATCTTGAATTTTTGCAGCGAATTGGCAAATTTAAAGTCAATTTATTAGGTGAGATTGTAATTCTAAACAAATATTATTTAATTACTATTTACAGCTTTGAGCTACATGCCAAGAAATGGATTCTAGAATTTCATTTATATCCTATTGGATAATATGGCAATATTGCTTATGGAATTTAGACTCCCAAGAATGCAACAGCACTGGTAAGTCTAGGAAAAACTAAAAAAATATATGCAAAATTATAATTATTGTATTTATAAATAACAAAAGAATAACACTTTGACGTGAAATAATGGGGAAATCATTTGTGGGTTTGTGGGTGCAGTTATAAAATTGTCTGTATCCAACCAATCCTATTATGTGTTGGGTACAGGATACTGACAGGACAGCAATGGTCAAAATACTGACAGCCAGTGGCATAGCAATAGCCCAGGCAAACCAAGCTTGTTTTAAGCAGATTCTGGGGGAAATTTACTAAGATGTGTATTCTACTTCATATGTGATGTTGCTATGGGCAACCAATCAGAAGCTAATTTTTTATTTAGCATCCTCTAGAATAGAGTAGACAGGATCTGATTGGTTGCACCATGTGAAGTAGAATACACATCTTAGTAAATGTCCCCCTCTCAGTGGCGCCGGAACGGGGGGGGCGAGGGGGCAGCTTGCCCCCCCCAAAATTACTGAGGCGCTAAAGCAGCTGTGCGGGCGGGAGGCTGATTAATCAGTAATATAGGCGGGCGGGCGGTGGGCTGATTAAGCTTGATCCAGCCTCCCGCCCGTCCGCCTATTTTACTGATTAATCCAGGGCTCGACAAAACCCGGGGGCCAGGTCGCCATGGGTCAGAACGGAGCAGCCTCTCAGCGCAGCGTGTAAGCGCTTCCAGCTACGCCCCGCCCCCACGCCATGCTGACAGGCTCACCTTCTCTGGTGTGAGCGGCTGTCAGCTGTAAACACTGACACGCTGCAGCTCTCCATGTACCTGCTCTCCCCGCCTCCTCTCCCACTCAGGGCAGCGGCGTGTCAGCGCTGTGATCAGCTCAGCGGGGACGGAATGGCAAGTGCTTTAACTGGCCGCAGTGAGATCCGGCCAAACAGCTTGCAGGGACAGCACAGCTGAGCCTGGCTGACGCTGTAGGGACTCGGGAGGTATATTCTGTATTTTTAATGTGCCGCCAATTGGAGCGCGGGTGCCTGACGCCGGGGTCAGTGATTGGCTGCCTGGCTCACGAGCTGGCGCCAGATTTCAAATGCCTGCTGGGGTCACCCAGTGTGGTGGGAGAAAAGCGACCTCGACTTCTCCCCCCAATAAGTAAGGAGGCAGCAAAAGAAGAGGCCAGGCAGCAGTGGTGAGTATTACTGCTGCTGGGGGGTATTATACTGTATGTGTCTTACTGCTGGCATCAGGGCACTACTGGGGGCATCTTGTGAAGGGCACTACTGGGGGCATCAGGGCACTACTGGGGGCATCAGGGCACTACTGGGGGCATCTTGTCGCGCTGCAGATCTTCTGTGATACAGCGGCAGCCGGGAGAGTTGTGCACCAGTCTGGTGGCTGCCACTGGGCTGGCTGTTAAATTGAACCGTATAACCCACCGCGGGGCCATCTGCTTATGTGTCTGCTAAATGGGGCACCCGAGGCTGCCGTAAGTGCTCCTGAAAGGATAACCAGCCACGGAACCCGCTGCTTACGCAGAGGCTGCTGCCAGCTCTCCCTGCCAATCTCTACCTCCTGGTGTCCTGGCCACATGTATATGCCGCTGCCCTGTGTATAATGCCCACGTGTATATGCCGCTGCCTTGTGTATAATGCCCACGTGTATATGCCGCTGCCCTGTGTATAATACCCACGTGTATATGCCGCTGCCTTGTGTATAATGCCCACGCATATATGCCGCTGCCCTGTGTATAATGCCCACGTGTATATGCCGCTGCCCTGTGTATAATGCCCATGCGTAAATGCCGCTGCCTTGTGTATAATGCCCACGCATATATGCCGCTGCCCTGTGTATAATGCCCATGCATATATGCCGCTGCCCTGTGTATAATGCCCACGTGTATATGCCGCTGCCAGTGTGTATAGTGCCCGGGGGTAACATATAGCAATTTAGGGGGCGCCAAAATGAGATTATATCTTGCCCCCCCCCCAACCTAAAAACGTTCCAGCGCCCCTGCCCCCTCTATGTGGTCTGGCTGTCTGCATGGAATATGCTAAAAATTACCCTCCAAAAATGGCTGCTGCATAGGAGGACACAGATGCTAGATGTCCTACTGGACCTCTAGTGTTGGCATGTTACCCGTAAGTGCCAGGATTCCAAGACCCTTATTCTGGTTCACTCACAAAGGCAAATTCCTTCTCAAATGGACAAAACCATGTGCACTGCAGGGGGGCAGATGTAACACGTGCAGAGATAGTTATATTTGGGTGAGTTATTTTGTTTCTGTGCAGGGAAAATACTGACTGCTTTATATTTACACTGTAATATAGATCTCACTTTGAAGTAAAACTCCACCCAAATCTAATTATCTCTGTACAAGTCACGTCTTCCCCACTTGCAGTGCACATGGTTTTGTACATTTGAGAAGGAATTTGCCTTTGTGAGTAAACCAGAATAAGGGCCCAAGTTCGCTGGTGGGGTATGCAGGGCAGCAAAGAGGGGGGGGGTGGCAAGAGTGGGTACAAATTACCCGAGCCCAGGCTTGCTGAAGGGGCCTGGCGGGGCCCTATTCTGACCCCCTTTCCCCTCCATCCCTCCTGGGCAGCAGCAGCACAATGCTGCTGAGGGAGGGGAGAAAATAACACTTCCCCCTCGACTTTAGACAATTTTTTTCACACACCCCCCAAACATTTTGGGATGTGGCCACGCCTCCCATGATTAGGCCACCCCCAAACATTTTTTACAGGGGCCCGACATACCCCTCGGCTGCCCTGGGTGTGTGAGCATGAAACCTCTGGCAATGAGCAAGAAACCCTGAGCATGAAAACCTTGACAATGAGGAGATTAAACCAGTGTGATAGCTGCTCAATCAAATTAGTTATGCCCCTCAGGTGCTAAAAGGGAGGGGGTTTTAACCCCCAGCACACCAAAGGGCACAAGTAATAAGATTTGAAACAAACAAGTAATAGAAGGTGATTCAGAGATCTGGGGATCAAGACGTATCATTCCTGACGCACAGGGACAGGACTTTAAAAGGAGCCCGTCCCTGCGATGTGCTGAGCCATGCGCCGGTTGATCTGTACATGCGCGGTTAGCACTGCCCATCTGCCAACCCTACTGACCGCACTGCCCAGGTAGCAGTGCATGTGTAGCCCATGGGCTACCGCCATCTCAGAATGATGGTAGCCCGGGGATACGATGCGCTGCTGCCCATGTTAATACATCGGCCAGCTTCGAATACTCCATAAAAAACTATGGGGGAGGCCGTCGGCGGCAGTGCAGGAGGGATCGCAGCAGGGATCGGAGATTCCTGCTGCGGTCCCTCCTACATACATTGGTTGTATGATGAAACCTGGAAGGTCTCCAGTTGAAACGGCTGTTGGGTCAGCTATAATGTATTCTGATACGCTGTAAAATTTCAATACAAACCTTTTAAGTGGTGGTTCATTCCTTTCCTTAGCTGAGGTTGGGTAAGTGCTACTATTATTATCTTCTGGACCCTGCACCATACTTGTTTCCTAGCAGAACCGATTTTAATTGTATGAAATCGGGTCCCAAAAATGCGATGCGACCAAATCGACCCGATTTTTCATTGTACAGCCACCCTCATGGCTGATTACAATGTTAAATGCCCCCAAAGATCCGATTTTTAATTGTATACCCACCCTGATGGGTAATTACTATGTCAAATGCCCCCCCATTGTTAACGCCACACCACGATCAACGCCAACCCGAAGCGTGGTGAACGCAGCGAGCCCGCGAGGGGTGGCGGTACGCGTCCTCCGACCTTTTCATACCCCCACTATCCCCGTCAGTGGGGAGTCGATTTTACATAGTGTGGCGAGCGCAGCAAGCCACTGCGCCCGAAGCGTGGCGAGCGCATATAGTGGAACGGGAGGCAGTGGCACACACTCGGGCTTTCCACAAATGTCACCGACACGAGGTGCTGCAATCAACGTTTCTGGGTTTATTCCGTTTTCAAGATATGAACAAAGTAACAGACAAAGCAAACTCACATAAATACCCCGTTGTCAGCACCGGTTTTCATCAGACTCCTCCTGCAGCCCGAACATCACCACTCAGCACTTCCTGTTGGGCGTCCTCTCAGGCGTGGTGACGTCAAGTGACCACATCCAGGATGCCCCAGCGTTGTGCGTCGCCAAGCAACTACGGTTACGGGGGTCACTGAAGTCGGCCAGAGACACAGAACAACCTGAAATCAGATTAACACCATAAGTGAATTGAAACAATAGGGGAACACTGTAGTTATAAAATAAACAAAAGCAGGAAACACACGAAAGAGTACTGGAGAGGCAAAAAAGGTGATAAGAGAGGCATGAAAGTAGTAGAAATGAACCTGAACACTATAACTTATAAAAACATATTGAATGATACTTCATTTAACCCTCTTGGGTTCACAGTGTCCAGCTTAAATATCCACTGCGCCTCCAGACGCAGCAATTTGGTGCCTCTGTCCCCACCACGTAAATCTGGAGGAATATGGTCAATGATGACATATTTCAAGTTGGCAAGACTGTGCTTAGCAAGGGCGAAGTGTTTTGCCACCGGTTGATCGTTTGCTTTGTTATTGAGAGCAGCCCTTATCGCAGTGCGATGATTGGCAATATGTTCTTTAAACGACCTGATAGTCTTCCCGACGTATCATGCCTACATGGAACGGAGAGGACGTGATCTACACTGGAGGACTGTAAGTATAGTTTCTTTCCACAGGTACCCATATTGGATTTCTGCAGGACTATTAGATGGATGGATGGACGGAGATCTACCTACAGTGTCAAGATAGCTAAGTATCTGGATGAATGGGCTCTAAATGTAATAAAGTTTTATTTTTCTGGTGTCAGTGTGTATTTATTCAACTATTGGTTCTGCTGTGGAACTAAGAGTCCCAGCAAGCCCATTAATGGGCCGCATGCTGGGACTTGTGGTTCTCCAAGTCCCTGCATGCGGTGCAGACTTTTTGGGACACATAGTTCCATGTTGGACCCAATAGTTTCTTTCTATTTTTATACAATCATCAGCCCAGTGGCCACAGCCCAGGGCCACCGGGGACAGCCCCTGGCTTCAGCCTGTGTAAGTAAATTCTAGAGGGTCCCCACTTGTATAAAAAGTCTCCCCCCGGCTGTGGCATTACCATGCTGGCTGCTTGGGCCTGGAGCTTAATAAATCTACCCTATTTATGATTCGTATTTGTACCAATTACCGGCTATTAGCAGTCATATGCATTCATAATATTAAGAATACGAATACGACTGAGTCATATTCTTATTCTTAGTAAACTTCCCACCACAGGTTTTGTTTTTCTGACTGCGCTTATACACATACAAAGTTACCTCAAATTTGCAACCTCTTACATCCCCACCCCATACCGTTAACTTGTAATATACTATATACATTGCACAAGAATACAAGCTTTTTTTTTTTATTGAAAACCATAAAGAATGAAGGGGGAGTTTATTAAAGACAACTTGCCAGATAGTACATTGTACTATGCCTTCTCTGGTAGAGAAATTGGCATGTTATTGGACTTATTGTCAGTCAACAGCTGATAATCAGGACACATGCATGGAACCGCGTACTCGGGGTGACGCAGCAGGGTGATACTGTGCTCCAGCAACATAACCCAACAGCCTCTTTACCACCCATATCAGACAATTAAACCCCACACACTACACTCAGGATGTAATTATCGCTGTGAGGAGCCTATGTGCCAGTACGGAATGGTAAGCACAGCATTGCAGTCTGTGGATGTGGGAGCAGGCTGATTTACAGTATAGCAAGCAGGAGGAGGAGTTTGCAGGTGCACACTAAATATATATATGCTAGACCTTTTAATATCTTGCTATATTGCATTTGAGGTTATTAGCATAGTAATGGCCATTAGTATGGGCTTGTCCACCGCATCCAGGTTACCTCAATAGGACAAGTCCCTAACACTACTCTGGGACAGGTCCAGGGCACAGGGCCCCCCAGGCCAGCCCAGCAGAACCACCCCATGGCATCACATTAGTGTGAAATTAAAGTGATAGTAAAAGGGATAGGGGAAATTGTATGTGATAGGACTTACCTAGGTAAGTAGTAATAATAAATGTGAAGGGTGCTACATATATATTAACCCCTTCCCGACATTTGACGTACATTTACGTCATGGCCGGGATGTACTTCCCGACGCATGGCATAAATGTACGTCATAGCTTTAAACTGTCACCGCGTCTATAGACGCGGTGACAGTTTGGAGATGTCTGCTGTCCCTGACAGCAGACATGTCCCAGCATGTCCAGGGGGGGCGGCGATGCCTCCCCCCCGTCGGCGATCGCTGTGATTGGCTGTTCAAATGTGAACAGCCAATTACAGCGTTTTCTGTGTACCGGCGAATAACGTTCGCCGGTGACACAGGGATCGGTGGTGATTGGTGCTGTAAAGTACAGCACCAATCACCACGGGGTGTAAGGGTGACACTGGTGTCACCCCACCTCACCCCACCCGCCCCCAAAGGCCGTGATTTGTCCGTCGGACCGACGGACCAATCACAGCCATGGAGGGTGATTTAAACTAATGGTGACTGCACTGCAGACGCCATTCCGGTCTGGAATTGCGTGCAGTGCAGTCACCGTGCCTATCTGCCGTGATATACTGACCTGATCCTTGCAAATGCTTACCTGATCACTGCTTGTAGCGTGCTGGATGCTTCCTGGATCTTGTGACTTCTTGTGACTTCCTGTGTTGTGCTGCTGCAGTGTGATAGAGTTATAGATAGAGAGATAGAGAGAGATAGAGAGAGATAGAGAGAGATAGTGACAGAGAGTGCTATATTTTGTGTCTGCTGCCCCCCCCCCCCCCCTGTTGTGCTGATCAATATATCTGTGCTGATCAGCAACTTTTTGGGGGTGCTGTTTTTTTTTATATATATATACAGCTGTGCTGCGTGTGCAACTGACTGCTGCCCCCCCTTTTGTGCTGATCAGTATAAATTAACTGATCAGCAACTTTTTGGGGGTGCAGAGTTTTTTTTTTATATATATACCTGTCAGTGCTGCTGCTGCAGTGTCATAGAGTGATAGATAGTGAGAGATAGAGAGATAGAGAGAGATAGTGACAGAGAGTGATAGAGAGTGCTATATTTTGTGTCTGCTGCCCCCCCTTTTGTGCTGATCAGTATATCTGTGCTGATCAGCAACTTTTTGGGGGTGCAGGGTTTTTTTTTTTTATATATACCTGTCAGTTGCTGCCAGTTGCACTGTCAGTTGCACCAAAGGTTGTGCACCTGCTGCCCCTCACTGGTAATCAGTGTCGCATCAGTGATCACCTTTTTTTTTTTTTGAGGGTGCTGTGGGGTCTTTTTTTAATTTTTTTTTACACACACTGTGATTTTGTGGGTGTCCTGTGGCCACTGTGCGCTGATCAGTGACGTACATCACTGATCAGCTTTTTCGGCACAGGGTTGATCTATTTTTTTTTTTTTGATCAAATTCCTGTTGCCTTTGAGCGCTGTTCAGTGACGGACGTTACTGACCAACATCTGTGCTCAATTTTTGGCGCAGGACCTTTTTTTTTTTTTCTCTGCACTACATACACACTACACACTACATACCCCCCCGGGTTGAGATAAAGTTTGTACCCCCCCTACACTATACACGTGTTGAAACATTTCACTACCAGAAACACAAAAATAAAAATGGCATCCCAAATGTCATCCCAAATGTCATCCCAGTCATCCAGAAGAATGTATTCAGAGGAGGATGCATATGCCATGCTTGCCTCTGACTCTGACACAGCCAGTGATGCAAGCGGGGAATTTGAAGGATTCATCTTAAGCTCCTCTTCCTCCTCTAGTGATGAGGGACCCCCTCAAAGACGCCCCCGTAGAGCAGCTGAGACCCCCCCCCCAATAATTGATCTCGTATGGACCCCACCACCAGACAATTTTGAGCCCCAGGTTCCTGAGTTTTTGGCCATCCCAGGAATCCAATTTGATTCCACAGGTCTCAGAGAAATTGACTTTTTCAAATTATTTTTCTCTGATGATTTTATAAATTTAATGGTGGACCAAACTAATTTATATGCCCAGCAGTTTATTGCTCAAAACCCCACGTCATCATTTGCTAGGTGGACCCCTGTAGATGCAGTAGAGATGATGACATTTTGGGGTCTGGTGTTTCATATTGGCATAGTAAAAAAGCCAGAAATTAGGCAATATTGGAGTACAGATGTTCTGTACAGCACCCCACTTTACCGTATGGCCATGACCCGGACTCGTTTTGAGTTAATCCTTATATTTTTGCATTACAACGATAATGCACAGTGCCCACCCGGCTATTCAAAGTCAGGCCGGTCATTGATCATTTCAGTGCCAAATTTGCAGAGATGTACATCCCAG
The DNA here is from genome assembly GCF_055691185.1 of Crinia signifera. Lineage (NCBI taxonomy): Eukaryota > Metazoa > Chordata > Amphibia > Anura > Myobatrachidae > Crinia > Crinia signifera. The sequence continues at coordinate 88,538,279 of NC_139218.1, forward strand.
ATAAATTCATTTGCATAGACGAGTCCCTTATACATTTTAAAGGAAGGGTTAAATTCCGCCAGTACCTTCCCAATAAGAGGGCAAGGTATGGCATAAAAATGTATAAGCTGTGTGAAAGCACCTCAGGGTACACCCACAGGTTTAGGGTATATGAAGGGAAGGATTCAAGAATTGAACCGCCAGAATGCCCCCCCTCCCTCGTAGGTGTTAGTGGAAAAATTGTCTGGGATTTAGTGCACCCCTTCCTGGATAAAGGTTATCACCTCTATGTGGATAACTTTTACACTAGCATCCCCCTGTTTAAGGCCCTTGGTTCAAGAGGTACAGCAGCTTGCGGTACTGTGCGCAAGAACCAAAGAGGCCTCCCAAAAACGCACATTGCCCAAGTAATGAGAAGGGGTGAAAGCAGGGCACAATCCACCGAAAATATGTTGTTGGTCAAATATAAGGACAAGAGGGATGTCCTTATACTGACAACAATTCACGGAGACAGTACCACCTCCGTCCCTGTACGAGGTACCAGTACCCACACCTCAAAACCTAATTGTATCCTGGATTACAATAAGTACATGGGCGGAGTGGATCTTTCAGATCAGGTACTGAAGCCATACAGTGCCCTGTGGAAAACAAAAATCTGGTACAAGAAGCTGGCCGTGTATATCATCCAGATGGCACTGTATAACGCTTACGTGCTATTCCGTTCTACCAGCCAGAGGGGGACATTTATGCACTTTCAAGAGGAAGTCATAAAGGGCCTAATATTTGGGAACCAGCAGGCAGAGGGCCCCAGTACTTCTAGTACTGGCCCCCGTATTGTACCAGGGCAGCATTTTCCTGATGAAATCCCCTCCACTGGAAAAAAGGGCAGGACACAAAAAAGGTGCAAAGTTTGCTATAAAAAGGGAATAAGAAAGCAAACTATTTTCCAGTGTGACACTTGCCCCGACAAACCCGGCCTATGTATAAAGGAGTGTTTTAAAATATACCACACATCTGTAGATTATTAGGTTCATCATTTCACCGTGCTTCGGGGGTCTTGCTAATGCCACATAGCACCCACCATTCATTCCACCAGAATCTGAGCCGCAAAATCAAAAAATCACTCCTTCCCTTCTGAGTCCTGCCATGCACCCAACTGGTATTTTTTGGTCACATGTGAGGCATTGCCGTACTCGGGAGAAATTGGGGCACAGATTTTGGGGTGCTTTTTCTCCTTCATACCTTATGAAAATGAAAAGTTTTCAGCCAGAACTGCATTTTTGTGTAAAAAAATGTAATTTTTCATTTGCACAGCCCAGTTGTATCAAAATTGGTGAAACCCCTGGGGGTTTGAAATGTACACTATACCCCTAGATGAATTCCCTGAGGGGTGTAGTTTGCAAAATGGGGTCACTTGTGGGGGGGTTCCACTGTATTGGTGCTTTGGGGGTCTTGCTAATGCGACATAGCACCCACCAACATTCCACCAGAATCTGTGCTGCAAAATCCAAATATCACTCCTTCCCTTCTGAGTCCTGCCATTTTTTGGTCACACATGAAGCATTGCCTTACTCGGGAGAAATTGGGGCACAGATTTTGGGGTGCTTTGTCTCCTTCATTCCTTGTGAAAATGAAAAATTTTGAGCCAGAACTGCATTTTTGTGTAAAAAATTTAATTTTTCATTTTCACTGCCCAGTTGTACCACAATTGGTGAAACCCCGGGGGGTTTGAGATGTACATTATACCCCTAGATGAATTCCCTGAGGGGTGTAGTTTGCAAAATGGGGTCACTTGTGGGGGGCTTCCACTGTATTGGTGCTTCGGGGGTCTTGCTAATGCGACATAGCACCCACCAAAATTCCACCAGAATCTGAGCTGCAAAATACAAAAATCACTCCTTCCCTTCTGAGTCCTGCCATGCACCCAAATGGTATTTTTTGGTCACATGTGAGGCATTGCCATACTCGGGAGAAATTGGTGCACAGATTTTGGGGTGCTTTTTCTCCTTCATACCTTATGAAAATGAAAAATTTTGAGCCAGAACTGCATTTTTGTGTAAAAAAAATGTAATTTTTCATTTGCACAGCCCAGTTGTATCAAAATTGGTGAAACCCCTGGGGGTTTGAAATGTACACTATACCCCTAGATGAATTCCCTGAGGGGTGTAGTTTGCAAAATGGGGTCACTTGTGGGGGGCTTCCACTGTATTGGTGCTTTGGGGGTCTTGCTAATGCGACATAGCACCCACCAAAATTCCACCAGAATCTGAGCTGCAAAATACAAATATCACTCCTTCCCTTCTGAGTCCTGCCATGCACCAAAATGGTATTTTTTGGTCACATGTGAGGCATTGCCGTACTCGGGAGAAAGTGGGGCACAGATTTTGGGGTGCTTTGTCTCCTTCATTCCTTGTGAAAATGAAAAATCTTGAGCCAGAACTGCATTTTTGTGTAAAAAATTAAATTTTTCATTTTCACTGCCCAGTTGTACCACAATTGGTGAAACCCCTGGGGGTTTGAAATGTACATTATACCCCTAGATGAATTCCATGAGGGGTGTAGTTTGCAAAATGGGGTCACTTGTGGGGGGGTTCCTAACTTTTAGCATCTTATGGTGCCTAGAAACCTACATGGTGCCTAAAAAATAATCTCATAAAAAGGAGGCTCCAAAATCAAGTAGTTGCTCCTTCTATTATGAAGCCTGTGGTTTGGTCAACGTGCACACTAGGGCCACATATAGGATATTTATGAAAACAAAAGAATTGGGGGAATCAATTTTTAGTCACATTTCTCTAGTAAAATGTACTGTGTTCCTTAGAAAAATGTATTAAAATTGAAAATCTGCAAAAAAAATGAAATTTTGAAATTTCACCTACACTTTGTTTTAATTCCTGTGAAACACCTAAAGGGTTAACAAACTTCCAAAATGCTGTTTTGAATACTGTGAGGGGTGCAGTTTTTGAAATGCACACCCTGGACATATGAGGTGCTACCTGCTGAGACTTGTAGTGCAGCAAGCAGGAGGAGGAGTTTGCAGGTGCACACTAAATATATATATGCTAGACCTTTTAATATCTTGCTATATTGCATTTGAGGTTATTAGCATAGTAATGGCCATTAGTATGGGCTTGTCCACCGCATCCAGGTTACCTCAATAGGACAAGTCCCTAACACTACTCTGGGACAGGTCCAGGGCACAGGGCCCCCCAGGCCAGCCCAGCAGAACCACCCCATGGCATCACATTAGTGTGAAATTAAAGTGATAGTAAAAGGGATAGGGGAAATTATATGTGATAGGACTTACCTAGGTAAGTAGTAATAATAAATGTGAAGGGTGCTACATATATATTAAACAAACTAAAGGGGTGATTGAAAGTATACAATATGATGCCATGGAGCAGCCCAGCAACAGCAGCCCAAAGAGCCCAGCGCCCCAAACACAGTCCCACAGACTAACACTCAGCATATATGTATAGTAGGACTTACCCTCATAGTGCCAAGCTGAGGTGTGCAGTCTTGAATGTTGGGACTACAACCTATTTAAAATCAATCTGGGACAGGTGGGTGGGGTGCTAGTTAAGGAGGAAGGCGTCTCTAGTTCCTTCCAGTGTGTATGAATACACAATATATAGTACATAGGGGGAGGGGCCCTAAACTGCACACCCTGGACATATGAGGTGCTACCTGCTGAGACTTGTAGTGCAGCAAGCAGGAGGAGGAGTTTGCAGGTGCACACTAAATATATATATATGCTAGACCTTTTAATATCTTGCTATATTGCATTTGAGGTTATTAGCATAGTAATGGCCATTAGTATGGGCTTGTCCACCGCATCCAGGTTACCTCAATAGGACAAGTCCCTAACACTACTCTGGGACAGGTCCAGGGCACAGGGCCCCCCAGGCCAGCCCAGCAGAACCACCCCATGGCATCACATTAGTGTGAAATTAAAGTGATAGTAAAAGGGATAGGGGAAATTATATGTGATAGGACTTACCTAGGTAAGTAGTAATAATAAATGTGAAGGGTGCTACATATATATTAAACAAACTAAAGGGGTGATTGAAAGTATACGATATGATGCCATGGAGCAGCCAAGCAACAGCAGCCCAAAGAGCCCAGCGCCCCAAACACTGTCCCACAGACTAACACTCAGCATATATGTATAGTAGGACTTACCCTCATAGTGCCAAGCTGAGGTGTGCAGTCTTGAATGTTGGGACTACAACCTATTTAAAATCAATCTGGGACAGGTGGGTGGGGTGCTAGTTAAGGAGGAAGGCGTCTCTAGTTCCTTCCAGTGTGTATGAATACACAATATATAGTACATGATTTACAGTATAGCTGCTGCAGAGGACTCTTCACAGCACTCCGGTAACGTCATGACATCAGGGGCATGCTGGATGCTGGTGTACTGTGACCTCAGATTTCAGGTCTATTTTTGTTCATTTGATCGTTACCAGCGAATACCCCAAGATCTACTTGTAGATCACAATCTACCTTTTAGCCAGGTCTGGTAAAAAGTATTAACTTGTTGATAGAAAACAATGTATTAATCCCATACTCATTATTACATATAACTTTCTTTGATGTTATTGGTTCTTTAGCAACCATTAAATTTGGACCAGTTCATGAGCTTTTAAATGTTGTTTTAATTGTGTATATCTCAATTATTATAGTAGGGCAAGTATAATACTGTACACACTGTTTGCGATGTTTCACAGGAGGAAATGGGACATTGGCAGATAATATTTCTTGCAGTGTTTATAACACATCTATGATATGCAAATGGACTTTTAGCACATATGTACAACATGATGCCACATACAGCCTTTCTTTAATGTAAGTATAACACTAGCATACAGAGTATACTTTAACTTTGTATTAAGCTCATGTTATGTCAGGCTTCCATTTTTGCTGCAGACAAGAAAACACAATCCCACAAAACTGCCAACAATATAATTATGACCGGAAAAAAAGGACAGGCAGCTGCACGTTTGATTTGAAATTGAACGTGACATTTTTTGAAGATGTGACCGTCGTTTTTGACATATATGGTCTTGAGATACAGGAATATTGTTTTAAACCTGCAAATCAAGGTACAGTACAATTATTTTAATATTATGTATATATTATTTAACCCTTTGAGCACCAACATCTTTGTGAGAGATGTACAAAATATCCGCTAAACGTGTCAGCGTTGCCAGAGGCAGAACTCTGGGAGGCAATGGAGTCATCTGCCGCCGGGCTCCTGCTCCCAAGGGGGCACCTCTCCTCTCCTGCAAATTTGAATCAGTTAATTGAAAGCCATTTATATCACTTCTGTGGCTGACTCCCCCTCCCAGCAGGACCATAGAAGTCTCAGTTTCTTTATTTTTAAACATAATTTACATAACATACATACATACATATATATTTACTGTATGTAAGGTGCAGTGTGTGTGTGTGTGTGTGGGGGGGGGGGGGGGGGGGCCACCAATATTTATCTTGCCTCTGGGCAACTGGGACAAACTTATGCCACTGAGCGTTGCTCATATTTGTTATGGAAATTCAAATAAAAAAATGTGTAAAAAAAAAAAAAAAAAGGATTACTGAATATTTCCTATATAAGGTAATCATTATGGGGGAAATTTGCTAAGATGTGTATTCTACTTCACATGTGGGGTGAAATGTAATAGGATGAGAAATTCAGAAAGTGAGAGATTTGGTAAGAAATCTCCAGGGTTTTTTAAAGCGGCAATCATTTACACTGCAATATCAAACTGGTTTTGCTGTGTAAATGATTGCTGCTTTATAAAAACTGGAGCTTTCCTACCAAATCTCTCACTTTCTGATTCTCTCACCCTATTACATTTCACCCGTGATGTTGCTATGGGCAACCAATCAGATCCTGTCTACTATCTTCTAGAGGGTGTTAAATGAATAAGAAGTAGATTCTAATTGATTGCCTAAAGCAACATCACATGTGAAGTAGAATACACATCTTACTAAATTTATACATATATATATATATATGTATATATATATATATATATATATATATATATATATATATCCAATAAGAAATAGGGAGCGCACTCACCAGACTTTTTCAGAGTCCTTTGTTAAAAAGCAAGATTTTAATGACACATCTTTAAAAGGTTAGTCGACGTTTCGGGTCCACATCAGACCCTTTGTCAAGACACAGCAACCACAGGTATCCCAGAGACAGCTTAAAACCAGACTCCCTACTAGCCAGTTAAGTACCATAAAACCCCTCCTCTCCTGAAGTGACAACCAATCATAGTGGGAGGAATAAGTAATCAAAGCAACTCAGGTAAATGACACAGGTGGTAGTTGTAAAATATGCACTCACCCCGGGCAGTATCGTAGTGCAGAGTCCGATCACCTGCATTGCGGCGTGCGGGTCACAGATCCGGAAGCTGCCTGCTCTGCTTGGCTTCCTGTGGGTGCGTGCGTGTCAGCAGGCACAACACAGCGTTACCCCACGTGACCTCCGTTCTAGTGAGTGCAGCGTCCAGCCGAGCGCGCTGGAACGCATGCCTTTCTCACTTCCGCGTTCCATAGACCCGGAACTTGCGGTGGCATCATTTGCTAATTGAAATGGCAAATAAAATCCTTTATGTTTTATTTGGAAGCGCTAGAATGTTTTAATTTATCAATTGAGAAGTTGTTTAGAAGATAGAGAGATCTTCTTTCACTCAATATTATATTATTGAGAATATCTCGTTTTAGGTACGGAAATAAGCACTATGGGGGGGGCCTCAACTGTATAGAAATGAGACACAAATGTCACACCGATGTTCATGAGTTGCCTGTAATAGATGTGGGGGCATTATGTCATGTACCTCATAATGGTTTTCAGGAGTCTGTATACATTTATATACACAAATATAGAAAAAATATACAGAAAAAATTAAAAATTATTCCTAAATGGATAGAGTGGGACAAGCGTCTGTGCCTAGCCTGGCCCAGGGGCAATGAAATCACTGTCCCTGATCCCAGACAGGCGACAGCGCACTCACTCCCAGACGCATATTGGTTATTAACCTGACATAAATATTAAAGTTTTAATCTGAAAAGGCAGTGACTTGAGATCTTTCAAAAGTCCTTAGAGAAACATGGACAAGGAATTCTTCTCATTTAAGCCCTTCGGGGCCACTGTATCCAAATGGTGGATCCAAAAAGGCTTCTTTCTTAAGCAGGGTACGTGCTCTGTCGCCCCCTCGTGCAGGTGGGGCTATCCAATCGATGACCATGTATCTTAAGCACGATACTTGATGTTTTGCTGCCAAGAAATGTGCTGCCACGGGCTTATCTGTAGAGCCTGTTTCGAGTGCCAGCTTTATGGATGAACGATGTTGACACACCCTCTCACGCAATGTGCTTACAGTCTTGCCCACATACAGCAGGCCACATGGGCATTTTAGATAGTAGATAATGTGGTCCAACAAACAGTGGAGTCTATGTTTTAAAAAGATTTTCTTTCCACTGTGTGGATGACAAAAGTAAGGGCCGACCACAAGCGCTCGACAAGTGGTACAGCCCAAACATTGGAAGCAGCCATTTTTCTTTGACAACCATTGGGTCTCTACCGGGTTAGTATGTTTAACCGATGTACGGTATAGTGTGTCTTTCAGATTTCTTCCACGGGAGACACTGATCAAAGGTGGTCTTTTACGTAATTTATTGAAGGCTGGATCCGTCGCCACCATATGCCAGTTGTTTTTTATCGACTTCTGTGTTGACGCCAAGTGAGTGTCACAATGAACGTTTAGTATCATGCGATCCTCTGTCTTGCTTTTTGTTTTTCGAAAAGAGGACTGGTGAGTGGCTCTTGCTTTGGTAAGACAGTTAAGAACATCCTGTCTTCTGTAGCCTCTTGTCACAAAGCGGTCAGTGCACTCTCTCAGCTGTATCTCTGCTCTTTCAGGGTCGGAGTTATTTCTTAGTACCCTTAGGAATTGTGACACTGGTAGATTTGATTTTAATTGGGGCGGATGATGACTAGTCGCCCATAGTAAAGTGTTTCTATCAGTGTCCTTTCTGAAGAGTGTATAGTTAAGACCATTGGTAGTCTTATAAATAGTGACATCCAAGAAGTTCACTTGCTTGGCGTCCGCCATTGCAGTAAATCTGACAGGGCTGGTCAGATTATTGAGGTAGTCCACCATTTCATTAAAGGAGTTGAGGCCACCCCTCCAAACAACCACAACATCGTCTATGTAGCGCTTGAAATAAATCAGGTGATCACCAAACATTGGTAAGATGTGGCATTGCTCGTAATGATTCATGTACAAGTTAGCGTAGCATGGGGCCACATTGGACCCCATAGCGGTGCCCGCTAGCTGCATGTAGTGGTGCCCTTCATATAGAAAATGATTCTCGTTGAGGACAAGTTCCAGTAAAGAGACTAGAAATTCCGTTGGTGGTCCCTTTACAGTTCTTTTCTGTAGGGCCTCCTTGACCACTTGAATCCCTGTTGAATGAGGAATGATTGTGTACAAAGAGCACACATCCAGTGTGCCCAAGATATCATCCTCCCTTAAGACACCAATCTGGTCAAGATCTTTTAACAGATGGCTAGTGTCCTTCAAATATGTCGAGGTCATTTGTACCAATGGCTGTAATTGGTAATCCAAATATCTCGCCAGGGGCTGAAGCACTGAACCCCTGGCCGAGATAATTGGACGGCCCGGTGGGTCTGTTAAGGTCTTATGTATTTTTGGCAGTGTATATAGCACTGGACAGACTGGGAAATCAACGGTTAAAAATGCTTTCTCATCCTCATCTAGCCAACCGTTGTTGAAGGCAAGACCAAGTAAAGAATCAACTTTCTTTTTTATTCTCAACATAGGATTAGTGAAAACCTCACTATAAGTGTGGTGGTCAGCCAACTGGCGCATGATTTCACTATTGTATGAGGTAAAGTCTTGTAGAACCACCGCTCCGCCTTTGTCGGCGTTGCGGATTACCAACTCATTGTTATTTTTCAAATTTCTCAGCGCCTGCCTTTCAGCTGGTGTTAAATTATCATGCTGTCTTTTGTAGTGTGTGTGTGTGTGTGTGTGTGTGTGTGTGTGTGTGTGTGGGGGGGCACCAATATTTATCTTGCCTCTGGGCAACTGGGACAAACTTATGCCACTGAGCGTTGCTCATATTTGTTATGGAAATTCAAATAAAAAAATGTGTAAAAAAAAAAAAAAGGATTACTGAATATTTCCTATATAAGGTAATCATTATGGGGGAAATTTGCTAAGATGTGTATTCTACTTCACATGTGGGGTGAAATGTAATAGGATGAGAAATTCAGAAAGTGAGAGATTTGGTAAGAAATCTCCAGGGTTTTTTAAAGCGGCAATCATTTACACTGCAATATCAAACTGGTTTTGCTGTGTAAATGATTGCTGCCAGAGCCGGCCCTAGCCTAACTGATGCCCTAGGCAAGATTTTGGCTGGTGCCCGCTAGCACCGCCACTAGTTCCACCTCTGACCCTGCTCCCCTTTCCCAGCACCATCAATCCTCATCATAGCAGTCATCATTTTGGTGCTCCTACCCACAATATTTTAAATAGAAACAGTGCACACATTCGGTGCGCAGCCCAAACAGGGGTGTGTTCTTGCTGGGAAGGGGCATGGCCACACAATAGTACCCCCAATTCAAATTATGCCACACAGTAGTGCAACTTTATTCACATTATATCATGCGATGGTGTCCCTTATTCACGTTACATCACACAGTAGTACCACTTTACCTTATATACATTACTCGTCACATTATTCACATTATACCCTTAGGGGAGGAGGCCCGAGGCCCCCACTGGGCCCTTCCATCAGACTTTGGCCTGGGTAATTTGTACCCCCTACCCCTTTCTCTCGGCACCCCTGATAATACCACACAGTAATGCCCCTTACAAATGACACACATTATTAATGTCCATATAAAAATAATGCCCCTTACACATATGCTGCACATTATTAATGCCCTTATACACATGACACACATAATGCCTGTTACAAATGTCGCACATTATTAACGCATTTATACATGACACACATAATGCCCCTTACACATATGCCGAACACTATTGCATAACCAACCCACCCGCAGACAGCACTCGCACAGCCGCTAACACTGTGACCTCTGCTTGGATACAGATGTTTCCTCATACATCTTGCCTCAATAGGCCATGCAGCTCCTGGCCAGTTCTGCTAACGTTGGGTGCCTTTTTTGCTGAAAATTTGTCTTATTTGCATTATTATGACCAGCACACACAAGGAGCTTCCAATGATTAAAATAATATGTGGCATGCCTATATTCTGTGAGCGACTGTGGCTGTACCTGCATACAGAATGCTATGTTACAGTGATTTCCATGAATACACTATTTCATATGCAGATACAGCCTCACTCACACACAGAATATAGGCATGCTGCATATCATTTTAATCAGCAGAAGCTGCTGCTGCCCCCAGGCATTCCAAATGCCCTAGGCAATTGCCTAGTTGGCCTATGCCTAAGGCCGGCTCTGATTGCTGCTTTATAAAAACTGGAGCTTTCCTACCAAATCTCTCACTTTCTGATTCTCTCACCCTATTACATTTCACCCGTGATGTTGCTATGGGCAACCAATCAGATCCTGTCTACTATCTTCTAGAGGGTGTTAAATGAATAAGAAGTAGATTCTAATTGATTGCCTAAAGCAACATCACATGTGAAGTAGAATACACATCTTACTAAATTTATACATATATATATAATTTATACATCTATAGGTCTTTACAATAAAAAATGTTTTCTTGCCACTTTCCACACCTCATTTGACAAATTCACTTGGCATTCAAAGGGTTAAGCAGTGCTGGACTGGGTCACGTAGAGCTAACAAGGAGAATGCAGTGGTAGGCGCTCATGTTTAGGGGCGTGGCCAGTCTCCACAGGTTTGGCTAACATAATCGGTGCATGCTCTGGGCCCCTTGATAAATATGTGCGTTTTTAAACTTTATTTGTAAGACACAAATTGTCAAACAGGACCAAATGAGAATTTGGAACAAAATAGATAAGAATATTATCAGATGGAACAATGTTAGTGAAGTCACTGTATCTACAGTATTTATATGCAAATGTCAAATATTAAATGATAAAGGGCTGTTAAACAATATCTCAATGTGTTCATTTCCTAAACTCTGAAACATATTAGTGGTTATTACTATTAATAATAATAGTATTTTAATTATCTTCACAGAAATATTCAATCCACCAACAAGCATCAAAATACTATGTTCTTTAGAAGATACTGAAATTTATTGGAATAGACCACATACACAATACAATGCTAATGATGCATGCTTTCAATACCAGATTGAAATGAACCAGGTATTAACTGAACAGGAAAATGTGTCCATGACTATTTACTGTAAATATGCACCATCATTTGCAATTGTCTAAACCATCACATTTTAGCCTTGTATTAATCTCCTACTCCTCATAATCTATTTATGTGTATGATTAAAGTTCACATATTAATTTAATGTGCATGTAATTAACAGCAAATATACAGTATATAAATACAGAACAGATATATGATAGTTTTAGCAAACCTCCCAGCCAGTGGCGGCTTACGGTAGGAGGGGGGCTTGCTATGAGGACAGGCACGGCACTGGTGCATGCGCAGTACCGACCTCGGTACTGCACATGTGGCCAGCTTCTATGGGCTGCTTCAGCAATAGCCCATAGAAGGCAAATCATAGTTCCGACACCTGTACAACACAGATAACAGGCACCGGGTCCAAGGCATGCGCAGTACCAATGTAGGTACTGCACATGCGCAGACCCCAGCTATTATGGGCTGCCTCACAGTGGTAGGAAGACTGCCCAATGGGACTGCCTTAATGACTGGTCAGACTTCCAATAGAAAGTCATTGCAGGCCACAGTGAAGCCAGTGCAGTCTCACAGACTGCCACTACAGTATTTTACATGGGGGGGGCTGCAGCCCTGGAAACCATAGGTAAAAAATGCCACTACTCCCAACAATGTGTAGGACCAAGTCAAGACTCCTGGAAAGGGGGAGTGAACTCTGTAAAAACGGATGAGTCACCCCTCCCGATTCCGGCATTGTGGTTGCATGCCAAGTTCTTTGTGAGCTGCTGGCCATGCCTTTATACCCTTTGTCTCATCTGAACATATCCTGTTCTCCCATGAAAAGGCACTGTTTCCCCCCACGGTGCAGGATACGGGGACAGTCGGGAAGTACAGTTTTAGACAATTTTAGATGATTATGTTTTAAGGATTTCGTGTTATAACAACAATAAGGAGATACTGTATACCTACTGTCAGTTTACTTAAAAATTCTAAAAATAAATAACCTAAAATTGTATTTTTACCAGCATTATTATTAGTGCGCTGCCAGTTTCCACATGTGTTTCTATGTGATAAATGTAAAAATAGAGCATTACAAATAATAGTTTCAAGCATTATGCTCTTTTATATGCATTTAACATCCATTAAATAACTTTATTGTGTATATGTAAGTGAGTCATGTTTTAGGGTTTTTGCAATGAGTGCTGTTAAACTTATCTACATTACCACTCAGATTTTTGATGTTCATACATAGATATCGTTTACGCCATTTCACTTTCTACTTCCATATCTGATTTTTCATCTCCAATCGTTTCCTAATTCTAGTTGAATTAGTTACCAGTGGTAAAGCCATTGCATTATGCTGGGGGCATTTAAATAAATGTTAATAATAATAATAATAATAATAAAAAAAAATATCTCGGCTCTGCTTCATTCATACTTGCCTACCTGACCCGCTCCATGAGGGAGACAATGCTCTGTTCCTGGACTTCCCTGGTAATGTATGATTGCCAGCACCTGTGGGGAGCTAGGTAGAGGTGTTTCACCACAGGTGATTTTCTCCCACATGGAGAGGGTCAGGTAGGAAAGTATGGCTTCACTGGTATGAGAGCCAGCTGCTGGGTACTGGATGAGTTAAGCTTGGGAGCAGGGGCATAGGGAGGGTGGTTCCAGTGGAGCGTCTGCTGTCTAGAGGGTTCTCCCTGTTTCTCCCTCTGCCCCCAGTGATTAATTCTTAGCAGCTGCAGCAGCAGCATGCCTGGAGTCTGTGCTGTCTGCATATAACTGACAGCTGGCTGTATGCTGCACAGGTCTGATGGTGCCGTGTCCAGGGCTCTGTGAGGTCATTCTGTGTGTGGGGGCGGGGCTTAGCGGGTCATGAGGGGAAGGGCTTTACGCGGTTTTACGGATAGAAATGGAAATCACATGCGATTTCTGTCGTTTTTTGGTTACAGAAATGTGCAAATTTTTGTAACCAAAATGTGTGATCTATTACACATGTGCGATTTGTTTACACATGGTAATGTATAGTTTTTGGTCAAAATAATAATAAAAAAACAGTGTGGGGTCCCACCCCACTCCTGAGCCAAACCAGCCCGATCCTGGTTCCAAAAAATCTGAACGACAAAAAGTGTAGTGGTCCCCTGTATTTCTGAAACCTGACAGTGGTTCCAGCCCCTGGTTTCAAAATCCAGCAGGCAAAAATCCAGCTTTTTGGGGGGCACAACTTGAAGTTGTGCCCACCCCCCCCCCAAAAAAAAAAGAGACTACTGTTTCTCACTTTCTAGAACCTGACCAATTTTTACTCTCAGGGAAGCACCTCCACCATCCATTAACAACAATTGAGCATCCCATTTTAAAAATTGTGGAATTCATATATTTACACAGACAAATTCCTATTTATTAGTGCATTTGACTAGTGCACGGTATCCTCCCACTTCCCCATTCCTCCACTTTCCAAACATCCAGCCCCCCCCCCCCCCCCATTATAGAGGGATCCCCCGTCCAGGACTAAATTTCAGTGCTGTCCCCGACTTCCCAGGGCGGTGGACGCCAGGCTGATGTGTGTAAAAAAAAAAAAAAATCACATAGCCTTTACAAGAGAACTTCAAGACCCAGCAGGGGCCATTACTGTGCCTGCTGGGTCTCGTCCATCACCTGTAAAAAGAATGTGGAAATAAAAAGACAAGACACCCAGAACTGTACAACTTTAATCTCACCCCTTTTACACTTTAATTACTTTCATACATACTTACCTTCTCCAGCGTTGTCCTCTCTCTGCCACTGCTCACTCGCAACAGACAGCCGTATGGACGGCCCGCATTGTAGCTGAGACGGAGACCCTGTGACTAAGAGTATGTGTGAACCCTAGTAGGTTAGTCTTGCCCTAGGAAAACCCTCCACTCAAGGGGTTAAGGGTCCACTTAAGCGAGTCTGTTAATTGTGTTGTATTCAGTGCAGTCGAGAGGGAGAGGGAGCGAACTTAGATTGTCCCTTAAGATGATAAGGTAGTGTGCAAAGTTTGAAGACGATTAGTTAAAGTGTTCAATAGTTATCATGGAACATCCATACACACACAAACATCATTCAATTATATTTATGTAGAGTAGATACTGTGTAATAAATATCTTGTGTGTATCTTATTATAATTTATGAGGTGGACAATGTGTGAGAGGTTGGGAGGCAGGAAAACTGTCAGGAGCGGGGGGCAGCGGTGTAGCTAGGGGTCATGGTGCCTGGAGCAAGGGCATATTTCGCGCCCCCCCCCCCCCCCCCCCCCCGGTAATGAATTGGGTGCGTGGCTAATGGAATCTGCTGCGCTATATAAGAACCTGTAGCGGAATCTGCTGCGGTATATAAGACACTGTAACTGAATCTGCTGCGCTATATAAGACGCTGTAACGGAATCTGCTGCGCTATATAAGACGCTGTAACGGAATCTGCTGCGCTATATAACAACCTGTAACGGAATCTGCTGCGCTATATAAGACGCTGTAACGGAATCTGCTGCGCTATATAAGAACCTGTAACGGAATCTGCTGCGCTATATAACAACCTGTAACGGAATCTGCTGCGCTATATAACAACCTGTAACGGAATCTGCTGCGCTATATAAGACACTGTAACCGAATCTGCTGCGCTATATATCAACCTGTAACGGAATCTGCGGCGCTATATAAGACACTGTAACCGAATCTGCTGCGCTATATAACAACCTGTAACGGAATCTGCTGCGCTATATAAGACACTGTAACCGAATCTGCTGCGCTATATAACAACCTGTAACGGAATCTTCTGCGCTATATAAGACACTGTAACCGAATCTGCTGCGCTATATATCAACCTGTAACGGAATCTGCGGCGCTATATAAGACACTGTAACGGAATCTGCTGCGCTATATAAGACGCTGTAACGGAAGCTGCTGCGCTATATAAGACCCTGTAACGGAATCTGCGGCGCTATATAAGACACTGTAACGGAAGCTGCGGCGCTATATAAGACGCTGTAACGGAATCTGCTGCACTATATAAGACGCTGTAACGGAATCTGCTGTGCTATATAAGACACTGTAACGGAAGCTGCTGCGCTATATAAGACACTGTAACGGAATCTGCTGCGGTATATAACACACTGTAACTGAATCTGCTGCGCTATATAAGACACTGTAACGGAATCTGCTGCGCTATATAAGACACTGTAACGGAATCTGCTGCGCTATATAAGACGCTGTAACGGAACCTGCTGCGCTATATAAGACACTGTAACGGAAGCTGCTGCGCTATATAAGACGTTGTAACGGAATCTGCTGCGGTATATAACACACTGTAACTGAATCTGCTGCGCTATATAAGACACTGTAACGGAATCTGCTGCGCTATATAAGACACTGTAACGGAATCTGCTGCGCTATATAAGACGCTGTAACGGAACCTGCTGCACTATATAAGACACTGTAACGGAAGCTGCTGCGCTATATAAGACGTTGTAACGGAATCTGCTGCGCTATATAACATGCTGACAGCTGTAAATAAAGATAAATACATAAAGACAGATATATACAGCATAAATAAAGATATATACAGCACAGCAGGCCAGGGCAGCAGCAGGAGCCAGAGATTCAATGTCGACATGGGTCAACGTCGACATGGGTTTAGGTCGATAGGTCATTAGGTCGACATGGTCTAGGTCGACAGTCAAAAGGTTGACATGACGTTTTTCACCGTTTTTTTATCCGAATGTTGACACAGTCGACATGGACACTGGTTAAAGTGCACGGCGTCCCTCGCATGGCACGCTATGCTCGTCATGCTTCAGGCACACTATTTTATTCTCCCACCTCGCCCTAGTGTATGGTAGGACATAAAATCTCGCCAGTCGGCACATGTCGTGTCAACATGGACACCAAAACGTAGCGATGCGCTCGCCATGCTTCCAACACGGTGCCTCGCTACACTCGGCACACTATTTTATTCTCCCACCATGGATGGTAAGGCATGAAATACCGCTTGTCAGCACATGTCGGTTTAAAAAAAACAGTAAAAAAAACCATGTTGACCTAAAGCCATGTCGACCTAGAACCATGTCGACCTAGAACCATGCCGACCTTGACCGATGTCGACCTAGAACCATGTCGACCTATCCCCATGTCAACCTAATGGTGTCGACCTAATGCTTGTTGACTATAATGCTGTAGACCAAGTGACCATGTCCCCTGTCATCATCCAAGATCTATTGTAGGCTATAGAATCCACAAAACAGGGAGTCAAGAATGTTGAAATCTGAGTAAAAATGCTTCTGCAAATTCTCTCCTGTCACTGATTCTATTCTATAGAGGGTTTGAAAACTGTGGGCAATTTTTATTAAAACCTTTAGTATATCATTGTTTTATCAGACATATTTCATATATTAAAGTATATTCAGTATTTCTGTTTCGCAGGTGCCCTATAATGCTAAAAGAAATAACTATACAATAGTAAGCATTGAAAAGAAACGTTCAGTCAGAATCAGAGCAAGAGGAAAATTTTTTTGTGCAATGAACACAAATTGGGGCCAATGGAGTGATATTAAAGTCTGTGGTAAGATTACAATGTGTCCATAATGCTGTATATAGATGTTCACAGTTCTACAAGATAAAGAGAAACAGCTCCTTTCTTGGGGCCCAATTCAGACCTGTTTACTAGGTCTTGTTCACTCGCCGCCTAGCGAACAGGCCGCCCGCTGGCCACATTCTCCCCTACCCGTGCAAACGCCTCATTGAGTGGGATACTCGCCAAAGGCTCTTGCACATGCGCAAATACAGTCCTGTTCAGACCCCCTTCCATTGGAATGGGGCCAAATTCGGCCACTTACGATCAGGCTTGAAATATTCCCCGTTATCGATGGTCTGCACATGCACATATATGCACATGTACAGACACCCTGTGTGAACCCCTTTCCGTGACTATCACACTCATCATGGCGTTCGCACAGGCAAGGG
Organism: Crinia signifera; assembly: GCF_055691185.1. Classification (NCBI taxonomy): domain Eukaryota; kingdom Metazoa; phylum Chordata; class Amphibia; order Anura; family Myobatrachidae; genus Crinia; species Crinia signifera. The sequence goes on from NC_139218.1 coordinate 88,555,592, forward strand.
GAGGCATCAGGGGAATGCCCAGCGTTTTATGGGCATCCCCAGGAAAAATGTTGGGCATTACCCTGGAAACACAGGCATGGCATTGTCTGCTCGGGTGGGCGGCTGACATCACATGACATCAGCTTTCGCTCCGTCTTTAGTGATCAGCGGCGGAAATAAGAATCAGTTCAGACCGACTTTTATTTCTGTAGGGAGAAAATCAATGTGTGAAAGTAAACAAGGAGAATTAAAATGGGCAACAAGCTTCAGATTGTGACCCATATCTACTTCTTGCTTTATTGATATACTTTTATGTTATTTCTTGTATGCTTGTTTGAAATGCTTGCTGTTATTAATACAGATAGACATATCTATCATTGATTAAATGTACTTAACTAGTCAAAATGCAGACATGCATTATGCCGACATGCATTATACTGACATGGTTAAAATGTGACACAGTAAAATGGTGACATTTTAAATGTCCACATGTAAAAAAAAATTGTGTCTCTATCAACATAGGTCGACATGGACACCATATAAGTGTACCTCGTTCTCTGCTTCGGGCACGGTACTTTGCTGTGCTCGGCACACTATTATAATCTAAGGGGGGTATTCAATCCAGGTCACAATTGTCGGACGTCCCAACAGTCATTACCCCGGCCCATTCTCGTCCCGCTTGACTGATATTCAGCAGGCAGGATTCAATGTACTGCCTGCTGAGCGCTGAAAACTGGGTGTGTTCATGAGAAATGGCCGTAGATCATTGAGCTCGACAATCCACGTCCGTTAACGGCAAAGCGGGCCCGACTGCTTTTAAAGTTTAGCCTCGCAAAGCACCAGCGAAGCGCGCGTCGGCTTCCACTGGGTGCTAGTTGACTTGTTGACTATCTGTGTGTGTGATCCTTAGAAATTAATGTTGCAAATATGATGTACATAGACTCATTATATATATAACAATTCAGCAACCCCATACTTATCCAGCTATTATGCAGACCAATAGTAGATGTTTGATATGACAAGTGCAGCTAACAGGATGGACTGAAATGCAATATAGTCCGTGGGGCAACATCAATCTATCAATGTATACTGCATGTGTTCCTAAATAGACCTCTATACAAAGCGGCTAAACAAATTATATTTATATGATTGTGTAGTAAGAGCAATAGGCACCAAAGTAGACAGCTGAGAGACAAGTGTTCAAATAGCTAACAGCGATCTACAGTATGACAGGATATGTACAGCTGATATATCAATATAGTCCGTGGGGCAATAGGAGTTTGTCAATGTGTATATTGTCAGGGACTGATCTATATATAAATGTGGTTATTCCGTAGAAGGCACGGTGAATGTTTACACTATAGTCTAAATGCTAACACTAAATAAACGAACAACCAATAGATAATTTATATTAGTGGACATTAGCTACCCCGCAGTCAGCATCGGTCCAGATGCACTGCCGGGAACACATAAGCAAATAAATGCTAGATGGTGGGTGTTAAAACAGCTAATAGCAGTCCCTGATACAATTGGTGCAGCCAATAGGATGGACTGAAAGTTAGGAATATAGTCCGTGGAGTAAAAATATTTTCTCAATATTTACATAACCCTGAACAGACACTTATAAATAATTTGCCTCAGTCGATAATAACTGCCTTACAGGCAGCATTGCTCTAAATACACAAACAAATAGCTGACACATGAAGTGAGAACAATTACTGAGGGTTTTTTTTTCCACATAACAATGTGTGCAGTCAATAGGATGGACTAAAATTTGTGAATAAAGTCCACAGACAATATCAGTCTCTCAATAATTGTATGATTCTTAATCAGTGATCAGTTAAAAAACAAATCGATCTACACTAAATACTGAAACAGAATCACAAATTATCCATAAACAATTAATCTTAGTAGATAACAGCTCCCTCACAGGTAGCATCGGTCCAGAGTGTCAGGGGTGATATTGTTTTAGAGATATAGAGAGAAATATAATATAAATCCATGCAAATGCCCTTGCAGATTTGCGTGTAAACAACTGCTTATCAACACCACTAATTAAATCATTATACACTAGCCGGGTCTGTTTTTTGTTTTTTTTTGCTGTTGCCATAGATCAATATTTTTATGATAAATTAATAAAAGTTACATTTTAATAATTAATGTTGAAAGTGCGCCACAAGCAGACTTCCTTTTTCTTTTCTCCTATCTTTTAAAGCGAGGTCCCTTCTGCCGAGATTCCTCTTCAATGCTGTCAGGAAAGACAGCATTGAATAGGTACCCTCTGCTATTTCCCCCGTCGGAGATAGCGGCAGGGGATTAACTCTATCCGCCACTTGAATCATGAAGCAAGAGCAAGTCAGTCTCGAAGAAAAAGATCATGAAAAATCATGTTGACTTATTGACATGTTGACATTTCACATGTTGGCATTCTGACCGTGTTGGCATTTGGACCATGTCAGCATAATGATTTTCATCATTCTGAACGTGTTTGCCAATGGATTTCGGTATATTGTCCATCAGTGTTTTGACTGTCGTAAATTGACTGCATCCAGTTTGTAATTAATTTAACAAATATCTTGTTCTGTTTTTCAAATATTTTAGAAGTTGCACAGTTCTGTGATACCATTTCCTCTTATTCTTTTAGATATAAATGATGGTAAAACTTTGGATCCTGCTTTAATCTCTGCAATTTTGGTTCCTGGTCTAATACTAGTTCTCTTAATCATAACAACCTTACAATATAAGAGGTAATTCACAGTGATCAAATGTAAAATTCTAATGAGAATAAGTATCCTCTTTGTGCAGTATTAAACTGTGAATACAGTCCACCATGTCCGCCGCCACCACGCCCAGTCACCCTATTCAACGCGTATGGGGCTCACTGTCCCTGACCGCGAAAATAACAAAATCTGGCGCACACATTCAGCAGGGGGCGGCTCTGGCAGGAAGGGGAAGTGGCCATCGCAAAGGACGGGGTCCAGCAGCATCCAGTCTCTATCGCCGGTGCTCGCCAATGAAAGGCATCTGGCGAGCGCCGGCCAAAGATCGAGCCGGCTCCATCTGTACATATAGCTAAATGGACGAAAAATGCTCAGTGTGTATGCACTGAACGTTTTTCAGCCCAGCGATTTTCCCCATAATCATTATCCATACACGCTGGGCAAAAACGCCCAGTGTGCATGGACCTTTACTGGAACAGACTGAAGAATAACGGGCTTGTAATAAAGAAGAAAGCGCCAGGCTGTAATGCAGACTGTAGCAGAAGAGATTTATACGGCCTACACACATGCCGATATTAAGCGTCTTTATCGCTGGCCGAGATTGATGGACAGTGTCCATCAATCTCGGCATCGGCAGTGTTCTCCCACCGGAGAACACTGGCGCTGTATGCTCGCTTAGCACACAGAGCTGACAGCTCGCTCTGTGTGTGGGCTGTCAGCTCTGTGTGCTAGGCGATAGCTGCGCAGCACAGCCCGACCTAGCATAGCTAGGTAGCCCTGCACACATCGGCATGTGTGTAGGGCCCATAAGATACTCACCAAGCTTCATGGACTGGACTGAAGAAATGCAGACTGAGAATGAAGCAGGAAAGAGCACACAATAATGCAGACTGAAGCAGGAACAGAACCAAAATATTAACCAAACTCACTGGACCGGCTTAAGAAATGCAGACTTGGATTGAAGCAAGAAACCATACACTGTAAACGCAGGAATGACAAAGGAAATCACCAGACTTAGTGGATACACAGGAGCTCGGCAGCACCTGACAGACAGGTGATAAGCATTGTACTGGTGCCTTTCTGCAGTCAATGGAACCACCTGGTTCTCTCTGATTGGCTGGAGGACAACTGGTATCAATAGGTAGCATCTGCAAACACTTTGCAATGGTAACTGAATCTTATAAAAGAACACTGCACCGGTCCGCTGCTGATGACACACCAAACCAAATAGAGGATGACGGGGAACCCAGCCACATGGTCCAGACGGGTAAGCACCATGGCCAGGCCGTGACAGTCCCTAAACATTCCAAATGCCCTAAGCAATTGCCTAGGTTGTCTATGCCTAGGGTGGCTCTGAACTTGGCTCTGAACTTACTTTAAACAATTTAACACAAAACTCAAACGTTTTAGTCTCCCCTCCAGAATATAAGGAAGAGGCCTATGAGCCTGTGAGCAATATTTTCATCTATTCCTCTAGCACTATGTGCAATTTTCTAGATAATACACCCAACTAGCAACAGTCATTCTGGTGGCTGCTGTCTCAACTTAGCCAAAGGTGATATTTGAAGAGTATAACTGAGCATAGCCTGGTAACAACAGCACAGCTAAACACAAGTTCTTGTTAGGCGATTACACTTGTAATTGCGATTACATTAACTGGTCGTAATTTTATGTATATAATAATTGGTTAACATCTGTCCCATCTTGCGCAGTGGGAGCTTCAATGGGCACCACATTCTTGCACGTGTACTACCCCCCCCCCCCTCCCCCTTCCCTTACCCAACTGCTTTGGCTTGTACCACATATCATTATGCTTAGTCTCTGCTACGGATGGCGGAGAACCTTAATTGTGCTATGCATCATACACCATTTGGTGCAAAAAGGAAATGTACAGTGTATGAAGACACTTTGTAGTGCAGTAAAAATCATTATTTAATAACAGTAATCTATTTAAAGTTTTTAAAAAGTTTGTCTTTTGATTTTAAAATGTTTTTTCTTTACTAAATGATTTTGTTTTTCCTCCAGGATTTCAAATGTATGTTTTCCTCCTATTCCTAAACCAAAGAATTTTTTTGATTGTACACAAGATGTCAAAACAAATATAGAGGTATGTACAGGGCCACATAAAAATAGGCCCATTGACATGAAAGCATGATGATCACCAGCTGGCCATACGTCATAAAATATTTTATAATGATATTCCACACACCAAACCAACTTGGTTTTATAAAACTAACATTTTTTTTTTACTACATAAAAAGTTTATATCATATGTTAAGAGAGAGAAAAATGTTGCTAGTAGCTTTCTGACATGGCAAAAAAATGACAGGGTTAACTCTGAGATATTATATACTCCAAATAGTAAAATTGTATTTGCACTCTAGCTGGTTTAAAAAGAGGTCGTACTGGGGGCTATATATTTATTCAGCAGGTAAGAATTTTGTATTCACTTTAATCGGGGTTGCCGACTTTCACAGTCTCCTCTCCGGGAGAAGCCCGGAGAGGAGACTGTCAGCATTACTTCTGGGGGCGGGGCCTGATGAAGACATCATCAGTCCCTGCCCCCAGTGATGCAAATACCGCAATATGCGGGTCTCCGGCGAGGGGGCGGGGCTAAATATGCACAATTAGCAAAGAAAGGGGGTCTGGAGGAATCCGGGAGGGTGGCCCACCTTTCCGGGGGGGCCGGGAGGGGGGCCCGATTTTCGGAATCCTCCCGGCCATTCCGGGACGGTTGGCAACCCTGACTTTAATGGATTTGCAAAATGAAATGACAAGCACAATGTAATTGTTTTTTTCCTTTTTACAGGAAAATATATATGTTGTTGCAGTTCTACAAACATTTGAAATAGAAGATTACATTACTATACTGGAAAATACAGACTGAACCAGAGCTGGAGCTACCATTGGTGCAGTAGGTGCATTGCACTGAGGCCCCTGAGGACTAAGGGGCCCAATGCTGCCACCCACTGCTGTGTGACAGTGGAGGAGATGGGCCCAAATTATATAGTTGAACCTGGGTCTACCACTCACATGTTCCACCACTGGACTGAACAAAGGGCAGGACACATCTACTGTAATTGTATGGCTCACAATCATATTAAAGTGCTTGTTTTAAACTGTGTAACACATTTGATATTAATAAAAGTGTAAGCTCTGGATAGCTCAGCGTGACTGTATTTAGGGCCTGATTCTAGTTGACTCAGCCAAAACCCCTCACAACCATGCGGAAGTCAGAGTCCGGACAGGGGGGCGAGCACAGAGAAGCCCCTTGGGGGATCGGTGGCTCACTGCACTCACCCAGGGGAGCCGAGAGAGGGGGGGAGCAGGTACTAATTACCCGGGCCCAGGCTTGCTGGAGGGGCCCTGCAGGGGCCCTGGTCTGACCCCTCCCTTCCCCCTCTGTCCCTCCCGGGTAGCAACAGTAGCACACACTTCTACAGCATGTGCTGTTCTGACAGCAGGCTCAGCATGAGTGTCTCACTGACGGCGTGAAAGGTCATGCTGAGCCTGCTGTCAGCACAGCACATGCTGTAGGTGTGTGCTGCCTTTGAGATTACAGTTTTTAGAGTTTTCTTTCACCCTCCTCTAAACATTTTGGGGGCGTGGCCTAAGTGTGGGAGGTTCCCACACCACACACACTTAGACCACACCCCCAAAATTTTACCGGGGCCCGGCATTCCTCTCGGCTGCCCTGCACTCACCACAGGTCAGGATCCAAACAGGATCCTAACTTTTAAACAGTCAGGATTCCGACACCAGTCTACTGACTGTCGGATTCTCAAATGTCAGGACATCATCTGGCACCCGTACATAGTGAGAAGAATCATTGGAAACAGTTTCTTAAGCGCTAAAGCGAATTGGATGTTTTGTGAGAAGAATGATGCTGGAAATTGACAGTACTTTTGCATATGTTTACTTTTACACTGCTACTAGTTGGGGCTTTAGTAGCCTTATCCACCAAAAATTTCACACAACATTGATAGGGTATGCAGTCTTTGGGTCGTCCATGTCTTGGTCAACAGTGTGACCCCTAATGGTCGACAGTGACTAAGGGGGTTATTCTGATTCACTCGGAAAGGCACAATCACTCTCTAATGGACAAAACCATCTGCACTGCAGGTGGGGCAGATGTTACTTGTGCAGAGATAATTAGATTTGGGTGGGGTTTGTACTTCAAACTGATAAATATTGCAGTGTTAAAATAAAGCAGCCAGTATTTACCCTGCACAGAAACAAAATAACTCACCCAAATCTAACTCTCTCTGCACATGTTACATCTGCCCCACCTGCAGTGCATATGGTTTTGTCCATTAGAGAGTGATTGTGCCTTTCCGAGTGAATCAGAATAACCCCCTAAGTCGACACCTGGAAATGGTTGACATACCATAGGTTGGCATTGACAGAAGGTCGACACAAGTTTTTCACTAAGGCGCCTATTGAATTATGCTGTTGTTAACTCATACCATTACTTAACACTTATGCCTAGAAATAAAATGACACAAACACCTTATCTAAAAATAACGACACTGACACCAACTGCGTAAGGTTAAAAAGGTCATAGTTGTTTATTTAAGTGGTATGACCCCTATTTGTATAAGGGATGGCTAAGAAAGCGCTTGAGACCAGCATACAAAAACCGGGTGTTGCCATGGTAACGACCTAGCGCCCGCCAATGGCCACACCCCCTCTTGTGGGTACAGCCTGCGCTGTGACGGACATACCGCCCCCTTCTATTGCATGACGTGGGCCTTCTATGAGGACCAACGCCCCCAGCCGGAGCTGGGGACTCGCCCGCCTTCTTGGCAAAGGGGGGGCAATACCGCACAGAGACCACCTGACACCCCACCTGCTTGCTGGTCGAGAGCGCCTTCTCGCCGATTGTTAACTAAAACTATGGAAATGGAGAACCAATTTGGTGATGTGGCATCGTGCCAGGTAGAACAGAGAGAAAAAGGGTAGAGAGGGTGGGGATCCAGACTCAAAGAGGCTCACTTCCTGTTTTATGATCCCTGATATAACCCTCTCTGGCTGCCGCCCCCCTGTTACCCCATTGGCCAGAACTGCCACTCACTGCTATTTCCATAGGACTTCACATAGATGATTCTGTTACACTTGCTTGTGGACAACAAATTCACCGGCTCTTATATTCCCTCCAGCCTATGCGGCCCTCGCTCTGTCTAAGGCGCCTATTGAATTATGCTGTTGTTAACTCATACCATTACTTAACACTTATGCCTAGAAATAAAATTACACAAACACCTTATCTAAAAATAACGACACTGACACCAACTGCGTAAGGTTAAAAAGGTCATAGTTGTTTATTTAAGTGGTATGATCCCTATTTGTATAAGGGATGGCTAAGAAAGCGCTTGAGACCAGCATACAAAAACCGGGTGTTGCCATGGTAACGACCTAGCGCCCGCCAATGGCCTCACCCCCTCTTGTGGGTACAGCCTGCGCTGTGACGGACATACCGCCCCCTTCTATTGCATGACGTGGGCCTTCTATGAGGACCAACGCCCCCAGCCGGAGCTGGGGACTCGCCCGCCTTCTTGGCAAAGGAGGGGCAATACCGCACAGAGACCACCTGACACCCCACCTGCTTGCTGGTCGAGAGCGCCTTCTCGCCACAGCCTGTGTTACAAAGACCCCGCGGGGTCACCACGCGTAACCAGGCCCCGCCATCCTAAACAAATAACAACCTACGCTAGACTAAACTAAACTAGAAAAAATGTCCTGCAAAAACACTGCCATGCCTGAGTCAGAAAGATGTAAACCATCCGACCTGTACAAACCTACAGATTCCTTAATGATGGCCGGATGTCTAACCGCTGTGCCGCCCTGAGCCACAACATGTCTAGTCACCGCATGGTTCAACTTCCTCCTGGCCCTCTCGATTGCTTTCACATTCCGACAACCCCGCCAGTTAATGCGGGGAACTATGTCGGACCACACAATCCTCACACCGGGCCAGCGTTCCGCTATACACACTAAGTCCGTCTTAATACGGACGGTAAGGTCAATGCCTGTCCTCTTAACCAGGTCATTGCCGCCTAAGTGAATGACCAAAGTATCAGGGCGGCCCCACTTGTGGGCTTTGGCAGATAAAAGCTCCCATAGGCTATCCCAGAGTAGACCCCTAACACCAAACCATTGAACAGCGAGTGCCCTCTCCAGAACGGGAGCACTGGAGGCTAGTGGGTGCCTAGCAGCCCAAAAAAGGAAAGAGTGCCCTACAAACCAAACCCTACCCAGAGTCATGTCGGAAAGGGGAGGGGCTGAAAAAGAAAAAACCTAGTGGTTAACATCATGATAAACTGTAAACACAACAAAATGCATAACTACGGCCCAAGTGAAGGTGAAAAACTTAAAAAACCTTCTGTGAACTTTAGGGGACAGCCAATTGAATTAGTCCACAATGAAGGAAAAAGTAAAAAATTCCCTTCACACCGTCGATTCCAGAACGCTAGTCATTCCAGAACCGATTGTAAACAATCGTTTTTGAGCCGGCGCAACAGGCGCTTGAACTACAACTTATCTAACTTATCTAATCTTACATAACTCTTATAAGCAGAGGACTTCCACCTGCCAACTGCCTGGATGGCAGAAGGTGAAAGTCCTGCCGCTGCTGCGCAAGTAGCAGCCCCAATTCGGAACGAATGCGTTCCAAAATCTTGCTCCCGCAGACCCAACTCTACCAGACATCGCCGAAACACAGCCGAAAACTGGAATCGGGTCAGCGGTAGCCCGTCAACATGCGCCAAGAACTGCAAGGCGGCCTCCGGTCTGCGGGAGCAGTATTCCTTAGCCCAGGAAACTGGACATACAGCCGCGTCAGCCTGTGCATTAAGGGTAACCCATTGGCCCCTACCCTTCTGATCCGTTTTGGACCGCTTGATCTTACATAGCACTTGTCCATCGCGGAATACTACGTCCTCCCCTAGAATGCCGTGCGGGAGAGTTTGCTGGCTGCCACCAGCTCGCTAATGCGAAATGCGCCATGAAATGCAAACGTAAACGCGACCCTAAAAAGAGTAACTTCGTAAGGGCTCTCTGCGACTTTAGCTAAACAAACCACCAGGTCACCTAGCATGCTCAAGTCTATGGGTTTGCGCGAATCAGGGGGAACCGGACACGTCTGGGCCCACCCCTTCATGGCTTTGGACAGTACAAAAGACTTTGTGGGGTCGGGATCGCCGCGTAAGCGCGAATAGAAAGCGATGCCTGCCAACGCCGCCGCCATAGCCGACTTTGACCTGCCCCGCCTATGGTGACCCCAAACAAAAGCGAGTAACCGGTCCTCGACCGACTTACCGCAGGCCTCGGGGGAGCCCTGAAATTCCACCCAGTCCCGCCATGCGGCCCCATAAGTTCTACGAGTGGAAGGGGCCAAGGACAGTAGAGCCAGGTCCGTCATGCCGGCTCTATGATCTGCCACACAAAAGGGGGACAAGTAAGCCCTAGTGGTGAAGCCTCGGGGGCCAACTCACGAAACCTCGCGAACTGAAACCTCGAAAGGGCATCTGCTATGTTGTTATCCACCCCCGGGACATGCTTGGCCCTAAACTGAATATTTTGCCGTAAGCAGAGCAAAACTAAGTGCCGTAGCAGACGCAGAGCCTCTGGGGAGGCCGCCCTCTGATTGTTAATAGCATGCACCACCCCCAGGTTATCACACCAGAACACTATGTTCCGGTTAGCTAAGCGGGAGCACCACAGCTCCGCGGACACAATAATAGGAAAAAGTTCCAGAAGTAGCAGGTTGACCGTGAAACCACGATCAACCCACGACTGAGGCCACTTGGAGGCGCACCATTCCCCGTGGAAGTACGCCCCAAAACCCGTTGATCCCGCCGCAACTGTGAACAACTGCAGCTCCACATTAGAGGCGGGGTCAGAAGGCCATATGAGCTCCCTATTAAAACGCTCTAGAAAAACTGACCAAACTAAGAGGTCATCACGCATCTCCCGGCATAGCCTGATTGTGTGATGGGGGTGTCTAACACCCGCCGTGGACCTCTCTAGCTTACGGCAAAACACCCTGCCCATAGGTATAATGCGACAGGCAAAATTAAAGGAGCCCAGCAAGGATTGTACGAGCCGCAACCTGACCCTCTTCTTGTGCCTACATTCCCTAATGAGAGCCTGCAGCTTGCATACCTTGTCCTCCGGGAGCCGGCAGCAACCTGCGGCCGTGTCTATCTCGATGCCTAGATAAGACAGCACCGTAGCGGGGCCCTCCGTCTTATCCGCGGCAATGGGGACCCCTAATGACGTCAAGACCTTGATGGCGGAGGCCAGTATGTGTGCGCATGTGTCCTGCCCCCTGGCCCTACAAAGAGAAAATCGTCCAAATAGTGCGCCACGCCACTACAGCCTGTGACGTCTTGAATGCACCAGTGTAAAAAGGAACTGAATTTCTCAAAGTAGGAGCAGGAGACCGAGCATCCCATGGGCAAACATTTGTCAATAAATACTCCCCCGTCTAGATGAAAACCCATGAACCTGAAAGATTCAGGGTGTAAGGGGAGGAGCCGGAAAGCTGACTCTATGTCCAATTTGGCCATAAGAGCCCCGCTCCCAAAACCTCGGACCATGCAGAGAACCTCATCAAACAATTGGTAATGGACGCTACAATATTGTTCGGGGATAGCGTCATTGATGGACGCCCCGTGGGGGTAAGACAAGTGCTGAATCAGTCTATATTTGCCCGGGGTCTTCTTCGGAACCACCCCAAGGGGGGAGAAGCACATCCCGGGCAGCGGGTCTGCTCCAAAAGGCCCTGCCATCCGGCCGAGCCGGATTTCAGCTTGCACTTTGCTTCTTACCACCTCGGGGAAGTCCCTCGCAGACTTGAGGTTCCTGTAAGACGTCACCGAGACGGATTGGGGAATGGGCAGCCGGAAACCATGGGTAAAACCGAGGAGCAAAAATGCGGCGTCGTCCCTATTTGGATAGCCGGCAAGCCGGCGCGCCAACTCGGGGACAACTATGGGGGATGGGGCCTTACTTGCTGCTAGTGCTGGGCTCACCCTGCTCAGCGTGGCGGCCTGGAGCCCTGCAGGACTTTCCCGGGTGGCCCGCCCCACAATAACGGCACTCATGACGGAAACGGCATTTTGCGCCTCGGTCACATTTGCCGTCATTAAACGCAAAGCACTTCCCTTTGCCGCCGGGCTTGGCCCCGGGTTTGCCCCCTGGAAAGGACTTTTTAGGGGCGGGATCTGTGGAGGGCTGGCCCTTGCCTATAACCTCTAGCCAGATCTCGACATGTTTACATCCCATAGGCATGGTTTTGGACCCGTCGTGGCTAAGACAAAATTTTTCGTCGTAGTCACGCCAAGCGGTGCCTTTGTAAGAAATAAATGTCTCGTTTACCAGAAATAGGTGACGAAGGACATTTAAATGTTCATCTGGCCTAGTGCTGAGGTAACACGAGGCGAAAACCAGGAAACCTTTCAGCCAATTGTGGAAACTCTTAAATGCGAGTTCCCCATTGCCTGCGGCCTTCTTGGCTTTGTCCAGGTCCTTTTTCATGTCAGTGGTGAGAGAGAAAAGGTCTACAAACTTCCCCCTCTTTATTTTATCCCTTATCCCCTTGCGCAAACCGCGCGACACTGCCGTGTTGGAGCAGTGCACCATGTCCCCGGAGGAGGGAACATCGCCCTGGGCGCTCTGCTTCTTGGTGCGCTTTCTACCCCCAACCTTCTTGGCCACAGCTCGGGCCACTAATTTGGCAAGCTTGCGCGGGCGCGTGGGGGACCCTGACTCATCGCTGCTAACCGATGAGTGACCTGATGAGGATTCACAACCAGAAGACTCAGTATGCTCACCACCCATGGATGTCTCCCCTTGATCGGCTGGAGAAGGTACTACAGGAGCAGGATCTTCGGCCCTGGAGGTGGATGCCAACAGTGGTACCCTCAATGGGGAGCCGGGCCGATCACCCGCTGTAGAACACGGTGCGCCCCTCCGGCTGACTGTTGCTGATGCGGTCGGCGTTGTCTGCCTAGCTGTAGGCTCTGCGCTCCTTGAGGCTGCTCTGTCGCCACTGCGGGAAGATCTGCCAGCCTCATAATCACGACCAGCACCTGCGACAATCTCGGAAAACAAGGGCAACACATTAGTGGCTGAGCATGAAAGGGACGAGTCCCCCAGGTCACCCCCGTGTACCCGCCCCCCGCACCCTACGCCCAAGGAGGAAGCCTGAGGGTGAGGTGGCACTAGCGACTGCTGGTGAGCGTGTTGCTGCGCGTACGCCCCTCCCGCATGAGCCTGCTGCAGGCCGGGTGGCCAGTACGGCGCAGGCTAAGCCGGGTAACCGTGCCCGGGGTAACCATAGGACCCCCCAGCCACTCCACTGCCGGTGGAGAAGTAGGGGAAACCCGGGGACTGCGTCCAGAGGGGTTGAGGCCCGAACTGCTGCGGGGCGGGCATGTAGCCCTGGGGCGCAGTATTCAGAGGAGACGGAAATGGCCACTGCTGTGGGACCTGAGGAGGGGCTGAGGGCAGGGGGAACGGGTAATACCCGGCCTGAACTCCCGACGCCCCAAATGCCTGGGGGGCCTGTGTGTGGTGACCTGCCCCACTATAACCGGCGCCCGGGCCGGGACCCCCTGCAGTACCAGGGAACCATGGCTGCTGCTGCGCAAAAACGGGTGCTGGCATGGGCGCTGGCGCCTGGCCCTGTGCAGGACCCGCTGGCACATGAGGGACCTGGTAAAATTGCCCGGCAGGCGTGTGCCTGCTTGGCAAAATGGCTAAACCCTGGGCCATGTGCGCCCCCCCCACGCTCTGAAGGGCTAGCAGGGGAATGGCACCCCCAGCGGGGCCCCCTGTGATGCGCTGCATGGGGCTGGTGGCGTGGACACGCCAGGGGATCCGGGCCGCACCCCCCCGTTGCCGGCTGGCTACCGGGGTACCCTGTGCCCGGATGAAGGACCCGGACGTGGCTACAGCGTCCGGCGGTGGGGCCTGGGGAACACTCCCCGCAGCCCCATCCGCGTCATGGGCGCCACGTGCATGACTGGGGACAGCCAGCGCCGCAGCCACGGCGCTTGCCTCTCCCCTCTCCGCCTCTATGCCGCGGTCACCCACAGCCCTGCTAGACGGGGCTGTGAGATCACAGCGCGCAGCCGCCGGAGGACGTGTGGACGCTCCGGCGCTGCTCGCGGAGGTACCCGGGACTGGAGTGGAGCTGCGGCGCCTCGCCGAAGCAGGTGAGCCCGGGGACACCGCATACTGGGCGCCCACCGGTGACCTCCCGCCGCCGCGGCCCGCTACAGTAGAGAGCGGGCGGGACGAATCCGCCAGCCAGCGGGGGGGGGGGCAGAACGCTTTGGGCGCCCGGACATTGTCTGGCCAGACAGAGCTGAGAGAAATGGAAAGGAGAAGGAAGGAAAGGAGACAGTAGTAAAAGCAGTGAGAGGAAAGTAGTGGTTCACTTATCTCAGTTAGCTCCGTCCACCAGATCCAGACTCAAAGAGGCTCACTTCCTGTTTTATGATCCCTGATATAACCCTCTCTGGCTGCCGCCCCCCTGTTACCCCATTGGCCAGAACTAACTGCCACTCACTGCTATTTCCATAGGGCTTCACATAGATGATTCTGTTACACTTGCTTGTGGACAACAAATTCACCGGCTCTTATATTCCCTCCAGCCTATGCGGCCCTCGCTCTGTCTGATGTCATTCAGACAGCATCATTTTAGCAATGCAATTTAGATTTCAGTTTAAACACACCCCACCCAAATCTAACTCCCTCTGCACATGTGACATCTGCCTCACCTGCAGTGCTACATGGTTAGGCCCATTTGCTTGCTTTTTTTTTTTCTTTGCTAACTAAGGTGAACCAGGCCCTATATCACCAATATATACATTTTAGTATAGAAGAATGCTAAAGATGCTTCTGGTGCTAAACAGCTAGACGAAATCATAGGATCCAGGATAAGTTCCAGATCCCATGTCACATAATCCATGCTTCCTCCTATTCACAGATGGGATTTACCATGGAGAAATCTCAAATGTTATCAGAGGTACCCCTGGACTATACACTATTATTGGGAGAATTGTTCTTAAGGGGCATACACACGGGGCGATTTCAGGCCCATTTCTAAGTGACCTGACTAGATTAGAAATTGAGCGATGATCGCTCTGTCTGTTTGCCCTGCAGCGATGTTGAAGCACAGTCCCGCACGTTGCTATCGCCTGCAGGGAAAGACAGTGCACCTTGTTTCCTGATAGATTCCTGCTCAGTGCAATCGTTCAGCACACAGCATGGCGGGGTGCTTCGGCAGTGCAACGATATACTGAGCGATCGTGATTAAGCAGTCATGCCATGTACAAGGCTTTAGAAACAAAAGCTGAGCTTTCTGTTTTTTTCTCAGAAAAATGTTGCCCTCTCAGGATGGCGTAAAGAGGTCGGTGAGTGCAAAAAAAAGCAGAGAAGGATGCGGTCTCCCCATCTGCTCTCCATTCTCCTTGCCCCTTCACTCATGCTGGTCATTCAGAGGTGAATATTCCACTACTTTGTCTTCCAAACCCCCTGCCACTGCTCTGTCCCTCACCCTGTGCCTTCATGATTCACCTACCACCGATGCTGCTTTACACACACACCCACTGATATCGCTCATTCAACAGTAGGCCCCCAATCCAGATAATCTGAGGAGCCCAGAGGAAACAAAATCTGATGCCCCACCAACTCTGCTGTTGTATGTGCCCCAAAGCCCGCCACTGCTATATACAACAGCATGACCCAACATGCATATGCAAGGTCACCGCTGACTATTCACTGCCCACTCTGCCATATACAATGAGGTAGCCGGATATATGCATATGCCGGGTTACCACTTACTGACCACTGCCCTGCTCAGCTGACCTTCTAACTCCCAGACACATACTCCCTGCCCTCCACCAAGGCCCCTTGTGGCCGCCATCACCACTGCTGCAAACATAACCTAGCAAATGTGCAGAAAGTATTTTTTTAATTGTAACTAACTGCTAACAGAGGGGCGCAGGAGAAGACATGATTGCAGCAGGCTTATACTGTACATTCAGGGCTGAAAGAGGCCATGCATTTGTGGCTAAATTAACCATAGACGTGACCAACACAGAAGAACTCTGGTCCGGTACATCATCTCTAGCCACAACTCTTATACTGTAGATTAGGCCAATGCAGCACACCATAGTAGACAGAGGTAAAAAATGACAATCAGAAAGACCATCCCATCAACAGCTATAGCAAACAGAGCATCCTACTGATTGATATGATTAGGAAGTGTCACAGTGAACACACACAATACAGAGAGGATACCAGCATACCAGTGATTTCCATGTGATAGAGGGGGGGTTCAATTTAGGTACTAGTGGAGGGGACTAAGGGTTAGGCTAATGGGAGGGTTTGGGATCCTAAAATTATACTGAATAAGACACCCTTTTTACCAGAGACAGACAGATAAACCCTTTCACTCAAACACTGTGACCAGTAGGGATAAACTCCAGCTGGAAATTCTGAGGAATCAGAACCCATTGAGGGGGATAAAGAGACAATGAAGATTTTGAACTTGAGTACTCAAATTTTAAATAAATATGAATTATCCTTATTAAGGAAAGGGCTTGAAATTTGCTGTCACTAAAGATTAATATTTGATTTTACCTAGATATACAAAAATTAGTAAGAAAATCAGCCAGTTTTTCTGACCAAAGAGCCAAAGAGAGTGAATGGATATTTTCACTCCTTCAGGGAAAAGCACAACTTTTAAGATGGAATTTGTTCTAACCCTGGTTATGTGAATGGGGATTTTATTGAAAAGTAGAGCCTAACTTAACCACAATAGAATGAGAGGCTATAAAGAATTTTAAATCAAATAAAAACCTTATTATAAAATCAGAAGACAGGGGTAATGAACTCTTTCTCAAACTTAGTGAAGAAATACAATCAGAAAAGGGCTGTCTCTCTCTCCATCCACCCATGTATCCATCTCTTTCTCTCACCAGGACCCAATTACTTCAATAAGCACCTACAATTTAATTGTCTCCTCAAAAAAGAAGATTGAGAAGGGAGTGATAGTCTGACTATTTTGTCAGTCCTAGACCCCACAATTTCTGATGGCAGATCCGAAACCATCAATAGTTTGCATTATCATCAAAATTTAAACTGGCTGCAGAGTCATCTCCCCTCCTGCACCCTCACTCTAACCTACCCCCTAACCTGTCTCCTTTTTCAGCCTCACTCTAACCTATATCCTAAGCTCTCCCCTCCAACAGCCTCACCCTAACCTACCCCCTAACTTGTCCCCTCCTGCAGCCTTAGCCTAACATATCCCCTAACCTGTCCCCTTTTGCAGCCTCACTCTAACCTATATCCTAACCTCTACCCTCCTGCAGCCTCACCCTAGCCTACCCCCTAACCTCGCCTCCTGCTGTCTCACACTAACCCATTGATGGGGAACCTTCGGACCTCCAGCGGTTGATGAACTGCACATCCCAGCATGCCCTGCTACAGTTTTGCTATTTGGCCATACTAAAACTGTTGCAGGGCATGCTGGGATATGTAGTTCAACAACTGCTGAGGGCCGATGGTTCCCCATTCCTGCCCTAACCTATCCCCAAACCTCTACCCTCCTGCAGCCTCACCATAGCCCTATCTTCTCCCCTAACCTTCCCTCCTGCAGCTTTACCCTATTCTCTCTTCTAACATCCCCATCCTGCAGCCTTACCCTATCCTCTCCCCTAACCTTCCCTCCTGCAGCCTTACCCTAACTTCTCACCTAACCTCCCCTCCTGCAGCCTTACCCTAACTTCTCACCTAACCTCCCCTCCTGCAGCCTTACCCTAACTTCTCACCTAACCTCCCCTCCTGAAGCCTTACCCTATCCTCTCCCCTAACCTCCCCTCCTGTAGCATTACCCTAACTTCTCACTTATCCTCCCCTCATGCAGCCTTACCCTAACCTCCCCTCATGCAGCCTTACCCTAACTTCTCACCTAACCTCCCCTCCTGCAGCCTTACCCTAACTTCTCACTTAACCTCCCCTCCTGCAGCCTTACCCTATCCTCTCCCCTAACCTCCCCTTCTGCCACATTACCCTAACTTCTTACTTAACCTCCCCTCCTGCAGCCTTACCCTATCCTCTCCCCTAACCTCCCCTTCTGCCACATTACCCTAACTTCTCACTTATCCTCCCCTCCTGCAGCCTTACCCTAACCTCCCCTCCTGCAGCCTTAAGGGCATACACATGGATGACTAGATCCCTTAGAAAAGAACCACGGTTCGCTCCATATGTATTCCCAGGTCGGCCCATGTGTACAGGGCATTACCCTAACTTCCCCTCTAGCTTTCCCTCCTGCTACCATACCCTCCCTCATAACTTTGCCTCCGGCAGTCTTACCTGGCCTATTCCCTAACCTGCGCTCCTGCTGCCTAACCTTGCAATATCTGTGACGCTGACATCAACAATTCACATATGAAGGATTATGTGGTTAATCAGTTCAGCTGCTTGGCTGTAGTGGACAGACACACTAGGGACACAGCAGTCAGTTCTTATGAGTTTCTGCACCAAAGTCAGCTAGCCAAAGTATTAATATTGCTGTAAAGGCTGCCTCACTGCTTGCTCTATCTATCTATCTACAGGACAGGGAACATAAAAATGTATCTAGCCTCCGGGCGATTGGGACGAACTTACGCCACTGACTGGGTGGACTCCATTCTGCATAACCAATTCCAATGTTTACAAAGAAACTCCACTATCAGTTATATTTTTCTCTGAAAAGGACAAAGAAATGGAAGAAAACTTCTTAAAAATGTTTCTATAGAAGACAGATATTGATGAAGGCAATATAAGAAGCCTTTGCATCGGATATAAAAAACCTCACAGACACAAAAGTTGGAGATACAAAGAGTGATAACTAGAAATCCCAATGGGTATTTATAACCAGTTTTAATTCACAACACTGACTGTTGGAAAAATTGCTTCGAAAGTGTTTGCCTATTTGAGATAAAGTTCTGGGGACTGGAGATAATATTCCTGAAAACATGTGGCCTCAGTTTATGCAGCCTGGACAAACTGATCCCAGGCAGCATCTGCAAAGTAGGAGGTGCGTATTTCATATATATATACCTCCTGCTATATTTGCATTTCGGTGGACAGAATCACATGTACTGTACTTTTACCCCACAGTGAAAGCAGGGCCGGCCTTAGGCATAGGCAAACTAGGCAATTGCTTAGGGCATTTGGAATGCCTAGGGGCATCAGAAGCTTCTGCTGATTAAAATGATATGCAGCATGCCTATATTCTGTGTGTGAGTGAGGCTGTATCTGCATATGAAATAGTGTATTCATGGAAATCACTGTAACATAGCATTCCGTATGCAGGTATAGCCACAGTCGTACACAGAATATAGGCATGCCACATATCATTGTAATCATCGGAAGCTCCTTATGTGTGCTGGTCATAACAATGCAAATAAGACGAATTGTCAGCAAAAAAGTCACCCAACGTTAGCAGAACTGACTAGGAGCTGCATGACTTATTGAGACAAGATGTATGAGGATACATCCAAGCAGAGGCAGAGGTCACAGTGTTAGCGGCTGTGCGAGTGCTGTTTGCGGGTGGGTTGGTAGTGTTCGGCATATGTGTAAGGGGCATTATGTGTGTCATGTATAAATGCATTAATAATGTGCGACATATGTGTAACAGGCATTATGTGTGTCATGTGTATAAGGGCATTAATAATGTGCAACATATGTATAATGGGCATTATGTGTGCCATGTGTATAAGGGCATTAATAATGTGCAACATATGTGTAAGGGGCATTATGTGTGTCATTATGTGTATGAAGGGCATTAATAAAGGTTGGCATAATGTGTAAGGGGCATTATGGTTATAAGGACATTAATAATGTGTGTCATGTGTAAGGGGCATTACTGTGTGGTATTATCAGGGGTGCCGAGAGAAAGGGGTAGGGGGTACAACTTACCCAGGCCAAAGTCTGATGGGAGGGCACAGTGGGGGCCCCGGGCCCCCTTCCCTTAAGTGACAGCAGCAGCTGCAGCTCTTCTCCTCTGCCCAGCACACACTGCTTTGTTCTGGGTTGCAGTGTGGCCATGGAGGTGGTTAAAATACAATATTTTCTCAGGATTTTTTTCTAAGGGTATAATGTGAATAATGTGAGGAGTAATGTATATAAGGTAAAGTGGTACTACTGTGTGATGTAACATGAATAAGGGACACCATCGCATGATATAATGTGAATAAAGTTGCACTACTGTGTGGCATAATTTGAATTGGGGGTAGTATTGTGTGGCCATGCCCCTTCCCAGCAAGAACATACCCCTGTTTGGGCTGCGCACAGAATGTGTGCACTGTTTCTATTTAAAATATTGCGGGTAGGAGCACCAAAATGATGACTGCTATGATGAGGGTTGATGGTGCTGGGAAAGGGGAGCAGGGTCAGAGGCGGAACTAGTGGCGGTGCTAGGGGGCACCACCCAAAATCTTGCCTAGGGCGTCATTTAGGCTAGGGCCGGCTCTGAGTGAAAGAATTCCGTTTATTGTTTTTGTGTTACACGTCATTGCAAATGTACCATTTGGTATTTCTTCCTCTATTGTCAAAAGTTGTGTCCATTGTTCTCCTGCAAGTATTTTGAAGAAAATTCCTTCTTGAATAAACAACTTCACTCTTCAGAAGTTGATAGGACATTTTTGTGTTAAAATGTCCACCTTACCGTTCTGATGTGTCTTAAAAGAACCTGCACCGAGGACAGAGATCCTTTACATCAAGATAACAAAGCCACCATAAGTTTCCAACTTATCTGCATACACACCTCACACTACAACATCATCTACAGATGGAGCCGGCCTTGTATTTGCAGGGGATGGCGGCAGAATCGCCAGCCACCATCTGCTCTGCGAAAGGGGATGCGCGTGCACGAGGTGCGCGCGCGTCCCCTTCCGACGGCGCTTCCCCCGGGTGACCGCCGGCTTGCCGGCGGTCACTCGGGATCCCCACCGCCTCCCCGCTCCTCCCCTAATCCTGTCCGTCTCCCTGAAGCAGGGTTCCTGTCGCCACGCCGCCCGGAAACTGAGACGCGCGTGCGTTTGAGACGCACGCGCATCTCAGTCAGATGGAGCGCCTCGCTGCTGGCGGATCGCCAGCGGAGACAGTCTGGCGATTAGCCAGCAAGAGGGAGCCCAGCTCCATCTGTATACTTACATAGTTACATAGTAGTTAAGGCTGAATAAAGACTTGTGTCCATCGAGTTCAACCTTGGTTTTAGTGAGTATAATCTTTTAGCTTATCCCTTGTTATACGTAGTGTATTCTGATGTCTTTAAAGACAGATGATTATTGTTTGTACCCCTGGATGTTTTTAACCAATAGATGTTTGTCCAATCTTATTTTAAATGTATTTATTGTGTCTGCCGACACCACCTCACCTGGATGAGAGTTTCATAGTTTTGCTGCCCTGACCGTATTTTTTTTTCCTTCTAAGGGAATGAAATCTTCTTTCCTCTAATCTAAACTTCCTTACAGTAAAAAGGGCACCTGACAGTTCCTTATATTGGCCCCTGATATATTTGTACATGTTAAGCATGTCCCCCTTTAAGTGTCTCTTTTCTAGCGTAAACAATCCCAATTTGTTCACTCTGTCCTCATAGCTTAAATTCTCCATTCCCTTTATTAGCTTTGTCACTCTTGTTAGAATTTTTCCATTTCTGCTTACCTTGGTGTATCACATTAGGCTTCAAAGCAATAAAAGTCAAATTTAAAAAAACATGGCATGTGGTCCCCACTAAATCCATAAACACCCTGGACCTCTCAACCTATTTTGGTTTCAGAAATTTTAGGAAGTCCACACTATTTTAAATTAGTCAGCAGAAGGCACCATACCACGGAGACACACATTACAGGCTCCCCTGGCCATAACATAAACCAATCCCAAACTGGTCAGCCCAGGCCTGGAATTGATAGGGAAGTGGGATTCCACTCAAACAGGGTCGCCACTTACAATGATCCCCCAGGCCTGGTCTAGAAGACCAGGGTTCATGATATATTGATCTACAGTAGTTATACCATATTACTCCAGGATGGAGGGGGAGGGGGTTGGGGTGTGAGGTGTTCTAAATTCACTTACGCACTAGACGATATATTAAACAATATGCACAATAACAACCATCATTAACTATATTTTTGTGTATATCATCTAGAGTGTATGCACTATATCTGTATATTGATGCATGCTCCACCGTCGTCTGTACATGCAGGATGACAGGGGATATCGCTAGTGTATGCATTTGCCGATGACGTTTCCCTTCACTACCGATATCACGCTGGGTACACATTGGCTAAGCTTAAGTCTTCATAAGCCCAGCATTGCAGAACCATTTGACTAAATGTATAACTCCATGTGACCATATTGTGACTCATGCATTCATTATTATTCTGTTAATGATTTGAACAAGCACACTTGACACAGGCACTGCTAGTTTTCCTAGCAGACAATGCACACAGATGAGACTAAAATAATAATTCTGTGACTTACTGTATAGCAGGAGGAGTGAGTGCTTAAGTGCAGAGCTGAATTGTAGAAATAACAGTAGAGGAAGCTTGGCATCACATTACTGTTAACTGCACATTTCTACAATCTCATTGTTGACTTTCATAGCATGACATATGTATTTTATGGTTTCTTGAAATGCGTGCAATGGCATGGTTTCATCATTTCAACATGTTTTGTGTGATCCTTTTACTTACTGATGTGGAACTGTGATGCTTACGCTTCAATAAAAATAACATTTTTTCCAAAAAAACATATCATTACAGGTTGAGTATCCCTTATCCAAATATCCGTTATCCAAATTATTCCGAAAACCATAGACTCCAAAATGTAATTGTATTTTCTATTTTTTGCTAAAAACCTACTGGCTACATCTGTAAGTGGCGCTACTGCGGAAATAACATGTAACTGGCACTAAATATGTGCAAGGACATGGCAGCTTGGCATTTAAATTCAGTGCCTGAGATTCTATACCAACTTTGTTTCACGTTTAAAAACCTTGTTTCATGCACAAATAAAACACATTTGTGTGTATTTTATGTGTTTGCTGTGCCTATACAACATAAATGCAAGATACTGCATTCAAATATAAAAATATTCCAAAATACGGAATAATCTGTTATCCAAAATTATTCTGGTCCCGACCATATTGGATAAGGGATACTCAGCCTGTATAATTAAACAACTCTAGGGGTGTTTCCAATTAGGTGCATATAAACATCAGGAGCAGGTTTTTTTGTAATTTTCCAGATTTTTTTATCCTTTATTTCATTTTATTGACTATTCAATTAGATTCCTTGAAAAAAAAAATTCTCCCGAAAACCCAGGATCAGCGAAACCTGTTGTTGTTTTGCAGCCCATGGTCCCACATTCAGGGATGTTGTCACCTGCCAAGGTGGCTTGTGCCGCCTCTCATTTTATTAGCCTCCCATGCAATTACCTATCACCAGTGATTGGATTTTTAGTCAGTGTTTCACAAGGAAGCACAAGAAAGAAAAAACTGATAGTATTGGCTCAGATAAGAGAATATTCCAGAACACAGTGGCAATCATGTGAATAATTTTGCTATAGCTGTTTTGTAGTTTTGCAATAGGACTGGATAGTCACTGATGCAATAGACACAGAAATAAGCCATAACAGGATGTGGCCGCCATAAGCCAGGAATTCAACTGTCAGGGGAAGAGACATTTTGCTGATAGTTGCTGGAAGTCCAGATGATTCATCCTGTACCTTCCACCTCCACAGGACACTGTATCATATGATTTAACACAATGACAGAAATAGGCATCATCTTTTTGCCTTTCCTCCCTAACTATTCAGATTAACATTGGTGTGGGCTACACCTTTATTTTGGTTACAGTAATTACATCTGCAATATACATTTATTGTTTAAAATAAAAATTTAGAGGATGTTGACATACCTCCCAACTTTTGTAGCCCGGCTGACGGGAAGCTGCTGCTGCGCGCCGGAGGCGTGTTGAAATTTTCAGGGGCGTGACCTAATTTTGGGGCATGGCCTATACTCGCGGCTCCCCCGCGAGGCCACGCCCCCATTTTGCCGCTATGGGGGCATGACCCAGAGGCTCTGTGAGCCTCTAGCCATGCCCCCAGCCCCCTGGTTGCGCACAGCGTTTATTCCCCGCTGCTTAGCGGCTGACAGGGGGGACTCCCAACAGCCCCCCCACACAACGGGACACTGCCGCCCGCGGGTAGGACAGCGGGACAGGCCCTGACAATCGGGACTGTCCCGATAAAATCGGGACTGTTGGGAGGTATGTGTTGATGATCTGCTTTGTGTTCTATCTAAGCAGGCCTCATTGCAGGATACAGAAATGTGCTCACCTTCTTGGTACACAACAGGAATAAGACTAACTGTAAATAAAACATACATCTATATAGAATTAGTAGCAGAAAAATGGTAGTGAATCTATCAATAGCGCAAACAAGCTGCCAATGGGTATATGTCCCTTTAAGGTCCCTCAAACCTTCACCAAATCACCATAGAAACAAAATCGGAACAGAACCTGTCAGGCGCTTGTTAGTTTTCAGATATGCAATGGTCCTCATACATCGATGTTGCATGTGGAAGAAAATGATAAATCATAGTGCAGTATATTCTATACACATGATTTAATGACATTTAATACAACAATGCATGATAAATACTAAAATGCTGGAACAAGCACTTAAAGTAAAGTGCATGAAGTCAGGTCTCAGATGGAGGAAGATGTATATTTACCAGAGGATAAGGAACTGGGTTTAGATAGTCCCATATGCGTATAAATGTCATTAAATCATGTGTATAGAATATACTTTGGTGCAGTACAGCGGAGAAACTAGTGGTGCCCAAATCTCTTCTGCCTGCACTGGCTGAGTCGTGACTGACATTTGTGGGTAAGACAGGTATGGTAAGTGTGTGCCTGTGTTCTTTAAAGACGAATGCAGCTAGACCTGTGCATAGCTATCCTCCCATCTCTCTCCTACAGAGGGAGCCTTTTTGGAATAGAAATGAAACTGCCTTTCACACGTTACTCCATAAGTGCTGGAAATGTAATCATAAGATGATTTTGACGATACTGTATATCTTTGATAGATCGATGGCAACGACCCGTATCTGATGCTGCCGACATCATTTATGGACGTGAAAGTCAAATAATACAACGTGGATTCATGCCTCTCATTGGAAGAAGTTAGCTCCTTCAAAACTAGTATTACAAGGAATAGATATACTGACAAGCATCATCTAAATGTAGGATGATCCTGGAAGCAACCATGATAGCACCCATACTCCCTAGAGCAGGCATGTCCAAACTATAGCCATCCAGCTGTGAAATTACAAATCCCATCATGCCCTGCCAGTTTTGCTATTAGGTAATACTAAAACTATGGCATGCATGCTAGGATGTGTAGTTTTACAACAGCTGGAGGGCCATAGTTTGAACATCCCTGTCGTATAGTGATTAAGAGCACTGTTTTTTCTCTCTTTTGTCATCATAACCTTAATAATGAGGGTACTTGTGTAGTTTCACGTCGCCAGCATGGCGCCGTGCTACTTCCGAGTTCTATGCTCGGCACAAACTATCTAAAATAAACTAACTTAACTCCATGCCAACATGGATAGTTCATACCCCCACTATACATGTTGGCATGGAGTTGATTTTAGATAGCGTGGCGAGCGTAGCAAGCCACCGAGACCGCAGCATGGGCTCGTTTGATCTCATTTGAAGCAAAATAGCTGGGCCTTCAATCTGATACCAGGCTGGTTTATATTGGTTAATTGGTTCCAGAGATATTATGGATACACCGATAATTTCATGGCTGTTCATGTTCTTTGAGGGCAGATTTCTCTGGAACCTAATGGCCCAGTTTCATGGGACCAAACTCATTTGAAGCCCACTTAAAAGTTCTTCAATATGATACCAGTGTAAATGAGTCAGTTGGTTCCGAGGATATAGACGGTTAAATTATAGAGCCGGTTAAAGGGGAGGGGGGGGGTTCTCTCCCCTTCACACCAGAAAATGCAGGGACTAGGCTGGTGTAAAATGGGCCAGCCCAGGAATGTCCCTGCATAATCCTGGAACCATATTCCTGTGTAAGTCCCTGCATTTTCTGGTGTGAAAGGTATTATTTAAAATAGCCAGGACCTGCAGTGCTCTCAATACAGCCGGGCGCCGCCCCCCCCCCCCCCGCTCTCTGCCCGGCTGTCAATTCTGCCCGGCGGCAATGACCATGTAATGCCACATGGCAACGAGCATAGAACTCCTGGCAATTAGCACGTAGGTAAGCAGCACTTACAGTATGTAGCATCATTTTTTAATAGGCATTATGGTGTTTGGCATAATACATAATGGAAATGATGGTGTGTGGCTTAACATGTAATAGGCATTATGGTATAAATTTTTAATGCGTGCCTTTGGTGCGCAATGTCCCTGTTTGTGTAGCATATTGTGAATTTCGACTCCGTTTGGTATAGTGTGTATTTTGGCTCAATCCATGTGGCGAAATGTTAATTTTGCCTTAATCAGTGTGGCATAAGGTGAATTTTGACTCAATCCGTGTGCCACAGTGTGAATTTTGGCTCAATCGGTGTGAATTTTTGCTCATTCCATGTGGCATAATGTGTAAGAGGCAAGTATAGTATTAGGAGGTTACTATTGTGTTGCATGATTTGTATAAGGGATATATGGTGTGGTAAACTTAGGTGAGCACATAAAAGGTGCTGAAATGTTGTCTACCAAGTTTTGGCCTTCAGTATTTTTTTTAAGACTGGAATGCTGCCTCACGCCGCAAGTATCTTAGGGCATTGGCGTCCTGCAGGAGGGCACCCGGCAATAAATCTCCCTGCATCCTGTGAGTGTCGGCATTTGTAATTTATATATGCATGCATTAAACTGCACCAGCACTTTTCTTAATAAACTTGGAGCCTTATGTGTGCCACCTACTTTCCTTGGACCATATAGAATGGAATCACCCCTAATGGGGTAACCCAGATTTGGAGGGATTGGGCATACGGTATATATCATCCGATGCTCTCAGTGCTGGCGATACATGGTCAGCACTGAAGCCCAAAGTCTGCAGCTGCCGCTGGAAGGTAAGTATATTCTATTGTCCCTCTTTTCTGTGCCAGGCCCTTGCATATGCCAACCTCTTTGCCATTTTCCACCCTATACTAAACCCTTTGCATTTTTCCTATTTCCAATTTGAGAATAGACTAATAGTTCACAATATGGCAGCCCAACCACTACCGTGTTTCCCCGATAATAAGACCTACCCCGAAATTAAACCCTACCCTTGATTTTGGACACTGGTCCAAAATAAGCCCTACCCCGAAAATAAGCCCTAGTAAAATTTCCTTATACAGAGTTCAGACACTAAATTCTACCCCATCACCACCCCCGCTAACCCCCCTCACCTCCGCTTCAGCTACTGGTCCCAGTTATGCACTGCGGGTGGCGCGTGACGTCATCATGCGACTGCAGCACAGCACAGAGCAGTGGTGCAGCCAAGAAGAACTGGAGAGTTTGCACAGAGCAGTGGTGCAGCCAAGAAGAATTGGAGAGTTCTTTAATGTTGGTGACTGTGACGGCATGTTTAAGAAGGAGGACTGGGGGCATGTTAAAGAAGGTGGACTGGGGCATGTTGAAGAAGGTGGACTGGGGCATGTTGAAGAAGGAGGACTGGGGGCATGTTAAAGAAGGTGGACTGGGGCATGTTGAAGGAGTACTGGGGGCATGTTAAAGAAGGAGGACTGGGGGCATGTTAAAGAACGAGGGCTGGGGGCATTTTTAAGAAGCCCTACCCCAAAAATAAGCCCTATGGTGTTTTTTGATGAAAAAAAAAATAAGACAGTGTTTTATTATCGGGGAAACACTGTAGAGTCCAAGAGGGCCAGAGAAACATCAGAAAAATAAGGGATTTTGCTATGTATCCTTGATTGAGGATCAATTTTTATATCCTGTACAAACATCCGAAGAAACAAATAAATACGCCCTTTGGATGAACAACGTCTTTGCTTACGTCACTGAAAACTGGGGACTTTCTTACCTGAATTTTATGGTTTAAATTAGTTATTAGGTGCTGGCCACAATCCCTATTATTGCGCATAATAGGCCCTTGAAAATTTTCAGCTCCAGGCCCACTTAGACCTTAATCTGTCACTGGGCGATGGTACTGCATGCTGAGTGAACACAGATCACTGCATACCTGTGATGTGTGCTGAGCAATCTGTGTGGAGCAGTGTTTTGCCTATGAGCACAGGCAAAACTCTGCTCTGCACAGATCGTGATTTAAGCAGGAGAGACAGTGCATGCACTGTTTCTTTCTTTGGGCAATAGCGACAAAGGGGGCCGTGCATCGCCATCACTATAAGGTGAACAAAGGGCCCGTATTCAATGCAGCCAGCGAGGGGGTTAAACAGCCGGGATCGCAGAAAAGGAGCAATCCTCGCTGTTTAACCCCCGCCCCAGCCGCTCACTCAATTCTACGTTCCGGGGGAATCCTCACTGTCACAGGATAGAGAATTCCCCCAAACAGCGAGGTCTGCGGCTAATGCAGGGAGCCCACTGCATTTAGCCACGAGTCTCGCTGTTTTAGCGGCCACATACGCCGATTCCCACTTGCTCCGTTTTTGGCGTATGCAGGGGTCAGTTGAATACTGACCCTGCAAGCTGTGAGTGTGCAGGCAGCGCTGCTCACTGTCACAGCTCGCCAGCAGCATTGAATACACCCCATGGAGTGATCCTTGCTTAGTTTCTCAGCAATCTGGTCAGATCGCTTAGAAATAGGGCTTAAATTGCCACGTGTGTATGTCCTTAACTCATAGATGAGTTCATACTTGCCCCCTACACATGAGATTAAAAAAATCCAATGTTTCAGCTGCAGGAATACTTAATTTCCCTTATTTGACTATTAGAGCAAGGACACCCAGCCCTATATTTGTATGGAAGCAAAGCATGCTGCAAGAATAAGATCTGGGATGACTTTAAAACAAGGCAAGCGGGAGGAGTATAAAACTAGGTACTACTGGATGCAGAGAACCCAAAGTCTCATTTCTTTATTTTTACGCAGCAATATAGATTTCAGTTTCAACACAACCCAACCAAATATAAGTCTCTCTGCATGTTACATCTGCCACACCTGCAGGGCAACATGGTTTTGTCCATTTGAGAAAAAAAGCAGCTTTGTAATCAGGTCTGAATAACCCCCCCAAATTTAAACATAGGCCAATAGTGGGATATATAGGAAGGGAACCTATCTACCATCTTAGAACTGAAACTAAATGCAACTGCTTGTGTATAAAGCAAGGACTCCTACACTGGGTTGCAGATCCTTCCTTTAATAAGTGCACACATGAATTACACAGGTCCTTGACTGCTCATCGGCTGTAATGACAGTTGGTATGGTTGGGAGGGGTCAGAGTTCATCCCAACTGTCATTACATCCGATTAACAGTCAAGAACCTGTGTAATTCATGTGAGCACTTATTAAAGAGATGATCTGGCATCACGTCTTTATCATATTTTCATAATCTCAATTCAGAAGCATCAAGCTTCACAATGTCCAGTTTCTCACTAAAGACACTGCAAATTCCAGCACCACCACAAAGCAATGGGAAATGTCACTGCACCTCAATCAGTTTATGCTTCTAATATGAGGCCTATTGTGTTACTCATCATTTGTCTGCAGACACTTAGGGGGTAATTCAGACCTGCTCGCTATGCTGTATATATTCTCTGCCTCGTGAGCAGGTAAACACCACCCCGCCAAAGGCATGCCCCCCCCCCCCCCCCCCAAATCCCCACTACGATGTGAGCTAATGTGTATGCCTACACATCTTCTCGCATGATCCAACACAGAGGCTTAATCATTCCATCGTTACTCACCATCAAATGATTTTTCATCTGTTTGCAGATAAAAGCAAGCCAGGACTTCCTTTTATTCTGCTTGGCCTTCTGCAAATTGGGGGCAGGCGCTGGCATCATGTGATGTCTTCCGCCAGCCCAGAGCAGGCAGGAGCATGCCCAGAGTTTCTGTGGCATGCCCCCTTTGGCTGTCAATCAGGCAGGGAGCGCCCAGGCAATTTAAAAAATTGGCTTAAGTCGCTTGCTGAGGGGGTTTGCAGATGCAAATTTTCACGCATGTGCAGACCCCCACCATCGGGGATGGGGCCGAATTCAAACCTGTGCGAACAGGCCTGAGTCAGCCCCTTAGATGTGTACTAATTTATTTCTCTAGATCTACCAAATGTATAATGCTTTGAACACAGATTTTATAGACTGGTAGGGGGTGCACATTTAGTACATTTAGTTTGGCAAAAATTAGTACAGAATAGGAAAAATACACATATATGTGCAAACTAATCCATTAATAATACGTACTATATAATTCTCCTAAGGAAATAGGACAATACAGTTAAAATAATGAGGGATATTCAATCCAGGGTCACCCTGTCCCATTCTCGGCCTGCTCAACAGCAAATCGGCAGGCAGGATTCAATTGTCCCGCAAGCCGAGTGCTGAAAAGGCAAAACGAGCCAACTGCTTTTAAAGTTGGGCTCATTTTGCCGAGATGCCTCTTCAATGCTGTCGGGAAAGACAGCATTGAATAGGCACATGCTGCTATTTCCCCCATCGGAAATGGCAGCAGGTGATTGAATACCCCACAATGTCACAGTAAATATACTGGTATATCTCTCAATAAGGCAGTAATTGCTGAGAACTAAAGTTTTGTACCTGTATTGGTCCATCCAGTTCTGCATATGTGACTTACATGGATTGTAGTTATATCTGTATTTTGTATGTATAGAAATACTGCGCATTGAATTTGCAGCAAACATTTAAGGGACCTCAAACAGGACAGGAAATTTTAACATCATCCTATAAATTTTCATATGTATTTTTTTTCTAGTGCTCATTACAATACTGAACAATTTGAAATAAAATACATATAACAAAGATATTGGTAAAATGTTTCTAAAACGAAATCCTCTTTTCTATAACACACACACACAAACCCCCCCCCCCCACAACAAATGTATATTTTAATTGGATTTTTTACAGAAATGATTTTATTAAAGTATATGTTCCAAAGACAATGTCCACTTATATAAAACACTAAAGCTGCGCACACACTGGCCGATATATTGCCTGTTCAATTGATTGGCCAGTGTGTACTAGCGATATGACTTAACATTGTTGTTGACAGACATATCGCATCGGCTGTGTAATGCACTGCGTTACATCCCCCGACTGCCCATACATCTGCACCAGAGCCGGCTTGACAGCTTAATGGGAGGGCACATGCAGATATGCCCGCCAAGTCCCGACGGAAAGGTGAGTGTGTATGGAGAACACACTGCTAATCAATCTGTAGATATATCTGCAGATCAGCTGATCTGCAGATAGATCTATTAGTGTGTACCCAGCCTTAGCAGGGAATTCAATTACTCATGGTAAATTACCACAGGAAAAAACAGGAGGAAGCCTCAGGTAACACTTGTTAACGCCTGTTAAGGAGCATTAACACATAGAGGGGCAGATGTATTAAGCCTTAACAAGAGATAAATGCAAGGGTGATAAGGAGAGATAAACGTCCAGCCAATCACCTCCTTACTGA
The DNA here is from genome assembly GCF_055691185.1 of Crinia signifera. Classification (NCBI taxonomy): domain Eukaryota; kingdom Metazoa; phylum Chordata; class Amphibia; order Anura; family Myobatrachidae; genus Crinia; species Crinia signifera. Next base: position 88,586,965 of record NC_139218.1, read on the forward strand.
CTTTTTTCAAACACAGCCTGTAACATGGCAGTTAGCAGGTGATTGGCTGGATGTTTATCTCTCCTTAAAACCCTTGGATTTATCTCTTGTTAAAGCTTAATACATCTGCCCCATTATCAGTTAAGAAAAGTGTGTTTAAGCGGAGTCGTGGCATCAGTTAACCTCTGAGTTACTGGAGAATTTTATTTTTTTGACCCGCTGAGGCGGATGAAAAGATAACCATGATAACTCCTGGCATCAGGGCTAATGAAATCCTTGCAATCAATTCACCCACGGTAATCTATCTTGGATAATTGAATTCCGACGATAATACTAACTAAATTATCTTTTTATAGCTAGGATTGCATCTAATAAATTTCCTGTTTTCTTGATTTCCACACTGTTAAATCCATGACTTTCTAGAAGTTTCTTGTACTCCGTTCCACTTCTCTGTTTCCCGTTACTCATGCTGAGGGCTTGTAACAGTGCTCTTGGCTCCCTTTTGTCTTCATCAAGGACAATTTCTGCAATAAGCAAGGCATTCCTGCCTACAGATCACAAAATATTCATCATTACCTTCATATTAAAATAAAACGGAATAAATAATTGACAGCTATGTTATTTGTTACCTATGTATTTTTACCTGGACAACAAGCTACTGATAACTTTGTCAAAATGTGGTTTAACTTGGTCTCTGGCAAATCATGCAAGACCCTCGATAGGATGTACAGATCGGCCTCAGGAAGTGGATCTTCAAAGAAGTTACCTATTGCAACAGGCCAAACAGTACACAACAATAGGGTTAAAGAATGACTACCAGGAAAACATGCGAAATACATATACTGTTGCCAATACCATTACTTTTATTTAGAAATTGAGAACTCAAACAAATGTGAGTGAACAGATTTATGCAACTTCCTTTTTCTGAATAATATATAATTCCTCATTCTTTTTTTCTCTGGTACACAAAGCGCAGATGCAAAATAGTAATGGAGTGGGTGAGCTAACCACTCTAACCTTCACACACAGTAAAACATAGACTCTGTACATAACACAGTAAGCTTTTATCATGGAAGTGACAGGTGAAGGGAGAACCTTTTGCACATTCAGAAACAAATTTTCTCATCTGATGAGAAACTTTAATACAAACTGATTATGAAAAAAAATGCGAATTATACTCACCGATAATTCCTTTTCTTCTGAGATATCCCATGGCAGCCAGTATACTGGGATATTCCCCTTTCCAACCAATCAGACAGGTGATCTTTTGCAGGGACCGCCCACTCTGGGTACATCAGCTCCCTTCTACCTCCCCTCAGTGTCATTCGAGTGTCTCCGGACCAACAAAGTCCCTGCAGAAGAACACATACATAGGGAGGGAACCCTGGCTGCCATGGGATATCTCAGAAGAAAAGGAATTATCGGTGAGTATAATTCGCATTTTTCTTCCTACGATCCCCATGGCAGCCAGTATACTGGGACTTACCCAAGCAATCCCTGAAAAAAATAGGGCGGGAACCAGATGCTGCTTAAACAATTTATTTACACAGAGTTACCCAGGAGGGCCTCTTCAAGCACATAATTCCCAAAGTGGGCGGAAGACACATTGAGAGCATAATGCTTCGAAAACGTATGGAGTGAAGACCACGTAGCTGCCCGACACAGCTCTGCCGCTGACACGTTAGCCTTCTTAGCCCACGAAGCCGCTACTGCCCTGGTCGAATGTGCCTTAATCACCAGTGGAACTGTCTTTCCCACGCTACTGTAGGCGAATTGAATGACTTCTTTAATCCACCTAGCTATGGTCTGTTTAGACGGTGTAAGACCTCTTCTGATCCCCACCGGTATTACAAACAGACTCTTGGATCTCCTGAACGATTCTGTTCGCTTAAGATAGATAGTAATTGCTCTCACCAGATCTAGTGAGTGCCAGGACTTCTCCTTGTCATCCTTAGGATCTGGACAAAAGGCTGGTAGGACAATCTCTTGATTGATATTGGCCTCCGAGACTACTTTCGGCAGAAACTCTGGATTAGTCTTTAGCACAACTCTATTAGGTAGAAACTTCAAGTAGGGTTCCTCCATCCATAAGGCCTGTAGTTCACTGACCCGTTTGGCTGACGTAATGGCCACTAGGAAAATGACCTTCCAAGTCATGTATTTCCCAGGTACCTCTTCCAACGGTTCGAATGGCTCTTTGCTTAAACATTCGAGAACTAAATTTAGGTCCCAAGGAGTAACTAGGGGTTTCCTGGCAGGACGGATTCTTCTCATAGCATTACAGAACCTAATGATGAGGTTATTCTCTGATAGTCTACGCTCCAGCAGAACACTCAGGGCTGAGATCTGAGTCTTTAGGGTCGCCGGTGCGAGCCCCAGCTCAAAGCCTTCATAAAGAAACTGCAACACCTCTGCCATGGGTATCTTCGAGAAGTCACCTTCATATCCACCCCATGAGATGAATTTCTTCCAGACTCTGTAGTACAGGCGAGAGGACACTGTTTTCCTTGCCTTTAGTAACATATCTGATACTGCGTCGGTAACCTGAGCTTTCTTTAAGATCTGCCGCTCAATTTCCATGCCCTCAAGCATAACATTGTGGGGTTTGGATGGGTCAGAGGACCTTGCTTTAATAAGTCTTTCCTGGCCGGGAGGGACCATGAGGAGACTTTCGCCATTCTCAGGACATTCGTGAACCACGATCTCCTTGGCCAGTAGGGGAGAATTACCACCATCTCTACTTTGTCTTCTCTGATCTTTTTCAGAGTCCTGGCTATCAGGGGGAACGGCGGAAATGCGTACCCCAGCCTGAATTCCCATTTTATCGAGAAGGCATCTAGGACTGAGGCTTGTGGGTGATAATATTTTGTAAAGAATGTCTTCACCTTCCTGTTGCTGAAAGACGCTATTACATCCACTTCTGGTTGTCCAAAGATTCTGACCACCTCGAGGAAGACCTCTGTGTTCAGCTCCCATTCGCCCGGATCCATCGTCTTCCGGCTTAGGAAATCTGCTTCTACATTCTCCATCCCAGGGATATGAACGGCTGAGATCGACAACAGATTCTCTTCTGCCCATGCCATAATTTGACCTGCTATGCCCATGAGCCTCTTGTTCTTTGTGCCCCCTTGGTGGTTGATATACGACACCACTGTCACATTGTCTGTCATCACCCTCAAATGAGATTTCCTGACTCTCCAGTGCACTTGCTTGATTGCCTCCCAAACCGCAAACAGCTCTCTTGCATTGGACGACATAGCTCTTTCTCTTTTTGACCACCGTCCTTGGACCGATATATCTTCTATGTGAGCTCCCCAGCCACTGCTGCTTGCATCCGTAGTTAGAACCCGGAATTGTCGGCTTTCCAGGCTTGATACTCTCAAGTGTAGATCTTCTATCCACCAGCGAACCGAGCTTCTTGCGGCTGGAGACCAGCTCAACATTTTTCTGTCGTCGCATCTTTTCCTTAGAAGGGGAAGCAGTAGCCACTGAAAGCCTCTCATTCGCCATTGTGCCCAAGGCACCACGTGAATACAAGAAGCCATCATTCCCAATAGCTTCAGCGCCCCTTTGAGGCCGAATTTGTTCGCCCCTAACATTTCTTTTGCTAGAGACTGGATCTTCACTGCTCTCTCCAGCGACAGAGCCACATGGAACTCTCTTGTATTTATCCTGACCCCTAGGAATTGAATTAGTTGAACTGGCTGCAGACAACTCTTCTCCATATTCAGGATCCACCCATGGAAACCCAGGAACTCGGTCGTTCGGGCAATCTTCTCCTGAACCTCTTGACGCGACCTCCCCGCTATCAACAGGTCGTCCAGGTACGCCCAGATCTGCACACCTTCCTTCCTCAACTCTGCTAACAGGGGGGCCAGGACTTTCGTAAATACTCTTGGCGAAGTTTTCAACCCGAAGGGTAGACAGGTAAATTGGAAGTGACTGTGACCCACGGAGAACCTTAAGAACCTTCTGTCCCGATGTTCTATAGCGATGTGGTAATAGGCGTCTTTGAGATCCACCGATGCTAGAAATTCGTTCTTTGCTAGACCGGCAAGGATGGAAGACATAGTCTCCATACGAAACTTTACTACTTTTATGTATTCGTTCAGCTGTCTCAGGTCCAATATCATCCTGTATCCTCCTGAGCTCTTTTCCACTAGAAATAGCCTTGAATAGAACCCTTTCCTTCTTTGGGCAAAAGGAACTTCTTCTATTGCTCCTATTTCTTGAAGCTGTTGAACCTTTAACCTCAGGTTGTCTCTGAGGATCTTTTGGCTCGGAATAGTTGATTTTATATATCTGTTCTGGTAGGGCACCTCTAGGAACTCTATACTGTAGCCTTTGTAAATAATTTGCAGTACCCATTTGTCTGAAATGGACTTCTCCCATCTTTCCCAAAACCGAAGAAGTCTGGCGCCTACGCCCATCACGTTCGCATAGTCATGCTTTTCCTCCTCTACGAAAAGGCTGTCGGGACCCCAATCTGGAGGTGTTCGGATTGCCTCTTCGGTAGAACGGTTTGCCCGGCCTATAGCCTCTGGCCTCTTTATAGTTCTGCTTGTAGGTTGAGGGATTCTGAAATTTGTTCCTCTTATCCTGGGGCAGTCTGATAGACTTACCCCCTGACAGCTTTTGGATCAGAGTATCTAGTTTAGGGCCAAACAGGTATGACCCCTGAAAGGGTAGAGCCGCTAGAGTATTTTTAGAGCTAGCGTCCGCGCTCCATGGTTTCAACCAAAGCGCTCTTCTTCCACAGACCCCTGCTGCCATGGACCTAGCAGCGTACAGAACTGAGTCTAGCGAGGCTTCGCACAGATACTCCACTGCCTTCTGCATAATACTAAGGTTCCTCAGAATATACTGCCTGGAGATTTTCTCTTCCACATCTGTGTGAAGATTGTTTAACCACAGGCGGAGGACTCTGGCCACCGAGGCTGTTGCTACGCCAGCTTTCAGGGACACTGCTGAGGATGAGTGTACTTTCCTGAATGCATTTTCCATTCTTTTATCCATGGAATCACGGAAAGCCGCTGCGTCATCTACGGGGATAGTTGATTTTGATGTGAGCTCAGCTACCGCCGCATCCACTTTAGGAATCAGGCACCAGTTAAGGAATTCTTCATCCCTGAACGGGTACATTTTATCAATTCTATTGCCCATCGACATCCTTTTCTCCACAGTCGAATGTTCTTTCACTATAATATCTCGTACTATTGTATGTACTGGGAAGGCTTTACCCTTCTTTCCTCGTGACTCGAACAGTGGGTCCTTGTCAGCAGTCGCACCATCTTCCTTATAGTCCATCGCTTTATATATATTTTTCAATAAAGCGTCAACTATCTCCAGGTCAAATGATCTGGTGTCTTCCACTTCTCCGGACTCTGCACCCGAACCTTCCACATCTACCTCTTCCTCCGTGGAGGTCTCAGCTTCCTCATAGGACAACCCCGCCATGGACCTTGACCTTTTAACGACCTGCATCTGGGCAAGATCTTCTTTGGACACGAATGACTTCTTCATCCAGTCCATAAGGTTCCGTACCAGGTCATCTCGTGAGCTAGGCTCCTTATCCTGCTTAGGCGAGGTATCACACTCATCACAAATTGACTTATTATTTGCAGCAGAGATCTCTTTATCACATGCCAGGCACCGAGAAACAACATGTCTTTTCTTTGAAGTCCTCTTCTTAGGAGGTGAAGAAGGCACACTGTATAAATGAAATACATAAGAAAGTTTAACTAAGCTAACTAAAACAAAAGAGAGTACCTAAGTGCCACAAAACCAGGCATACCTCTTGGGGGCACCATCAGGTCTTTGGGGGGAAGGCGCATCCATGCTGCAACACCAGACTGGAACAGGATGAACAAGCCACTTTGCACAGAGGGAGGCTAGGTTTAAATACCGCGCCTTAACCCTTCCTGTCCCAGCTTTCCACAGCTGAGAACGGCAAGCGGAACCAATATGTCCATGCATTGTTTCCGGGGGGCACTTTTTAGACTGCGCACCCATAGGAAACACCGGCCGGAAGTACGCGTCTGACGCACTTCCGCATCTCCTGCCGGCGGCGTGACTGCACTAGCCACGTTCTCCCCGCTCTGAGGCAGAGCGCTCTGAAGCCAACGGGCACCTGGAAATGCCGGCTGGCTACCACACCACACACGCGAGGCGCGCTGTTCTGCACCTAACAGAGGGAAGAGGTAAGACTCACCCCCGCAGCGTGCACTCGTGGCTAACGGGACGGCAGGCACCATACTACAGGGAAAGGGCTTATAAATAAGGTCCTTCCCTGCGTATCCTTCTTCCCCCCGGGGGACCTATCCCCCTCCAAACGAGGCAGCCTCTGAAATAAACAAAATGACCCTGCACTAACTGTCTATACGGAGACAGGAGAAAATGACACTGAGGGGAGGTAGAAGGGAGCTGATGTACCCAGAGTGGGCGGTCCCTGCAAAAGATCACCTGTCTGATTGGTTGGAAAGGGGAATATCCCAGTATACTGGCTGCCATGGGAATCGTAGGAAGAAAGGTAGCCATTTGAACAGTACTAATATTAGTGTACTTTACAGGAGTTATTCAATCATTTGTGATGTGTGGTCACTATATCTGGCTGCTCACATTACAGATAATGACAGTATCCCAGTATCTTTATGCAAAAAAAAAAAAAAAAGAAAAACATGCAAAATAAGTACTCACAAGGAGTTAGATAAATGGTCACAATTACGACAGACCAAGAATATTTGTTACAGTATTGTGTGTGCATCAATCCATTTGTAGGCACCTCATTTTTATTGGTACTTGTTTCCTAGCACGGCCACAATCGCGGCCATCGGGGGTAATTTTTAGTGGCCTGCGACGCGACCGACGCGATGCCCCCGATTTTTCCATTGAAATGCATTGAAAACAGTGAAAAATCGGGTCGGTCGCGTCGTGTGCACATAAAAATGCTTAAATGGTCCAGACATGATGCCCCCGATTTCCCCATAGGGAACAATGTTAAATGCCTCAATTTACCCGCGATGACCACGATTTCCCATAGGAAACAATGTTAAATGGATCAATTTACCCAAATCAGCATAGGGAAGAATGGTAAATGGGCCAGAAACCCCAAAAAAACCCACAGAGCAGTGGAATGTCCCCCCAAAAGTAGTTGACGCCACCCCGCCATCAACGTGAACCCGAAGCGAGGCGAGGGGCGGCGGTACGCGTCCTCCGACCTTTTCATGCCCTACTATCCACTAGGGCGTGGAGTGAGAATAGAATAGAGCCCGAAGCGTGGCGAGCGCAGCGAGCCCCGCGAGGGGACGCGGATACCTTCACAGGTAAACGCGTCCCTTCGCGGGCTTCCCAGGTGTCCGCGTCGCCATGGACACCTGGGAAGCCCGCGAGGGGACGCGTATAACTGTGAAGGTATCCGCATCCGCTCGCCACGCTTCGGGCTCGGTGGCTCGCTGCGCTCGCCACACTATTCTATTCTTACTCCACGCCCTAGTGGATAGTAGGGCATGAAAAGGTCGGAGGACGCGTACCGCTGCGCTCGCCACGCTTCGGGTTCACGTTGATGGCGGGGTGGCGTCAACTACTTTTGGGGGGACATTTCAATGTTATGGGGTGTTTTTGGCCCATTTACTATTGTTCCTATGATAATTTGGCTAAATTGAGCCATTTCACATTGTTTCCTATGGGAAATCGTGGTCATCGCGGGTAAATTGAGGCATTTAACATTGTTCTCTATGGGGAAATCGCGGGCATCGCGTCTGGCCCATCGCACCCGATTTTTTAGCGGCCGCGATGGCCCCGATGGCCCCGATTTTACCCCCGATGACCGCGATTAAGATCGTTGTGGCCGTGCTAGGAAACAAGTACCTTTTTATTTAATGCATAAAAAGAACACAAGTGGCATATGAAACACCTGGTCACTAAAATAAGGCAAAGTATAAAGCAAAGTCTAGGAAGCATCTCTGTCCGAACGCAGTAATTTTGCAAACCGCTGGACAAAATGATCTCTACTTTGCCCTATTACGCATGGAAGTTTCCCCTGAAACTTATGTATAGGGATGGGAAGCAAGGAAAATAAAGCTTTTAACATACCGTATAAACCAACAAAATAGACCAGGCTGCTGGTCACCGCACCCTGTGTAACTTAGACTTCACTCCTAGCATTAAAATGCAAGGTATCACTCCCTACAGCTTTCCCACCCCCAACCTTTAAATAGGCCCCTGCTTTGCTTTAAGCTCTAAACTGTGCTTAGGCATATTGAGGCAGATGTATAAGCTTTAACAAGAGATAAATGCAAGTGTGATAAGGAGAGATAAACGCCCAGCCAATCACCTGCTAACTGCCATGTTACAGCCTGTGTTTGAAAAAAGTCAGTAAGGAGCTGATTGGCTGGACATTTATCTCTCCTTGGGCCTTATTTTGGTTCATTTTTTCTGACAAAATCCTTCTTAGATGGGCAAAACCATGTGCACTGCAGGTGGGGCAGATGTAACATGTGCAGAGAGAATTAGATTTGGGTGGGGTTTTACTTCAAAGTGAGATCTATATTGCAGTGTAAAAATAAAGCAGTCAGTATTTTCCCTGCACAGAAACAAAATTACTCACCCAAATCTAATTCTCTCTGCACATGTTACATCTGCCCCCCTGCAGTGCACATGGTTTTGTCCATCTAAGAAGGATTTTGTCAGAAAGAATGAACCAAAATAAGGCCCCTTATCACCCTTGCATTTATCTCTTGTTAAAGCTTAATACATCTGCCCCATAATGTGCAGTTATGCAGGTTCGACCGGCGGGTGGGAATCCCACTCAGGGAGAGATTTCATAAGTCTGTGATGCATTTGTTTTAATGTCATTACTTTAACTACAATAAGTTTACCCCTGTGAAGCATGGGCCGGTTGCTAGTTTCAGGTAAAACATTTTTCCTACCTGAAGTAAATGTCACATGACTGGAATCCAATTTTTCAGGCTGGAAGGGAGAAATATGTTTAATAACTTCAGGTAAATCAAATACATTGACTCTCATTGCTGGGTATATCTGAACCAGTTCATGAGCGAGGACACCGGTGCAGCCTACATAAAAAAATAAAAATAAATGAATAGTTGAAATAGTTATTACATTTTTATTTGTTAATATATTATTAGTTTCTTGTTAACAGTGGTGTACAAGGAGTCAGGAGAAAGCACTTATAGTTACTGAAGGTAGTATTATTTTCTCTTACAACCAGCTAATATACATAATTTACTTGTACCATGCTGGAAGACCCACATTCCCCTTTGTACACTGTTCACCATGTGTGGCCAGCTTGCACCCTTTTACTTCTGGCATACTGCAGCTGCTCACTGCCGCAGTATATAAACAGTAAGCATGTTCCCTGCAGCCTAAATACAGTAGCTCTCTTCTCTCCAAGGGGGCAACTTAAATAGAAGATTTGTGCTCGAACCCTCCTGAGAGGCAAGCAAAAATCAGACAAAACTAGTTGCAGGCTTACCCAGTGAACCAACAGCCTTGCACCTGGGACCTGAGTAAGACAATACTCTATACTGCTATCCCTTGCAGGGTGCTATGCAGACAACCAAATAGCTATGAGCAGTCATTACTAGATGCTATGTAATGCAAATTACTAAATTACCTAACTTGTGTTAGGGCTGCAGGACCGATAGTTGCATTTCATAGGAGGAGTGTACTCTACTTACTAAAGGGGTATATTGTGGGTAATGTGCAGAAGTTTCAAAGACTGCAAAACTGAATGACCCATTTCATTCACTAAATATCTCATCATACTCTTTCTTGGCCCTTGGTTTTTGAATATATATATGTCCCACTCTGAAAGAAACAAGAGCAGCATACTGTATGAACATAAACCATACCTCCTAGGTCGCAAAAGGAAGGGTACTTGGAAAGGTCAAATGCTGTTGCTAGATCTCTGGCGGTGATTTTAACTGTGCAGTGCATTGCTCTCATAAAGCGCTCCTTGACTTCAGAATCCTTGCAATAAACAAACAATACAAAATTAGCTTTTTGTCATAAAAACACTAATTGCAAAGGCAAAATAAAAACAAAGCACAAAAAGGTACGTACTCTTATAACATTGCGTGTTGGGGGGAGCTATTTCATGACAGGTCAGCATTAATATTAAAAAGTTCAACTAGAAATAGTTTCAATTTATATCACATAGAAAAAAAAGAAAAAATAATAAAAACACAATTAACTGCTCATCAACAATTACCAAAATGTTACAAATATTCCAGCGCCCTCTAGTGGCACAAATCGTGCTATGACACCATTACAGAGCATGGAGGAAGTAAAATCTGAAAAACAGTAAAAAAAAAAACAGTGAAATGTAATAGGGTGAGAGAATAAAAAAGTTAAAGGAGATTTGGTTAGAAGTGGCAATCATTTAAACTGCAAAATCAAACTGGATTTGCAGTGTAAACAATTGCCGCTTTAAAAAAACCTGGAGATTACTTACCAAATCTCTCACTTTATGATTCTCTCACCCTATTACATTTCACCAAATATGTCTGTAATAGACAGATTGTTCATTCTAAAATAGCAAAGATGTGGGCAAATACACTCCAAAAAGTGTAAAGGCCGAAGCTTTTTTTGAGAAAATGCAAGGCACTTAGTTATTAATGGAGTAAAATATTAATTCCACAAGCGGTGGTACAGGAGACTGTGAAAAGAAAGTAAAAAATGGAACACTGATACACATTCATATTACGCCTTTCTGAATCTATATAAAAAGGGATGTTCCAACTTATACACATGACAAGATGAATGGCCTACTTGGAAAACTACTGCAGTCTCCACCATGTAGTCAAAATGAAGCCAAAATGGCTTTACTCACCACCTAAAAACGGAAACTGATTTTGCACATGTAGGAGCTGGAGCGGTTTTATACATATATCCTCACCCCATTATTAAGGCATTCCCAGCCTATCTATTGGAAAGAACTTTAACAACTATAAAAACATAGGGAAGAGAAGGTTTGATAAACAGAGGCTGTATATTGGGGCAGCATGGATGGTGTAATGGTTAGCATTACTGTCTCACAGCACTGAGGTCATGGGTTTGATTCCCACCAGGAGTTTGTATATTCTCCCCGTACTTGCGTGGGTTTTCCCGGTTTCCTCCCACAATCCAAAAATATACTGGTAGGCTAATTGGCTCCCAACAAATTAACCCTAGAATGTCTGTGTGTGCATGTACATGTGGTAGGGAATTATAGATTGTAAGCTCCACTGGGGCAGAGACTGATGTGAATGTTCAAATATTCTCTGTAAAGTGCTGCGGAATATGTGTGCGCTATATAAGAAACGGTAATAAATAAATATATGGTTTAAAATGGAATGTTTCTGGTATGGTATAAAATAATATGATAGTCATCTGCTGCACAAAGTGGATATGGCATTTAACTAGTAAATTAAATATTTTACTTAATTAACTAAAATAACATATTCATCATAAAGACCTGTAATGTTTACCTTATATAGGAAATATAATTTTTTTTACACAACATTTTAACAAATCTGAGCGATACTGGCATTTTTAGCCAATATTTTGCTCATCTCTCACAGAGATGTTGACACTAATATTTTGAATATTTTTCAAGAGATGTTGGTATTTTTAGCAGGTATTTTGCTCATCTCTCACAGATGTGTTGGCAAGCAAAGGGTTGAGTCTTTTTAAAAAGATATCCAAAACTTGACGTTATTCTCTGTAGCGATATGAAACTTTTCTTTCCTGTATTTGTCATAGTTTGTAACTTTAACCCATTCAGGGTCAGGCTCAAAAGCCCTAGTGCTAGTAGCAGATCCAATGGTGAGCCATTTTAAAATAAGAACATTAACATCGTTCAACATTCAATGTAGACCATTTATAAATTTTAAAAAAAAAGTTACAATTAATTAAAACATTTAGGCCAATCTGCTTGAATTACAAAAAAAAATTTGGACTGCAAAGGGTTTTTGGGGCCTACACACAGGGTGATTTCAGGGCATTTTCTAAGTGATCTGACTAGATCGCTTTAAAAAATGCCCCTACATTGCTCAGTTTGTAGAGGCCATAGTGATAGCGATGCGTGGCCTCCGCACGTTGCTGTTGCCCGGCGATTAATATCCATCATGCTGGATACATCTAGTTAATCCTAGGTCAGGGCCAGAGTTTTCACCGGAAAACACTGGCCCTGACAGATCACTCAGCACTGACACGTCTCTGTGTGCTGAGCGATCTTGCTGAGCGTTCTGAGCAATATAGCAGAACGCTCAGCAAATGTAAAGGCCGCTGAACCCTCCAAAACCCTGGGAAGGAAATATTACCACCCTGTATATAACAGCACATAACTAATTTAACTTCGCTGTTTAGCATTCATTGAAATTAGAGATGAGAAACTATAGTCTAATGCAGTGATTTTCAACCTTTTTACCTTGCAGCACACTAAATAAGACTTAAACAATTGCCATGGCACACCATGAGATCCCCACAGGGCAAAACACATTGGCCACCACAGGAAAAAAAAAAACATATTGGCCCCCACATTAACCCCTTACCGACGCAGCATGTTTTTGCCTTCCTGACAGAGCCCTTTTTTTCAAATCTGACATGTATCACTTAAGTGGGGATAACTTTTTTTTGCTTTTACTTATCCCAGTGATTTTGAGATTGTTTTCGCGTGACACATTGTACTTCAAGTTATTGGTAAATTTTGGTCGATACAGTCTGTGTTTTTTTGTGAAAAATACCAAAATGTCGTTAAAAAATGGAAAATTTAGCAATTTTCTAAATGTTACATTTTCTGCTTGTGAGACAAATAATCATACCACTCAAAATAGTTAATAACTAACAAAGACCATATGTCTACTTTATGTTGCCATCATTATTTCAACCTTCTTTTAATTTTTTTGGACACTAGGAGGCTTAAAATATAAATAGCAAATTCTCAAATTTTCAAGAAAATTTCAAACACTGATTTTTTTAGGGACCAGTTCAGTTCTGCTGTGACTTTGAGGGACTTGAATGTGAGACACCCCCATAAATGATGCCATTTCAAAAACTGCAACCCTCACAGTATTCAAAACAGCATTTTGGAAGTTTGTTAACCCTTTAGGTGTTTCACAGGAATTAAAACAAAGTGTAGGTGAAATTTCAAAATTTCATTTTTTTTGCAGATTTTCAATTTTAATACATTTTTCTAAGGAACACAGTAGATTTTACTAGAGAAATGTGACTAAAAATTGATTCCCCCAATTCTTTTGTTTTCATAAATATCCTATATGTGGCCCTAGTGTGCACGTTGACCAAACCACAGGCTTCATAATAGAAGGAGCACCTACTTGATTTTGGAGCCTCCTTTTTATGAGATTATTTTTTAGGCACCATGTAGGTTTCTAGGCACCATAAGATGCTAAAAGTTAGGAACCCCCCCACAAGTGACCCCATTTTGCAAACTACACCCCTCAGGGAATTCATCTAGGGGTATAGTGTACATTTCAAACCCCCAGGGGTTTCACCAATTGTGGTACAACTGGGCTGTGAAAATGAAAAATTACATTTTTTACACAAAAATGCAGTTCTGGCTCAAAATTTTTCATTTTCACAAGGAATGAAGGAGACAAAGCACCCCAAAATCTGTGCCCCAATTTCTCCCGAGTACGGCAATGCCTCATATGTGACCAAAAAATACCATTTGGGTGCATGGCAGGACTCAGAAGGGAAGGAGTGATTTTTGGATTTTGCAGCACAGATTCTGGTGGAATGAATGGTGGGTGCTATGTCGCATTAGCAAGACCCCCGAAGCACCAATACAGTGGAACCCCCCCACAAGTGACCCCATTTTGCAAACTACACCCCTCAGGGAATTCATCTAGGGGTATAGTGTACATTTCAAACCCCCAGGGGTTTCACCAATTGTGGTACAACTGGGCTGTGAAAATGAAAAATTACATTTTTTACACAAAAATGCAGTTCTGGCTCAAAATTTTTCATTTTCACAAGGAATGAAGGAGACAAAGCACCCCAAAATCTGTGCCCCAATTTCTCCCGAGTACGGCAATGCCTCATATGTGACCAAAAAATACCATTTGGGTGCATGGCAGGACTCAGAAGGGAAGGAGTGATTTTTGGATTTTGCAGCACAGATTCTGGTGGAATGAATGGTGGGTGCTATGTCGCATTAGCAAGACCCCCGAAGCACCAATACAGTGGAACCCCCCCACAAGTGACCCCATTTTGCAAACTACACCCCTCAGGGAATTCATCTAGGGGTATAGTGTACATTTCAAACCCCCAGGGGTTTCACCAATTGTGGTACAACTGGGCTGTGAAAATGAAAAATTACATTTTTTTACACAAAAATGCAGTTCTGGCTCAAAATTTTTCATTTTCACAAAGAATGAAGGAGACAAAGCACCCCAAAATCTGTGCCCCAATTTCTCCCGAGTACGGCAATGCCTCATATGTGACCAAAAAATACCATTTGGGTGCATGGCAGGACTCAGAAGGGAAGGAGTGATTTTTGGATTTTGCAGCACAGATTCTGGTGGAATGAATGGTGGGTGCTATGTCGCATTAGCAAGACCCCCGAAGCACGGTGAAATGATGAACCTAATAATCCATAGATGTGTGGTATATTTTAAAGCACTCCTTCATACATAGGCCGGGTTTGTCGGGGCAAGTTTCACAGTGGAAAATAGTTTGCTTTCGTATTCCCTTTTTATAGCAAACTTTGCACCTTTTTTGTGTCCTGCCCTTTTTTCCAGTGGAGGGGATTTCGTTTGGAAAATGCTGCCCTGATACAATACGGGGGCCAGTACTAGAAGTACTGGGGCCAGTACTAGAAGTACTGGGGCCCTCTGCCTGCTGGTTCCCAAATATTAGGCCCTTTATGACTTCCTCTTGAAAGTGCATAAATGTCCCCGTCTGGCTGGTAGAACGGAATAGTACGTAAGCGTTATACAGTGCCATCTGGATGATATACACGGCCAGCTTCTTATACCAGATTTTTGTTTTCCGCAGGGCACTGTACGGCTTCAGTACCTGATCTGAAAGATCCACTCCGCCTATGTACTTATTGTAATCAAGGATACAAATAGGTTTTGAGGTGTGGGTACTGGTACCTCGTACAGGGACGGAGGTGGTACTGTCTCCGTGAATTGTTGTCAGTATAAGGACATCCCTCTTGTCCTTATGTTTGACCAACAACATATTTTCGGTGCATATTCCCCTGCTTTCACCCTTTCTCAGTAATTGGGCAACGTGCGTTTTTGGGAGGCCTCTTTGGTTCTTGCGCACAGTACCGCAAGCTGCTGTACCTCTTGAACCAAGGGCCTTAAACAGGGGGATGCTGGTGTAAAAGTTATCCACATAGAGGTGATAACCCTTATCCAGGAAGGGGTGCACTAAATCCCAGACAATCTTTCCACTAACACCTACGAGGGAGGGGGGGCATTCTGGCGGTTCAATTCTTGTGTCCTTCCCTTCATATACCCTAAACCTGTGGGTGTACCCCGAGGTACTTTCGCACAGCTTATACATTTTTATGCCATACCTTGCCCTCTTATTGGGAAGGTACTGGCGGAATTTAACCCTTCCTTTAAAATGTATAAGTGACTCGTCTACACAAATGAATTTTTGGGGGATGTACATCTCAGCAAATTTGGCGCTGAAATGATCAATGACCGGCCTGACTTTGAATAGCCGGTCAAAGGTGGGATCATCTCTGGGTGGGCACTGTGCATTATCGTTGTAATGCAAAAATTTAAGGATTGTCTCAAAACGAGTCCGGGTCATGGCCATACGATGAAGTGGGGTGCTGTACAGAACATCTGTACTCCAATATTGCCTAATTTCTGGCTTTTTAACTATGCCCATATGTAACGCCAGACCCCAAAACGTCATCATCTCTACTGCATCTACAGGGGTCCACCTAGCAAATGATGACGTGGGGTTTTGGGCAATAAACTGCTGGGCATATAAATTACTTTGGTCCACCATTAAATTTATAAAATCATCAGAGAAAAAGACTTTGAAAAAGTCAATTTCTTTGAGGCCTGTACTATCAAATTGGATTCCTGGGTTGGCCAAAAACTCAGGAACCTGGGGCTCAAAATTGTCTGGTGGTGGGGTCCATACGAGATCAATCATTGGGGGGGGGGGGGGGTGTCTCAGCTGCTCTACGGGGGCGTCTTTGAGGGGGTCCCTCATCACTAGAGGAGGAAGAGGAGCTTAAGACAAATGCCAATTCATCGCTTACTTCACTGGCTGTGTCAGTGTCAGAGGCAAGAAGGGCATATGCCTCCTCCGCTGAAAACAGTCTTTGCGATGATTGGGACATTTTTATTATTTTTAAGTGTAGTGTATAGTGTAGGGGGGGGTACAAACTTTATTTCAACACGGGGGGTATGTAGTGCTTTAACACGTGTAAGTTTAAAAGAAAAAAAAAAAAGCTCCTGCGCCAAAAATTGAGCACAGATGTTGGTCAGTAACGTCCGTCACTGATCAGCGCTCAGCGGGCACAGGACACCCACAAAAGCACCGTGGGTGTAAAAACAATAAAAAAAAAAAACCACAGCACTCTCCAAAAAAAAAAAAACAATTTAAAAAAACTGCTGAAAAAAAATTATATCAACCCTGTGCCAAAAATGCTGTTCAGTGATGTACGTCACTGATCAGCGCTCAGCGGCCACAGCAAACCCACAAAAGCACCGTAGGTGTAAAAACAATTTAAAAAAAAAAACCACAGCACTCTCCAAAAAAAAAAAACAATTTAAAAAAACTGCTGCAAAAAAATTATATCAACCCTGTGCCAAAAATGCTGTTCAGTGATGTACGTCACTGATCAGCGCTCAGCGGCCACAGGACACCCACAAAAGCACCGTGGGTGTAAAAACAATAAAAAAAAAAACCACAGCACTTTCCAAAAAAAAAAATTTTTTAAAAAACTGCTGATGACTCAAAGGCAACAGAAATTTGATAAAAAAAAAAAAAAAAATTAGATCAACCCTGTGCCAAAAATGCTGATCAGTGATGTACGTCACTGATCAGTGCTCAGCAGCCACAGGACACCCACAAAAGCACCGTGGGTGTAAAAACAAAACCCCACAGCACTCTCCAAAAAAAAAAAACTGCTGATCAGTGATGCAACACTGTGATGCAACACAGTGATGCAACACTGATTAGCAGTGAGGGGCAGCAGGCACACAACTGTGGGTGCAACCTGACAGGGTATATATAAAAAAAAAAACCTGCACCCCAAAAAAAGGTGCTGATCACTTAGTTTATAGTGATCAGCACAAAAGGGGGGCAGCAGGGGGGAGCAGATACAAAATTATAGCACAAAATAATAGCACACAATTTAAATCTCTGCCACAATGACGCTGCTGCAGCAGCAGCAGCAGCAACACAAGGAAGTCACAAGGAAGTCACACCAGGAGCTGGCAGCACGGATGCCACCAACGATCAGGTCAGTATAAGGCACAGATGGGCATGGAGACCGCTCTGCACGCTGTTCCTGACCGGAATGGCGGCTGCAGGGCTGTCTCCGTTACCTCATTTGAGGTGTAATGGCTGTGATTGGTCCGTCGGTCCGACGGACCAATCCCAGCCTTTTGGGGGCAGGTGGGGTGAGGTGGGGTGACACCAGTGTCACCCTTACACCCGGTGGTGATTGGTGCTGTACTTTACAGCACCAATCACCACCGATCCCTGTGTCACCGGCGAACGTTATTCGCCGGTACACAGAAAACGCTGTAATTGGCTGTTCACATTGAACAGCCAATCACAGCGATCGCCAAACGGGGGGGTATCGCTGCCCCCCCTGGGCAATGAGGGAAGATGTCTGCTGTCAGGGACAGCAGACATCGTCCCTCTGTCACCGCGTCTGTAGACGCGGTGGCACTTTGAAGTCATGACGTACATGTACGTCATGTGTCGGGAAGTACATCCCGGCCATGACGTACATGTACGTCAAATGTCGGGAAGGGGTTAAAAACAATCACACTGGTCCCCACAGGTAACAAAAATAAAATACATTGGCTCTTCACATGAAAAGAAGAGACCAGTAAATAACATTTGAACTGGTGGTGGCTGTAAATGGGTTTGGGCATCTCTAGATGTGGGGGCACGCTTGAGAACAGCTCAAGGCACACTAGTGTGCCACGGCACAGTGGTTGAAAAACACTGGTCTAATGTATCCGCTTTGTTGTCCCAATGCTTATATATAAGCTAAAAATGAAGTACCCATGATACTAAAACATTACTGTTACACATATGTTTGTCCAATAGGAGATGAATGAATCCTATTATGTTCTTACATGCAAGTTCTCAGACATCTTCTCGTAGGTGTTTTTTTGTTGACTTTTTCCTTCCACCACTGCAGACTCCAAATGTGTAAAGTGGAACCACAAATGGTAATTTAAGTGCATTATATACGCATGGATGGAAAGCTCTGAAGATGAAACCAGATAAGCGTCGGCTAACTCTGTGTTCCGGTACACTAGGAAGAGAAAAGCACAAGGTTACAGATACATATAGCTTGACCTAAAATAGAACATCTTACTTTGGCAAAGGTTTTATACAGAATGAAAAATGGCTGATGTAAAACATAGATCCTGTGGCCTTCTAATCATTTTGTACCAAAGTAACACACAGAACATTACCTTCTTTGTATTCTATACGATGGCGAGCTTCCTATAGCCATAGTATTTTTCCAAGCTGAGATACATAAGTGTCCAAATGTATCCAGCGGTTTTGATAGAATATGAATTGTGGATGCTAGGGAAACAACCAACAGTGGGTAAAAGCAATAGCCTGCAAGAAGCCGCATGTGCGGAACTTTGTGCAGCTAGGTTGGTCTTGCCTTGTCAGTGATTATCGCATTAAAAATAAGGGCATTCTCAAACAAAGTCCCCCACTTCAGGCTTCTTGCAGGCTATTACATATAGCCCAAATGTGATTTATTTAATGAAGAATGAGGCCTTTGCATACTGTAGGATTCAACATTAAATTACACAGCATTGTGGAAATAGAGGCGTGACCTCAGCTGTGCTAATTGATATTTCAGAAAAGGCAATAGGTGGAATTGTAATCGTGCACATATAATAAAAAGGATATATAGTTACGTATCTCTGTATTGTAACTTGAAGTGAAACATGTAATGTTGTTCACTCCCAACTCCTCCAATATTTCTCATACAAAAAAAGAAAAAAATATACATAGTGTGATACTGTTTAAAATTAAACCAAAAGTCTCTAGTTAAAATTTCCGGATGAAATGAAATCCTTTCAGTATGGGTCTTCGTAACAAAGAGGCTCTTTGTTATTCACTCATTGTTCCTATCTGTGTTAAATGCCTTCCATTTTATTGTTATATCAATAAAACCACTATTGGAATGATTGATCTGCTTGGGTGCTGTTTCCCTTTGGAGAAAGAAACCGCTATAGGAGGATACACCTTTAAGATGAAGTAAGACCACGTGAGCATCAATTTTAAAGATACCTTTATATGTTTTCATGAAGTATTGTGAATGTGAGCTTATTGTAAGCACCTTATTGTTGATTCAGCACAAAGGGTGATCCCGTAAGAATATAGCATCACGAAGACCCATACTGAAAGGATTTTATTTCATCTGGAAGACTTTTGGTTTAATTTTAAACAGTATCACACTATGTATATTTTTTCTTTTTTTGTATGAGAAATATTGGAGGAGTTGGGAGTGAACAACATTACATTTTTCAATTCAAGTTACAATACAGAGATACGTAACTATATATCCTTTTTATTATATGTGCGTGATTACAATTTCACCTATTGAATTTTCTGAATTGTATTTTTTGGGGGTTTGGAACTATTCCTCCTTTTGGTGGTTATTATTGCTGCACAAAGGCGCAGTAGGTACTGTGAAAATCCTTTCTGGTTTGTGCTAATTGATAGGACAACTGTCAGGCAGCAGATACAACCAAAAGAATACTGGCAAGTCCTGGGCGCAGATACTGCTCTCTAATGTTCTTGTTGAGTGTGCCCAAAAAACAAGGAGAGAGAGAGAGAACAAAAAATAGTGCAATACAGTAAAGCACATAAAAACATAATGCTGAGGAGCTATTCTCAGATGGTTGCGACTCGTACCCTAAAAGTCAGTCTACTTTTCAAGGTAGACTTAGATCGCTTGTTTGGGGACCGGTAACGTCACCATCAGATCCTGAAATCCTCCTATTTCTGATGTTGCTTGTAAATAAAGCGATGTTTAAGGCAACAAACAGGCGTCCCTGGAAGTTGATCACCTGGGTCGGTCAGAAGTTCACCTTGTCCTCCACACTGCCATTTGAAGGACAAGGCCGTGTGGAGGACAAGGTGAACTTCTGACCGACCCAGGTGATCAACTTACAGGGACGCCTGTTTGTTGCCCTAAACATCTGCTTGTATGGTCTACTTTCCTTTTGTAGACAACATCACTTGGTGAGTCAGTTGTGTTACACCTTGTTTTTAGTGTAAATATTTGTTGTAATTAAAAGCGGTACTTCACCATACCAGCTTTTCGTTTTATTTACATGCAACATCGGATTCGGGATCTAATGGTGACGTTACCGCTCCCCAAACAAGCGATCTAAGTCTACCTTGAAAAGTAGACTGACTTTAAGGGTACGAGTCACAACCATCTGAGAATGGCTCCTCAGCATTATGTTTTAACATGCTTTACTGTATTGCACTATTAATGTTCTCTCATTTGTTGTTTTTTGGGCACATTAAACAAGAACATTAGAGAGCAGTATCTGCGCCTAGGACAGTATTTTTTTGGTTGTATATGTTTATCTCTGTGTGATTGTTGATTCATACAAACTGATTTCAGTCCATAGGCAGCAATTAGCGCAAAGATTTATCCATTATCCTCCTTGCACATTGTCAGGCAGCAGAATTTCATATAGTAGCGGCAACATGAACACACTTGCTTTCCTTTTTATATGTAGCAGTGTTTCAGTAGATAATAATTCTTTGCTGTTGTTCCTGGATCAGACTACATGTCCGACTGCTGTTTGTCTCGGACCTTATTTTATGAATATTTTGTATTACACTTAGAAATAGCCACTGCAAGAGGGTAAAGACCCATACACACTAGACAAGATTTGAAAGATTTCGCTCATAAGGGGCCTTCTCAGCAATATCTTTAAAAAACGTGTCTAGTGTGTACGCTCAATGTCTTTAATGATGCACGCTCCAGCGCATTGGTTATGAACTCCCGTCAGATGAACATGCAGGTCAATTTTGGCTATATAACCAATGACCTACATTAGGAGTAGCCCAGGTGACCTCACTAAACAATATCATTCAGTATGTGTGCACTATAGCTTTCACCCATGGCCACGACAATAGTTAATGATATCAGCAATGCACACTAGACAATGTAATGATCGATTTGGATCTTCAGAGCGATTTTGTTCATTATATTGCATAGTGTGTACGCTCTACCTGACGAAAGATGCTCAATCCCGCAACCCCCTCTGTCATCTGTGCATCATTAGCAGATCATTACTTAGAGCCATGCTGCAGAATGCTGTCATATAAGGGGCTTTCTCTGCTAAAATAAGGACAGCGTGGGTAAGTGCTCACTCACTTGTGGCGACATGCTGAAGTGAAGAGGGAATGAGCGTTTGTGTGAAAAAAAAACCCGTAATACTGTTCATACATTCTTAATATACACATAAGGATGCAGCAATATGTACTCATTCAATGAATAAATACTGTGCATATTGTTTTGGGTCAGTAAGTGCTCCTGGTCAGATTTATGTTTAGCCTGCAGCACACTAGACAGTTACTGTGGATTTCTGTATAGAGTAGTCAAAGTCCAGCGCTGGTTGTAGTATCCTATGTTATATCTTAATAGACTTTAAGTGTAACAGAATTAGGAGTACCATTCAGTATCTTATATCCTAGTTCCCAAAACTAATGTCTAGGCTTTCATCTAAACATCGCGGATAGCATGAAGACTTCAGCATAAATACACCAATTTTTAATAGCGTAAGTGAAAATGTTTGTACTGCCTGCTGGGGGTTGTGCTGTAAAGTGGCATGAAATGTTTACTGATAACACTATGTGCTAATTCCAGACTATCTGAGAACCCACTACAGGGGGTACATATACCTTTTTGCAAGTGACTGCGCTCACCCGCTTCCAGCTGTAGCTCCTTCTGCACATTCCACAATATTAGACTATTCAATGTTCTAATCACACACTGTAGAATATTTACAGTGGGCTCCACAGGTTCGGCATGTCGCTTTTATCAATTTATTTTTATTTAATACTTCACATCAATTTTTATAATGTGTCCCCCACTTGCAAATTACCGAATAAGGATATAACCAGGCAATTCTAAAAGACTTTAAATCCACATTGCATCATTTCCATACAACTTCTGTCTGTTCCTACAATTGTGTTCTTGTTATAAATTGGTTCAAAAACAAAATAGTGATTACACGCTTTATGGGACAGGGTTCCCCTAGGTACAATGGCCATCACACCCCCACCCCATGCAGTTTAAGTGTTTTCAATTATTGGTTATAAGCCCTGATTTGATGATTGACAATTTAATATAATATTAATTATCATCATCGGGTGTGTGTGTGTGTGTGTGTGTGTGTGTGTGTGTGCTGGAGGTTAGGTGGTGGGGAGGGATGATTAGGTTTAGGCTGCTACAAGGCAGGATTAGGGTGGGGGGTCGGGCGAAGTATACTGTACTTACCTGACTACTGTCAGGATTCCCGGTGTCGTATAGATGTATACCTTTCCAAAGGCTAGTAACACATAAATTTCACTACCATTTTACCATAGATAAGTGAATCTAACAAGTGTGCATTTTGCCCTACTAACAAACATAACAAGTATATGATAACATAGATGAAATAAGTAACTATTCATACCACATAAAGCCATACTGTATAACAGTGGCTTAACAAGACTTGCTGTACAGGTCCAGATGTAAATCTTAGCGACAGTTCCTACGGACCTTGGCAGTGTCACCTTGTCTAACTGTATGCCAGGTATCAGGAACATACTGTACACTTGGCTGGCTATGGAAACTTTATATGAACAATCTGTGTACACTGAGAAGTTTAGTAACAGTTTTGCTTCTAAAAAACAATTCCATACTACAATACTTCCGATTTCTGACAGATTTTTTGCTTTGATTTTGAAGTCTTCAAGACTTTAACATTATAGAGAAATAAATTACCACTAAGATTCACCTTGATGAGTTTTCTCTAGCAGGCCAAGGGCAACACAGGCATCAAGAAGCCTTTCAGTTCCATGTACAGAAGCATTAATCTTTTCCGCAATTTCCATGGCCTTCAGCGCACCTTTATCTTTCAACTTATCAAAGACCTTCAGTTTAGATGCTGCAAACAATGTCTAGAAAAAAAAATAGAGCACAAGCAGAGGATGGAGAGGGCTCGCATTTATCTACATTGTGCAGCTGGACAAGGTTAGGACTGTTGGAGGTGTGTACAGATTAGGCTTTAAAAGACATCATTTTCTAGCTATAAAAATATATCTAGCTCTATATATATTCGTGTGTGTGTGTGTGTGTGTGTGTGTGTGTGTGCGTGTGTGCGTGTGTGTTTGTACACAACAGCGATTGTCTCCAATGTACCTTTTGTAAGTTTTGTTTAAAATAATTCAATAATAAAATACTTAAAAAAATAAAAACAAAATTATAAGTCGATAAAAAAAAAAAAGGTTTTAAACCTATTCTCTACTTTCAAAAATCCACTACTTCTCTTTCAGGAAAATGCTTGGTATTTTTATTTTAGGTACCTCTGGCAACACAACTATAGTCCTATCTGTTTTGTACATTAATACTTACAGGATTGGAATAATGTGGAAAGGAACATGTCAAGTAACTGGTCACCGACAAATTCAGCACAAATGATTCAATACCATAAAAACTACACAGAAATGACAGCATATTTTTGGCATTTCACTCTTATAATTAGGAATACGGTCATTAGGTCGGCGTGCATTGGGTTTACCACTGACACATGAAATAGCTCAACAGGGTTGGACGGTTGACACTGGGAAGGTCGTCAGTCAAAAGGCTGACATGAGTTTTCATGTTTTTTGTGTGCTGACAGGCAATATTTCATGCCCTACCATCCACTACGGTGTGGCGGGAGAATAAAATAGACGGTCTCCATGTCGATTATGTCAACATCCGTGAGAAAACACATTTTTTGACTGTCGACCTTCCCATTGTCTACCAAATGCTTGTGTCAACCTTCCAACCCTGTCAACCTATTTTATGCATCGACCTAAGCCATGTGGACCTAATAGGGATCGACCCAATGACCCATATCCTATAAGTCAGGGGTCTTCAACCTTTAAGACAGCGTGGGCCACCTAAAAAAATCCAGTGAAGCCCGGGGGCCACTAAAATCGCCTACGGAATTTCGGACAGCTCCATAGAATCACAGCTCCCCTATAACGTCAGCACAGTCCTTCATAGATAATTGGCATAGCCGCCCATACTCAGCACATAACCCCCCCCCCCCCCCCCCCCCCACACACACACACACACACAAACAAACACACACACCCTAATAGTTATCAGCAGCCAATTTGGGTTCCAGTGCAAACAGTAAAATATGTGCCCCCCCCCCCCCCATATATAATGTGATATTAAATAAATTGCACGCGCCGTAGGCGCGCTCCCAAAAACGGGTGTGACCTAATTATAAGGGGCGTGGTCTAATTATAACGAGTGTGAACTAGCAGGAAAACAATTACCTGACACCTCTTTTGCAGCCTGCATGACCAGACATTGGTTACCGCAGGAATGGTCTTTGTCCTCACACGCTTAAGTTAACTGAAGGCTGCACAGTGACATATAAACATGAAGGCCCACACAGTGAAATAGTATGCCTCACAGATCAAACCCAAACAATGAAAGGCTACTTAAATCAATATACACTGTTACACTGTTTATCCGTAATGCCCATTACACATTGTGCATCACACCATAGTGTCCATTAGACATTATGCCACACACCGTAATACCTGTTGTACATTATGTCATACACCATAATGCCCATTACACATTATGCCGCACCGTGATGCCCATTACACATTAATCCACACAAAATTATGCCCATTGCACATTATGCCCCACACTGATGCCCATTATGCCACAGACCATAATGCCAGCAGTACTCCTGCTTATACATATGATGCCCCAGCAGTGCCCCTCACCTAATGCCCCAGCAGTGCCCCTCACACACAATGCCCCAGCAGTGCCCCTCACACACAATGCCCCAGCAGTGCCCCTCACACACAATGCCCCAGCAGTGCCCCTCACACACAATGCCCCAGCAGTGCCCCTCACACACAATGCCCCAGCAGTGCCCCTCACACACAATGCCCCTCACACACAATGCCCCCAGTAATGCCCCACACACAATGCCCCCAGTAATGCCTGCAGCTTTGCCAGGTCCCCTGCTCCCGGCCAGATGTACCTCCTCATCCTGCAGCTTTGACGGGTCACCTGCTTCCACCATCCATGCCTCCTCCTGCAGTTTCGCCGGGTCCCCTCCGCCAGCTGTGCCTCCTCCTCCTGCAGTTCCAGTGCCGGGTCCCCTGCTTCCGCCAGCTGCGTCTCCTCCTCCCGCAGCTTCGCCGGGTCCCAACTTCCCAGCTCGTGACCAGACATGCCTCCTCCTCCCTCAGCCGCGCTGGATCCACTCCTCTGCCCTGCCTGCAGCCAATGGAAATCGGGTAGGCGGGACTCCATTACACTGCCTCCCTCGGCAGCATTTTCCTTTACTTAAAAAAAAATAAAAATCCTGTGCATGGCGGGCCGGCGGGCAGGGGGCCACTGAGATCAGCTCCGCGGGCCACTCGTGGCCCACGGGCCATGGGTTGAAGACCCCTGCTATAAGTAATAGAGAGAACACAGCTAACCTTATATTTGGGCACCTGGGTATGTTTAAGCTTGTATCGTGGAAGGAATCTAAGAAATACACAAAAGGAAATAACCTGGTGCCTAAAACGATACACAGTAACCCAATTCAATTTGATGCTTCTAATTAAAATGCTATGGCTAGAACCTCACCAATGAAAGTAAACAAATATTTGTAAATCAGGTTTACTCAAAAGTGCTAGAAAAAATCTAATAAAAGCATGTGTTGTGTGCTTGCTTACATCCAATGACAGTGCCCATCACCTGATCGTCATGTTGCATAGCTAGCTGTGGTGTAAAGATAAAGCTTTTTTTTAAACTGTAACATCAATACCAAAATAGCCGGAGCTGCAGAAAACCAGCCAAACTCAAATGTATTTTTTATTTTTTGTAAAAGCTATAATCATTTGGTTTTGCATTGTAAACTATTGCGGTTTAAAAAAAAAAAAAGTCCTGAGTTGAACTGGCATGCCACACCTCCGGTGTACTCAGACTGTGGGCCTAATTCGGACCTGTTAGTGCAGCCAAAACCATGCTACACTGCAGATGGGGCTGTGTTCAAACTGAAATCTAAATTGCAGCAAGTATTTACCCTACACAGAAACAAAAAACTCCCTCAAATCTACTCTCTGCACATCCCGTAACAAATGTCCTTGCTTTTGTTACTGTGTTAAAACATTATTATCAGACTTGTGGTGCACACCACACCAACTAGGGCAAGTAAACTCAATGCAAAGCCTAAAAGGCTGCCGTAACGGAATGTTAATTCAGGTAATGATGGCACACCGCAGGATCCTTTTACTTTGCACCCCCATAGAGGTGAGCATTGAACCTGGTTCATATTAAAAAAAAATGGTTTCCGCTTCTGTATTGGTGGGTGTATTACTGTATCTATCATACTTGGATAGAGAATAGCTGATAAATTCATAGAACCTCCAATACCGCATCACATGATAAATCTAGGTGTATTTTTATAATAGGGCTAAATATATTAGGAGGTGCATAGTAATTCCTTTCGAATAGGTAACTTGACTGATCATAGACTGACTCATGATAGACAGTCATATGGTCGACCACTATTGGTAGACAGTCACAAGGTCGACAAGGTCAAAAGGTCGACATGGTCAAATTTTTCAGCCGACATGTGCATTAGAGAATAAAATAGTGTGCCGAGCGCAGCGAGCCCGAAGCATGGCGAGGGCAAGCGGTACCCTTATACTTATCGACCTATGTCAACATAGACACCCTAAAAACTCAGGTCAACCTTTTTCCATATCAACCATTTGACCATGTCGACCTTTTACCTGTCGACCTTTAGACCCTGTAGACCTTGTGACTGTTGAGCATTAGTGGCCGACCATATGACTGTCTATCATGAGTCAGTCTATGTTTTACCATAACCCCTGACAAGTTACTAAAACCAAATCCGCCACATAGAAATGTAAAATATATTAAAATATTAAAATCACCATCATTGTTTTAGACCAGTGGTTCTCAAACTCAATCCTCAGGACCCCACACAGGTCACGTGTTCCAGGTTACCTAGTAAGAGTACTGTGTATTACTAACTTTAACATTTAAAAAATCAACAGGCGACCTGGAAAACATGAACTGTGTGGGGTCCCGGGGACAGAGTTTGAGAACCAAATCAATAACTAGGTCCAAACCTCGCTCAAAGAGCCTAGGGCTGGTTATGCTGGGGGGGTCTCAACGAGATTTTGTTTCAAAAATTTTACCAAAAACCTAACCCTCCCGTTTCTTTAACCCCTTCCCGACATTTGACGTATATATACACGTCATGGCCGGGATGTACTTCCCGACACATGACGTATATATACGTCATGACTTTAAACTGTCACCGCGTCTACAGTTTAAACATGTCTGCTGTCCCTGACAGCAGACATGTCCCTGCATGCCCAGGGGGGGCGGCGATGCCTGCCCCCCGTCGGCGATCGCTTCAATGTGAACAGCCAGTCGCAGCGTTTTCCTGTGTTACCGGCGAATCAGACGCTCGGTAACACAGGGATCAATCACCGCCGGGTGGGGGGGGGCGTGAGGGGGTCACCGGTGATGACCACACCTCACCCCACCTGCCCCAAAGGCTGTGATTGGTCCGTCGGACCAATCACAGCCATGGCGCGTGATTTAAACTAACGGTGACTGCGCTGCAGACGCCATTCCGGTCTGGAATTGCGTGCAGAGCGGTCACCGTGCCAATCTGTCGTGATATACTGACCTGATCCTTGCCTGATACTTACCTGATCACCGCTGGTAGCGTGCTGCCAGCAGCTGGATGCTTCCTGGATCTTGTGACTTCCTGTGTGCTGCTGCTGCAGTGTCATAGAGTCACAGATAGTGAGAGATAGTGAGAGATAGTGAGAGATAGTGACAGACAGTGATAGAGAGTGCTATATTTTGTGTCTGCTGCCCCCCCTTTTGTGCTGATCAGTATATCTGTGCTGATCAGCAACTTTTTGGGGGTGCAGGTTTTTTTTTTTTATATATATACCTGTCAGTTGCACCAAAGGTTGTGCTGCCTGTGCAACTAACTGCCGCCCCCCCTGCTGCCCCCCCTTTTGTGCTGATCAGTATAAACTAAGTGATCAGCACCTTTTTTGGGGTCCAGGGTTTTTTTTTTATATATATACCCTGTCAGGTTGCACCCACAGTTGTGTGCCTGCTGCCCCTCACTGCTAATCAGTGTTGCATCACTGCATCACTGATCTGCAGTTTTTTTTTTTGGGAGAGTGCAGTGGGGTTTTGTTTTTACACCCACGTTGCTTTTGTGGGTGTCCTGTGGCCGCTGAGCGCTGATCAGTGACATACATCACTGAACAGCATTTTTGGCACAGGGTTGATATAATTTTTTTTCTGCAGTTTTTTAAATTGTTTTTTTTTTTGGAGAGTGCAGTGGGGTTTTGTTTTTACACCCACGTTGCTTTTGTGGGTGTCCTGTGGCCGCTGAGTGCTGATCAGTGACATACATCACTGAACAGCATTTTTGGCACAGGGTTGATATAATTTTTTTTCTGCAGTTTTTTAAATTGTTTTTTTTTTGGAGAGTGCAGTGGGGTTTTGTTTTTACACCCACGTTGCTTCTGGTACAAGAATCTGGCCGTGTATATCATCCAGATGTCACTGTATAACGCTTACGTGATATTCCGTTCTACCAGCCAGAGGGGGACATTTATGCACTTTCAAGAGGAAGTCATAAAGGGCCTAATATTTGGGAACCAGCAGGCAGAGGGCCCCAATACTTCTAGTACTGGCCCCCGTATTGTACCAGGGCAGCATTTTCCTAACGAAATCCCCTCCACTGCAAAAAAGGGCAGGACACAAAAAAGGTGCAAAGTTTGCTATAAAAAGGGAATAAGAAAGGATACTATTTTCCACTGTGAAACTTGCCCCGACAAACCCGGCCTATGTATAAAGGAGTGTTTTAAAATATACCACACATCTATGGATTATTAGGTTCATCATTTCACCATGCTTCGGGGGTCTTGCTAATGCCACATAGCACCCACCATTCATTCCACCAGAATCTGTGCTGCAAAATCCAAAAATCACTCCTTCCCTTCTGAGTCCTGCCATGCACCCAACTGGTATTTTTTGGTCACATATGAGGCATTGCCATACTTGGGAGAAATTGGGGCACAGATTTTGGGGTGCTTTTTCTCCTTCATACCTTATGAAAATGAAAATTTTTGAGCCAGAACTGCATTTTTGTGTAAAAAATGTAATTTTTCATTTGCACAGCCCAGTTGTATCAAAATTGGTGAAATCCCTGGGGGTTCTAAATGTACACTATAGCCCTAGATGAATTCCCTGAGGGGTGTAGTTTGCAAAATGGGGTCACTTGTGGGGGGGTTCCACTGTATTGGTGCT
Organism: Crinia signifera; assembly: GCF_055691185.1. NCBI lineage: Eukaryota > Metazoa > Chordata > Amphibia > Anura > Myobatrachidae > Crinia > Crinia signifera. Next base: position 88,616,765 of record NC_139218.1, read on the forward strand.
TCGGGGGTCTTGCTAATGCGACATAGCACCCACCAACATTCCACCAGAATCTGTGCTGCAAAATCCAAATATCACTCCTTCCCTTCTGAGTCCTGCCAATTTTTGGTCACACATGAGGCATTGTCGTACTCGGAAGAAATTGGGGCACAGATTTTGGGGTGCTTTGTCTCCTTCATTCCTTGTGAAAATGAAAAATTTTGAGCCAGAACTGCATTTTTGTGTAAAAAATTTAATTTTTCATTTTCACTGCCCAGTTGTACCACAATTGGTGAAACCCCTGGGGGTTTGAAATGTACACTATACCCCTAGTTGAATTCCCTGAGGGGTGTAGTTTGCAAAATGGGGTCACTTGTGGGGGAGTTCCACTGTATTGGTGCTTCGGGGGTCTTGCTAATGCGACATAGCACCCACCAACATTCCACCAGAATCTGTGCTGCAAAATCCAAATATCACTCCTTCCCTTCTGAGTCCTGCCATGCACCCAAATGGTATTTTTTGGTCACATGTGAGGCATTGCCGTACTCGGGAGAAATTGGGGCACAGATTTTGGGGTGCTTTGTCTCCTTCATTCCTTGTGAAAATGAAAAATTTTGAGCCAGAACTGCATTTTTGTGTAAAAAATTTAATTTTTCATTTTCACTGCCCAGTTGTACCACAATTGGTGAAACCCCTGGGGGTTTGAAATGTACACTATACCCCTAGTTGAATTCCCTGAGGGGTGTAGTTTGCAAAATGGGGTCACTTGTGGGGGGGTTCCAAACTTTTAGCATCTTATGGTGCCTAGAAACCTACATGGTGCCTAAAAAATATTCTCATAAAAAGGAGGCTCCAAAATCAAGTAGGTGCTCCTTCTATTATGAAGCCTGTGGTTTGGTCAACGTGCACACTAGGGCCACATATAGGATATTTATGAAATTTCACCTACAATTGCTAAATTTTCCATTTTTTTACGACATTTTGGTATTTTTCACAAAAAAAACACAGACTGTATCGACCCAAATTTACCACTAACTTAAAGTACAATGTGTCACGAGAAAACAATCTCAAAATCACTGGGATAAGTAAAAGCAAAAAAAAGTTATCCCCACTTAAGTGATACATGTCAGATTTGAAAAAAAGGGCTCTGTCAGGAAGGCAAAAACAGGCTGCAGCGGGAAGGGGTTAAAAAAAAAAATTGCACAAAAATGCACACTCCCATTACTAAGAAAATCACCAGAAACTGCAAGTGATTTCTGGCTTGGTCTAAAAATTGTCATGTGCAGATTTAAGCAGTCTAAAATAAATCGCACCCTATTACATCTTGCCCAGAATCTGTAGGATAGTAAGGGTATATTCACTAAAACATCTATAAATGAAGCTACGATTCAGATTCTGTCCATTATTTCTCTATTGCCTCCTTGAAAGTGATAGCTAGAATCTGGGCAACATCACCTCTTTTCATTTTTAGAATATTTAGTAAATTTAGCCCATAGTCTTGCTTAAAGCACAAAAGAAGAAGTCTGTCTAGTAACTGCAATGACTTCCTTTTACATTCAACTGTCCACGCAGCAGTGATCAGCTAATGAGACTCTAGAAAATCAATGTGGGTGCTACAGTATATTGCTTTTAGTTACAAATAATAAATATGCATTTAACATGACATACGTTAATATGTGTGTAGTGTATAAATTGACATTTGCATTCTCCAAGTGATAATCTTGTAAATATCCCAAAAATGTCTGAAAATACTGGCCCACCAATTGCAACTTGGTGACCTCATTTGGTGGGTCCCTGACACTAAAGGGCACTGACTAGTATCACTATTGGCGGTATTCAATGAGCCTGATTCGCCAGGTTTTTATGGCGAATTTGTGCTGTTTGGCGAATTTCTGACAAAAACGGTGAATCACCCTATTCAATGACCACATGGCGAATACATTTGAAGGTTTTTTTCGCCATGATTCACCGAGTAGCAATCGCTATCTTTTTATGGTGAAGTGGAATGTGAACTTTTAAAATAAAGTGTTTTGTTTTTTACATTTGGTGTAAAAAAAATCAGGAATTTTATTCTGAGGAGGGGCATGCTATTTTTATTCATGTGCTGTAAGCACATGAATATATATTTAATTTTAAAAATAATATATATATTTTTATTTATTTATTTATTTTACACAGCAGCCAGCAGGGGGCGCCGGAGCCGAGCCGCTCATTACATATTCATATATTCACTGCACGATCATTACGATCGTGTGTAGTGAATATACGCCCCCCTGCTGGCACCCCCGGGGGGGGCAGCCTGTGCTGCCTGGCACCCGGGGAGCCCACCTAACCCCCCACAAAGGTCTGGGCTAGGCAGAGAGACTACCATCTCTCTGCCTGGCACCGTCCTCAGGCTCCCTGCGGCAATCGCCGCAGGAGCTCATATTCGCCAGTCAGGGTCTCGCTGCCCCTGACTCGTTGAATACCGGAGCCCGCCGGCTCCGGAACGTGGCGAATGTGCAGCGAATCCAAAAAAGGATTCGCTGCACCTCGCAGGTATTCACATTGAATACCGCCCATTGTATCAGATATATCTGTGAGCACCATAAACTACATTAGGGGTGAAATTTAATAGGATGAGAGATTCAGAAAGTGAGAGATTTGGTAAGAAATCTCCAGTTTTTTTAAAGCGGCAATCATTTACACTGCAAAATCAAACTCATTTTGCAGTGTAAATGATTGCCGCTTTAAAAAACTGGAGATTTCTTTTCAAATCTCTTACTCTTTGAATCTCTCATCCTATTAAATTTCATTCTTTGTGTATTTTATACAATGTCACCTCATACTGCATACAGTACATTTGTGCATTTGTTCGCACGTGGGTTGCAAACAGCTTCAAAGCTATACCTTAATTGGTACTTGTTTCCTAGCAGGGCGCCCACTAAGCTATTTGGGTACTTGTGTAGTTTCACGGCGCCAGTAGATCGCATGCGATTTGACATCTGATATCGCATGCGATTTACTATCCATTTCATTACCCCACTATCCACTAGGGCGTGGAGTAGATTCTATATAGTGTGGCGAGCGCAGCGAGCCCGAAGCGAGGGGCCATGGAATGTATTTGACGGAATTGCATGCAAATGGTATGCAATATCGTGAGTCGCTTTGAAACAACACCCGTGTCCGCTCGCCATGCTTCGGGCTCGGTGCGCTCGCCACACTATATATGTAAAATCAACTCCACGCCCTAGTGCAGTGATTCCCAACCCTGGTCCTCAAGTACCCCCAACAGTGCATGTTTTTCAGGTCTCCACACAGAATCACAGGTGAGATAATTAGCTCCACCTGTGGATCTTTTCAAATGTGCCTGAATAATGAGTGCACCTGCCAGGTGACCTGGAAAATGTGCACTGTTGGGGGTACTTGAGGACCAGGGTTGGGAACCACTGCCCTAGTGGATAGTGGGGTAATGAAATATCGGATGTCAAATCGCATGCGATCTATTGGCGCCGTGAAACTACACAAGTACCGCTATTTGCTTAGTGGGCTATTCTGCGTGGTGAAATCGCATTGCACATCGCATCGCATGGCTTTTTGTGCCTTGCGATGTGTGCAATGCGATCTCAGTAGTTAATTAAGTTAATTTATTCACTGCACCCTGAGTGAAATCGCATCGCACATCGCATGAGATGTGAGGTGTGAGGTGAGATGTGAGGTGAGATGTGAGGTGAGATCTCAGTAGTTCGTATGGTAAAACACCTAAAACAGCACCACTCTCCACATCACCCCGAAGTGTGGCGAGCGCAGCGAGCCCCGCGAGGGGTGGCGGAAAGAGTCCTCCGACCTTTTCATACCCCCACTATCCACGTCGGCGTAGAGTTGATTTTATATAGTGTGGCGAGCGCAGCAAGCAACCGAGCCCGAAGCGTGGCGAGCGTACGTGGATTACTTTACATGTATTCCGCGCCCGCTTTCCACACTATATAAAATCAACTCCACGCCGACGTGGATAGTGGGGGTATGAAAAGGGCGGAGGACGCGTTCCGCTGTGCTCGCCACGTTTCGGGGTGGAGAGTGGTGGTGTTTTATGTGTTTTACCATATGAACTACTGAGATCGCATATCGCACATCTCATCTCATGCCACAAAAAAGGGCCATGCAATGCGATTTCACTCAGGGTGCAGTGAATAAATTAACTAAATTAACTACTGAGCGTCCGTAGGAAATCTGGGCACCCTGCTAGGAAAAAAGTACCCCTTAATTACAAAGTGTCCCAACAAAGGAGCAATTCCCTTTTCTTCGCCTGGTTCTTGGAATGCTTTATAGAGCTGCTGTTTATATTTTGTAATGATTAGAATAGCCCTTGGTGGCCTTTCCCCCTAAACCATGCCACGTAATAGCACCTTTTGGTTTGTACATCTTTAAAATATTAGAAATCTTTAAAGCAAAAAAAAAAAAAACAGTACCTTAGATGCTTTAAAGCCATCCAGAAGTTCATTTATTTTTGAGGGTAGTTGCTTCTGTTTAGTCCTTTCTTCAATGCCATTTTGAAGCACTGTAGTACATGGTAAAAGGGATCCAGAACTACAGGCTAAGTTCTTAAGCCCTTTCTTCCTCTCATGAGTCTTGATGGGTGAAGAGCAGTCTTTTTCCACATCACTGAGGTTCTCAAAGCTCTCAACATAAGGAATAGAGTCATGCTTTACCCTCTGAATGACTTGTTTAGGTGGTGGGTAGTAGAGCTCTACAAGTTTTTTGCAGAAGTGATTCAGGGGAAAACCAACTACATTTAGGAAGTCTCCATGTACACTCTCTACTAACATTCCTCCAAGAGACTGGATCCCATAGCCACCTGCTTTGTCCCTACAAAAACATTATTTTAGTAAAACTGCAAGTCACTGAACAAAATGCAAGCTTAAATAAATAGGCACAACATTTAATTGACTTAATGTCCATACTGATGATTGTAGAAAGAATATTTTTCTATATATAGTCTCAATACCCCATGCAGTGCGAGATGTCTGATGTGAGCAAGTTTAAATGGTCCATGCAACTCTGCTAAAAATGGCCATCTTGTTTGCTGAAAATGCAACTAGGATTAACAAGGAGACTGCTAATCAATTTGATACGCAACATTTGTATATTGTTTGTGACTGAGTCTGTATACAGAGTAGAACAGAACTTGTATTGGAAAAAAGCTGTGGCTGCTACAATGTTATACTTCGTAAACAGGTTCGGAGACTCATTCGGACACAGATATACAAGTGTCATATCAAATTAGCAGCCTCTGCGCGTCCTAGTCACATTATGTTGCAATGCTATCCTCAGTACCCCTGGCTGCTAAGTTGACAGCATTGACGTGTGAGTTTTTGTAAAACACTACTCACATATATTTACCTACATTACCTGTAGCCATTCATGTCCCCTTGCCCATGTAGGCATCAATGATAGCTGTAAAAGCACATACACTTCTTCGGTGCGAATGAGCGGGACCAGGTGACCCTGTCATTGTAGGAGCCATCAGCCAATTAGTGAGCACCCCTGAAGGAGGTCAATCAAATTGTCCCCATAGGCTTCAATTGTAGGAAGCACTACATTATGGGCCTGATTCTGGTTCACTCACAAAAGCAAATTCTCTCTCTAATGGACAAAAACATGTGCACTGCAGGGAGGCAGATATAACACATGCAGAAAGAGTTAGATTTGGATGGGGTTTGTAGTACAAACCGATATCTATATTGCAGTGTAAAAATAAAGCAGACAGTATTTACCCTGCACAGAAACAAAGTAACTCACTCAAATCTAACTATCTCTGCACATGTTACATCTGCCCCACCTGAAGTGCACATGGTTTTGTCCATTAGAGAGAGAATTTGTTTTTGCAAGTGAACCCGATTCAGGCCTGTATCCAATAATGGGAATTGCAAGGGTGCCGTGGATACCTATGTGGACTGAAGAGAATGTGATCTACACCAAGGATAGGGGAGTATGGATTTTTTTTTACAGACATTGGTGATGCCTATATGGACAAGAGGAGGCATGTGTGAGTGTACAAGGGTGCATATTAAATTTGCACTTTCAACAATGCCCACATACTATCTTTAAGACTTTTTTTTTAAACAGGGGGACTTTAGAAACCAGCAACCACATACTGTTACTTGTGGTTTTCCAACTACCGGCCTGTATGTGGGACCTGTCATCCACCATTAACAGCAATAATATTTTACACAAACTCTCAAATGAATGCTATAAACTTGCCACCCACAGCCCAGTGGACTGTCTCTGGGCTCCTGCATTGACCTTGGGTGCCTCAAGGTGGAGGGGTTCCTACTCTGCCAGGGAATCTGACTAGGGCTGACTAGTTACAAGGGGGGTTACATCGATTAAGATGAGCATTTGGGCGAAAAGAGGGTAAAAAAAAAAAAAAACTGAGCTGATGGTTTAAATTAACTTCTCATTACATTTGAATGCTGTCCTTATCACTTTGTTTTTTGTTAAACATACTGGCTAATATCTTGACTTATAGTGATAATTCCAACTAACATGATAAAATACATATTTATTATTCAGTTTTTTTCCAGATTCTCACTTAGGCATTCATAAAGAGAAGATGTGCATATAACCTACAGCGGTTACCAAACTGTGGTTACTGCCCATCTCAGCATTGGGTCACGACTCCATGTTGCTGACCGTCAGGCTAATAACTCCTCTGATATCTCAGTCAGTGATCCAAGGAGTCTGAATAATCAGGGGATCACTGAGCACAGATGTTGCCTCTTCCATCCCCCATTACCCCCTACTTTCCTGTCACATTAGCGTTATCGGTCATTCTACTTGTTTTGTGGCTCTGCAATGCTACTGTGTATGTGGAGACCAATCTGAGGTAACTTCTTAGGTCCTGTAATAATTTTTATTATCTGATGGGGTCTCAGAGCAAAAAGGTAGCCTAACAGAACAATGTCCTCTAATACAGTTATTCAAAAACAAGGACTTACATTGGCTCACCACTGTCAATATACTCCCAAAGAAGATCCTCTGATAGATCTGCAAACTTCACTTTGGTTTCCTCATAAAAATCAATAATATCAGTCTCCAGTTGGCTATCTGAAACATGAGAAATTACTGAATATTCTATTAACAATAAATATGGGTGAACATTAAAATTATAAATCATCATTTGTAAGGTTACATACATTTGTCCAAGCAGTTTCTGCCTGTGAATTACACTGTATATTGGGCAGATGTTTAGTAAGATTAATGCTGACATAAAGGTCTAAGGTGACATAAAGGGCTAAGGATACTAAGACTTTCCTTGATGTTAGCAGACAATGGTGGAATTCAATTGTTAGGAGCACCGGTTGCCAGAAGATGGCGCCCAACACAGCAATTCAATTGTAGCTCTGATCGGACTCAATTGGCTATTGGCACCAGCATTTCTGCCTTCCCTTGAGCTGTAATAGGTGAAATGTTACCCATTTGAGTACCCAAAAGGGACTTTTCCATCTCACTCATTATTTTGGTCGGGTTTAGGTTATACCCCTTTCACACCAGAAAATGCAGGGACATTCCCAAGAATATTGTCCCTGGATGATGACCCTGCATTTTCTGGTGTGTGAAGGGGCGGGAAGGAGGCAGGAGGAGGCTGTCAGGAGGCGATTACTCACCCCGGTTGCTGGTCCTCGATGCGGGCCGGGGATCCACATAGGCAGCGGGAGCAGATGACAGGTCAGATGGTGGGTGCAGAGGACACAGCTCTCCGCCGCCTGTGTAGATCCCCGGCCTGACAGCACACCAAGGACCGGCAACGCGGGTAAGTACCCCCTAGCCCTTTTACACCGGCCAAGTCCCCGGGTTGAACTCGGGAACAACCCTGCTCCATTTTTGCTGCAATTTTGGCCCGGGAACCTTTCACACCAGCGCTTGTCGCGGGCCCAACCTGGGAAATTTGGCTGGTGTTAAAGGGGTGTTATATGTACGGCTAAACCCAGCCATAATGAGCACGATCAGCGCAATATCTGCCATCAATTGAGCATCGCCCTGCAACCTCCCGTCATTTAGATGGGAAATCAGGCGGTAATAACAATTGAATTTACCCCAATGTCCCCTACCCTTTAGAGTAAATAGAAGCAGAACCTAATAAAATAATAGCAAAATGTTATAGAAGGATGAATTGCATAGTATTCAATTTGAATAATAAAATTGTTTTGCTAATTTCTTCTGTTTTACATTGTCTGCATAATCCAGCTCTATAACACTAATAAAAATTAAACAAAACAAAAGTACTCAAACCTCAGTTTTCTACGGTCAACCCCTAATACAATTCTAATTTTTAACTGCAATCGTCATTGTAGCACAGTCTGCAACCGTCATTGTAGCACAGTCTGCAACCAACCAGTCTAGAAACAAAATATGGCTATATTTCAAGTAATTACTCGGTAACTTTAAGATCAGAATTTTTTTCTATGTTTACTAGGCTGTTTTGGTTTATATGGGAGAGAAAAGAGTATTGGGTGATAAGGTAGCAATTACAGACATTAAATGTGTAAACTGGTTATCCAAATACAAAAAAAAAAAAAAAAATACTAAAACAGCTAAACCAACAGTAAAAACTGGAGACAAAATCAGCACAAAAGAGGTACCGGATGACGTCCCAACAGTCGGGATTCAGACGTCAGTATACTGACATCCAAATCCCGACTGTTTAAATGCCAGATAGTCAAGATCATGACTGACAGGGGCTATTCTCCCTTGTGGGGGTCCACGACCCCCATAGATGGAGAATTAAACCAGTGGTGAGTGCAGCAAGCCCGCAAGGGGCTTCTTTGCTCTCGAACCTTGTTGGACTACCGGCGATCAGGATTCCAATGCCAGTATACTGACTGTCGTAAAACCCACTGTCGGGCAGGCATACCCACAAAAAGAATGTAGAACTGGCATTGAACACAATTTATGATGTCTTGAATTAGATAGGGAAACAAACAAATTGACAAAAACTCCCAAACAACGTGTTTCGCTGAAAAAGGACCTTCCAAAGTAATCTCTCTCAACACAGACAAACCTGTAATGTGGGCTACACACCAGGACGTTATGGCCCAAAACTAGCCAATTTAGATACAATCTTGACCGATTGTATGTAAATCGGCCGTGTTTTGGGCCATTTCGCTGCCCTTTTGATGCAATCCCGATCCGATGTGCGGGTCGGTCGATCTTTTCTGAGATCCTACCAGCTGCAGGTAGGATCTCAGAAATGACCATTGTAGTGGGTGGGGGTCGCGATTGGATCGCGATCACATTAGGGGTATTTTCGCGTCAGGTCGGAGGCACCATCAGCTCGGGAGCAGGTTATACGTTCCTGTGATGACCCGCTCACGAGCACCATCGTCCTGGTGTGTACCGGGCATAACTATATTAGCAGGCATGAAATATGTAGCAACGGAATTTTTTTCACATAAAATAAAAACACTGCTAGCAGGTCTTTAATTCAATAGTTCTAGGCACTTAACAATAATTATATATTATATATATGTGTGTCCATGTGTAACTGAAACACTGCCATCTGTTGGCAGCGAGAGAAACTACAGCTCTTTCTCTCTCCCACATGCACACACAAAGCGGCAATCACAAGATAGAAGACTAGCTTTCGAAGCCTTTGCTTCGAGCGGGCTTAATAGTTCTTAAATAACTTGCCAAGATAAATCTACAAAAATAAAATAAATAATACCATCTTGACTTCTGCAATGCACGATTGCAACTCCCGTAAAGACACTGTGTTCTTTGCCACTTAACCTACAAGATATTGCAGAAAGAATGGTTTGTGTTACCTTTCTTATACCATTCAGAAAACAAACAAACAACATTTTAGCAAGAATAATGTTCTGATTATGCATTGCCTTAATTGTTTTCAAGATGACACGTGAGAAATATATTCAAGTAAGGAAAGGTAAAAATGAACTCGTCGTTTACTAGTTACGGACCTTGACAGCATATTATAGGCATCTTGTTTGTCAAATGGCTTTTCAAGGATTGCATCTTCCAGGGTCTGTTATATATGTATAAAAAAAAAGAGTAGAAAGTCATCATAATAAATCTGCATACAAGAGAGCAGATTAGAAGCTAAGGTTATGTAATATGAATGCTCTTTCGGCAATATAATTGTCACAAAGGTAGCATGTTAGACACATTTACATATGAATGCTAAATTAAAGTTATTTCACAATCACTGGTTTATGCTGGAGAAACTGCTCACTGGTGGACACTATGGGGATGATGCAGGTTGGTTTGCAAAAGCAAACTCCTTCTTTAATGGACATGTACACTGTAGGTGGGGCAGATGTAACATGTGCAGGGAGAGTTAAGGTACAAAATCCTGGTAATGGATGAGAGCAAATGACAGTTGACCATTTGCTTTGAATTGAACTGCCAAACTGCCATTCAGATACTACCAGGTTTTTGTTCCAACCAGCCCAATCTGACAATCGATCTGTAGATGTATGGCCACCTTTAGATTTGGGTGAGTTATTTTGTTTCTGTGCAGAGTAAATACTGGCTGCTTTATGTTTACACTGCAATTTAGATTTCAGTTTGAACACACCCCACCCAAATCTGCTGTGCACAAGGTTTGCCCATTAGAGATTTTGCAAGCCAACCTGAATTAGGCCCTTTATGTGCCCCTAAGTCACAGTAATCGGAACTTCGATTTATCAACTGATTAGTGACTAATGTTCTGCCCACTCCCCACAAAGCATTAACCTGACAAGTAAATGAACAAAGCACAACAATATCATTAGCCTTGTAATCTCTGCTGGTTTCATTAACTGGTTCCATCTCTGACCATATTTAACTAGAGATATGCTGTTATTTTTAATAAAGTCTGGTAAAAAAAAAAAAATTGGGCTAAAGAAATCCATTGGAAGATGTAAAATGGGGGGGGGGGGGGGTCATCTATCCTTTGGGGACTCTACTGTAAACTTTTTTGCGGATAGCATTTAACATTCTTATTTCAGTGTGTTTCTGTTCTCTATTTCTTTTATACCATGCTTACTGGGATTTTAGTGGTTCTGATGGATATTCGTGGACGCTTGAGAGCTGCCCCTTGGAATGTTATTGTTTCTTAGTTTTGCAGTGTTACGCTGCTGCTTTAAAAAATCCAACAGCAATTAAGGTAATATTTAAATGACACATATTACATATCATAAAGTAAATTTATCCTCTACAACTCAACCACTGTCTCCTAAATTTACACATCAAATCATACCCGACATAAGGCATGTTTAACCCCTTCCCGACATTGCCTTTTAAGGTAATTTTTTTTTTTTTTTTCCTCCTTGTGTTCAAATAAGCGTAACTTTTTTAATTTTCCGGCTATATAGACACATGAGGGCTTTTTTTTTGCGGGACAAGTTGTACTTTCTAATGGTACCATTTACTATACCGTATAATATTCTGGGGAATCAGGAAATAATTCAATGTGGGGTAAAAAAAAAAAAAAACGCAATTCCACAATTTTGCGCTGGTTACGGTTTTTTTGGAGTTCATAGTTCGTTTAAAATGATGGGTTATCTTTATTCTATGGGTCGTTACGATTCCGGTGATACCAAACTTATATAGTTTTCGTTACATTTTACCACTAAAAAAAAAAATAGAAAATGTTACGGTTTTTCGAATTTGCGTCGCGTCGCCATGTTCTGCGGCTTATAACTTTTTTATTTTTCCACCTACGGACCTGGGTGAGGGCTCATTTTTTGCGGGCTGAATTGTACTTTTTAATTAATACCATTATGGGATATGGGCGACTTTCTGATCTCTTTTAGCTATTTTTTTTTGGGTAGGCGATGCGACCAAAAAGCGTAGTTTTGGCGTTGGGGATTATTTTCCGTTTACGCCTTTAACCGTGCGGGATAACTAATGTTATATTTTAATAGATCGGACTTTTAGGAACGCGGCGATACCAAATATGTTTATTTTTTTTATTATTTATTTATTTTTATTTGGGAAATGGGGAAAGGGGGGTGATTTGAACTTTTAATATTTTATTATTTTTTTTTTATTTTTAAACTTTATTTTTTTTTTTTTTTTACTTTTACTACAAGGCCCCCTAGTGTACTTGACCACTAGGGGGCGCGATCGCCTGTACTAGGTTCAGCCATAGAGCTCTATGGCTGAACGTAGTGATTTTTTTCACTTCCTATTACATCCTGCCTGAGGCAGGATGTAATAGGTATGAATACACGGACAGCACAGGGGTCTACATTAGACCCCTGGCTACCATGGCAACCGATCGGCACCCTCCGATCGCGCTGCGGGGGGCCCCGATCGGCGCCGGAGGGGGGCGCCCCCCCTCCGATCAGCTATTTAAGCACTGCGGGCGCTTTGCCCGCGGTGCTTAAAGGGTTAAACGGCCGCGATCGGCGAACTCGCCGCTCGTGGCCGTGAGAGCAGGGACATGGCTGTAATATACAGCCATTACCTGCTCTCTATCAAGCCAGCTCACTCCGTGAGCTGGCTTGATTCACCCCCAACCGACATATGACGTATATATACGTCATATGTCGGGAAGGGGATAATAATAGTTGGGAGGACTAGCCCTTGAGGTTTTAACTGCGCGCTAGACCGTCTCGGGCCGACTCAAGATATACATTAATTTTGATCTAATAGCTCCTTCCCATTATCTAATCTTCTCTCAATCTACAAATAATCAAATTACTCTTTCTCCAACCTCTTCTTGTTAATAATTTTACTTTAGCTTTCTATTTGTAATTTTACTCCTTTGGTTAAGGTGGCAACAGATTTCCATTTGACCCCAGCATGTACAAAAATCTAAGAGTTTGTTTATCTGAGGCCTTGGAAAAAGTTACACAAGTGTTGTATAAGGGTAGAATATTCAAATATTTGAAAAATCCGAGTTGTGATAATGTATATATTAGCCAGTCTTTTGTGTGGACCTGAGGAAAATCTTGCTCACTAATGAGAGGTTACTTAAATATAAAGAATACCTATCCAATCTTTGGATGAGGCTAATGTTGCAGGAGGTGTCTTGTACAGTATTAACAGACACATCCTACATTTTTGCGTGATCTGCTGCTATGTCCGAGGATGTAGCATCAGACCACTTGGGAGAACATCAGCCATCTAAAATACCTGAGGTTTATTCAGAATGGCCGTCTCACATAAGTAGCCAAGGCCAGTAACTCTGCGTAACACTGGCCTTGGCACTCCCAAAAAATGGGGACAACTGTCTCTTCTACCTCTTCATGGATATCTCAGAACCTTTTTATAGTCAACATGCCCAAGACTATGCTTATTGCTTTCCCCAAAACTTTTCCATACTCCTCCCAGATTCTCTAAAACCTCTCTAAACCGCTCTAAAAATGTCTGGGCACACCTGCATTATACTCAAAAGAGATGTCTAAAGAGGAAGGCAGAGGATGAACCAAGTAGGTTTTTTGGGGCACACTTAAAGATTTAAGTAGTGAGTGAAAAAAATGAGGAATAAGTTCAAAACATAACCTTGGTTTCATCACTTAAAAAGACGTCACACTTACCAAAGAGGGTGATGTGATAATATAGTATCAAAACAATATATAAATGTACAATATACAATGGCAGTGCCAATCAGGTCTTGTAGGCAAAAATTTCTTAAAATAAGGTATCCAGATTTGAAGGATTAATGGCACACACATGTGCTGGTACATATACACCCCGGACTGGATGCCTGGAGGTGCAGATATTTCCTAGGGATCCACGTTTGGTTTGTACAGCAGATGGAGAGTTGATAAAAGTATATGTACCAGGGGAGAAAAGTTACAGATGTGAATATAGATATATGTCGGTGGTTAAAGAAACATCAAGCCAACAGGGGAGAATGGAATATATATGTTAGATGTAAATGCGGAATATGCATATTGTGTTATGTGATTATATTGTGAAAAGAATAATAAAAATAATTTAAAAAAAAAAAGTATATGTACCAGCACATGTGTGTGCCATTAATCCTTCAAATCTGGATACCTTATTTTAAGAAATTTTCGCCTACAATACCTGATTGGCACTGCCATTGTATATTGTACATTTATATATTGTTTGATACTATATTATCACATCACCTTCTTTGGTAAATGTGACATCTTTTTAAGTGATGAAATAAAGGTTATGTTTGAACTCATTCCTAATTTTTTCACTCACTACTTATTAAATCTTTAAGTGTGCCCCAAAAAACCTATTTCGTTCATCCTCTGTCTTCCTCTTCAGACATCTCTTTTGAGTATACGTACTTGTTGAACCTTTGGGAGCACCACCAACCAAGCACCACAATAGATTATCTTAAACTTATTGGTCTCATGTTGGTTATTACAAAATTAAATTAAACTAACTCCAATTACAATTATACCTTAGCCTGTGACAACCTAACTCTACTCTCTAGCCGCACTATCCCTGACACTCCCAGTTAGCGGCTGGTTGACACCCGCAAATGCCGACTTCCTGTCCATCAACTAGCGTACAGCCAACGTTTAAAAAAATATTCTGCAGGATGGCCTCCCCATCTGTACGGAGAGCTTTGCACAGGCACAGTTGATCGATAATCACCCAGCCTGCGAATTAGCAGATGTGCGATCAGGTCTGAATATGCCCTTGGTTCAGAATCACAGGAATACCTCCCTGTATGTCTAATTAGGCACTTAGAATTATTTAATCATTTCTATTTGAACAATAATGACATGCCATTTTAAAGTGAAAATATGTAGGCATTTGGGGTAAAAGGTATGGGGCAGATATATGGTGGTGCATTAGGAGGGGGATAGTTGTCTTTAGGCTTGCAGGTCGGAGTTAATTTTTTTTTTTTTCGTTTTTTTTGCAATTTTCACAGTGACCCATATCTATGCCATTACCCATTTTTATGTACCACTACTTTAAGTAGAGCATCAGTCTCCCTCCACCCTCTTGACAGCCATTTGACACATTTTAAGAACCCCAAATATTTTTCTTAAGGCCAATTATAGATTTATCATTGTCACCTTTACTTAACACCTGTAACGCATGCACTAATTATCATGCAAATGACGATTATGCATTCTAGTTGAATTGCACAATAAACAGGAGCGTGCTTACTGGGGATAAGCAGAATTATTGTGCAATATGTGCTTAAAGCGTTATCAATACTAACTGAATTTCCCCATGGTTTGTTACAGTAGTCAATTAACAGCATACTAGTATCAATAAACATAACACTTCTCCAGGCATGGTTAATTAATATAGTGTAAAACCAGGGTGCGGAGGACTAAAATGTACAGGTGCTTGATGTATTTGTCAGTGCTAATTATACATACTCTATATAAATGTGTCTGCCTCTTAATTGGGCAAGAGGAAAGGAAAGGTGTGTGTTTATTAGTAAACTAATTTCCAAACTTACCACTATAGTGTCTGCGCCAATGACAATATCTGGAGTTTTAAGGTGTTTCTAAAAACAAGAGCCAATCATTTGAACACAGTAATTAATATATAGCGAAACAAGTGTACAAATAATATATAGGCATTTTAGTATTTCCTCCCCAAAACAAACAAAAAAAATCCTATATGTGGCAGAAATAAGATCACCCTTATGAAATTATAGAGGAAAAATGGTTTTTACTCTTCTGCTGCTTAAGATTTAAAAAAAAAATAAACCAAATGTAACCCATAGCTTAGAAATAAGGTTAATTAAATAAAACAAATGCTTAAAATTGGCAATATCCTCCATTTTGCTTTAAAAGCCAACTTTACGATCATACATTCATTCATGAGCCCTATTAGACAGTATTGACCAGAATATGCAATTTCAAAACAGTTAATATAAATGGGGTTGAGTTCTTATCAATCACAAACAACATTTAAGATCTTAAAGCATAAAAAGCTTTTAGGTTTCAACTGATGCATCTAGGCATACACCGTTATGATGTAAGAGTAAGACCATGGGCGGTATTCAATGCTCTGACGGCTGAGCTATGACAGCGAGCAGTGCTCATAGCTCATATTCAGAGTATGCAACTGTCTCCCCTTCACACACCGTTTCCACCCTGCTGGTTCTTTTCAGCGAAGTGAAAACGGCGAGTGTGCCCATTAAAACAGTGGGGCTCGCCACAAAATGCAGGGGACCCACTGCATTTGTGGCGAACCTCGCCCTTTAAGAGGATCCTCGATGTCCTCTGACTGGGAGGATTTCTCACAAACATTGAAGATGGCGAGGTTGGTTGGACGGCAAGGTTGGCTTTTCCTTGCAGAAAATAAGCCATCCTTTCCATACAAACCCCCTTTGCCACCACTCACTGCCGCTTTGAATACACCCCCTTGTCTGGGGTAGAAATAAGGCCTTTGGACTAAAAAAGGAAAAGATTCTACTAACATATGTGGCCTCTTTCTTAGCAAGATTAGGAAGAAACAGATTCTATAGCACTCAGACAAGTCGGGTGTCCCTGAAAATGTAAAAATAATTTAAAATGTGGGCAGATTTCTTCCTTTTTGGAAGTTTGAAGAGATCATATCACTCTTAGAAACCAACAAGATTTTAGCTATAATTTTTGTAAAAAAAAAAAAAAAAAAGGGCAATACCTATCATTATTTTAATATAAGTTAAAAAAGATCAGTCCACTAATGTTTTTCTTTATCCAAAACTCAAACTGTGTGGGGCAAAGGTCGGGAGACAATATTGGGTTGCTCCAAAAAAAATGTGTATATGGCATATAAGAATGATGGCATAATACCTATTCTAGGTGAACCCAAATATAATCCAAAAACTCAATCACTGTGTTTGGAAACCATATGACGCTCAAATCAAAGTCATGGCTCTGTTTACTATACTAACGACAGACTGAAGACAATCTTCGGAATACATGCATTTATGAACTAACGCTCTGGAATAGACTTGTTTTTTTTTTAAATTACAATATGTTTTGTCTGTATTGTGGCAAATAAAAAGGAGCATTAATCCTCAAAAACATTATTGACATTTTCCTGGACCCATACGTTTTTCTATTTATTTTAGGTGACTAAAAGAATGTAAAACAGCTCAAGTAAATCTTAGTCACAGAGTATATAGGGAGTTAGTTATGCAGTTTACATCATGTCATTCTTAGAGATGAGCTGTATAAAAGGACCAGCTCTCCAATTGTTTGTCTAGCGTAAAAATAAAAAATATGTGACTAAAATAAAAGGCAATTGTCATAGGTGCACAGATGTAGACTTGTGGCATGGAAGTCTGAGGAAAAGACATCATAATACAGAGGCTTTTGTGAACAAAATATTCTGGGATGGTGCTTTAGTCTGCATTTTCCAACACAAATAAAACACTAACTTATACCCCTTTCACATCACAAATGCCCAGTTGAACCCTGGGATTTGTGCATTTGCAATGTTTAGACCACACAGCAACCCTGCAATAAGCCAGGTCACTGATAACAAAGTGGGGGTGGAGCAGTGGCACGTCATGAGGGGGGGGGGGGGGGGCTAGCTCTTGGAGCAGACACCTCCTCTCTATAGCGTGAAAGGGACTCGGGTTACCCGTTGACACTGCACAGCAACCTGGGTCCAACTCGGGATTAACTCTTCTTGTTTGTGTGATGTTAAAGGGGTATACTAGTGAAACAGCGCCATTTTAAAGATACTTGCAGACTCTATATCTGACCCTATAAAATATGTTGTTATTTGTGTTGCTGTGTGGAAGTATATAGAGTTATACTATATAGAGTTATACTGAGATTATATATATATATATATATATATATATATATATATATATATATATATATATATATATATATATAGATTTATAGATATATACACATACATACACACACACACACTTGAGTCAACTAAAATAATTCCCATTCCCATTTTGTAGACGTACTCCATACTAACCACATGCATTCTCCTGGCGACTTCCAATGCCTTCTGTTTAGCGGTTTCAACAGCATATTCATGGGGTGCACCAAACAAAGACTTATCAAGGGTCTCTTTGAACCAAGAAGGTACTACTTCAAAGCGAAGGCCCTGCATATGTATAAAAAGAAATATCATACACAGTCTTAAAATAATAGAATTCAATTATAATAAAAAGGAAATACTAAAATAAAAACAAAATATCACACAAAAACCCTTCATTAGTTCAATAAAACGCTTACAGAGTGTGTTGGAGAAAATTATAGATAAGCATCTAATGCTCTTTCCTTTAAGCTGGGTACAGATTAGACTATGTGTACCCAGCGTAATATCGGCAGCATCAGGATGTACAGACAATGGAGGACAACGCTAATGACCCATGGGAGCACGCATCGTTAATGTCGTGTGTACACATTACACAATATGCACATTAATGTCATTAACATAAGATTAAGATAATTGAAAAAAAATCAACAGGTGGACAGAAATGCTAGGGGTTTTTCACTGACTAGAGTTTTTTAAGATGTTTATAAGCAATTTCTAGGTTTTCTATAGTTTTGTTGAGACGATAGGGCAGATTCAATTTATGAAAGTGGTCTTTGCTGTAAATGGCACTTACAGTAGAGCCTCCTAGCCTTATTTCTTCTAACACCTCGATAATCACAATTAGAAGTGAGTGATGAAATTATGTTTTAAGGCTTGAATTGCTTGTCTCATAAGCTGTGAAGCCGCACAAGGCTAAAATTGCACTATAATGGTCTATCGGCTACTGAAAAAGCGGCATATTTGTTAACCAAACTGGTGTCACTACTATTTACACATTGTTTTCTGCTTTGGGGAGAGCACAAATAAAAAAAAAAAAACTGCATTGTATGTGAATATCCTGCCTTTGCTTGTTAGTCATACCAAATAGGGAGTCTAGAATCACTTTCAATAGGTTTCAATATACATATATATAAGTATACAGTCCGACTCCCAAGTAGAATCAGGACATTAGAATACATTGGATGCCATTTTCAAAACAGTCAGCAATATAAATAATGCTATTACCATGTCGCATATTAACTAAACAAGAAATTTGTGATCATCACAGGGATAATAATACAAAGGGCAATTCTGAAACAGAGAATTTGTGGTTTTGTCCATAGCAACAAATCAGATTGTACCTATAATTTCTCGATTGCATTCTAGAAAAAATTGGCTAGCGGTAAATCTGCTAAAGCTTCTAAAAATTAAAAAAGGCGATGTTGCCTATAGCAACCAATAAGATTCTGGGGGTATTCAATCCTGGGTCATGAATGTCGATCCGTCCCGACACCCGTGACCCTGGCCCGTTTTTGTTTTTCTTGACAGCATTTCGTCAGGCGAGATTCAATGTCCCGCCTTCCGATCGGCGAAAAGGGGGCGTGTCTGCGTAAATTGCCGTGGATTGTCGAGACTTAGCAGTGATCGCGACAATTCACAGCGGATATAAGCAAAACGGGCCAGTTCTATCGATTTGCTTTTTCAATGCGGTCAGGAAACACAGCATTGAATAGATGCCCCCTGCCATTTCCCCCGTCAAAAATAGCGGCGGGGATTGAATACGCCCCTCTGTCTTTTATTTCTCTATTGCATTCTAGAAAATGATAGACAGAACCTGATTGGTTGCTATGGGCAACATCACCATTTAGAAGTTTTATGTAAATTTACCTCCTAGAATCTGATCTGTTCTTAAGAGCAACCCCTGATAGAACTGATAGTAAATCTACCCCTTAATATGTACTTCCAGTGCTTTCACACAAGTCTACCCCACAATGAATGAATGTAGATGCAAGAAGGCTACACAAACATACATAATGTGCTTAATATACAATAATAAAAAAATGAAAATTCTAACAAGCATTAATAATGTTCTGCTATCCTTCGCTTAATAAACCTTTGAATGTAAGGTCAGACAAGAGTTGCTGCAAGATGTTGCTCTGTGCCAATCCCAGGGACTTACCACGTTGGAAAGTATGTCTTGCCTCCGTGGAGATGCACTGGCCAGTACCACCCTCTTCCCCGCCAGCTTTGAAATGACTGGGTGTAACAACATTTGTATTCTGTAAAAGCAGGACTTTAATTTCCTAAACAGAAATAACATAAAACAGAGAATTTATTCACTTCAGTTAAAATAAAATAAAAATAAATAAAAGAAAAACAGTTTTTAATGAATATACATTGTGGTGAAATAAAACTGAAATGTCAATCCTGCTGTGGGCATACAGAACCTTAGCGAATGGCAATCAAACACTCACAAGGAATTAGACCATAAGCGATCCTGGCAATGTTGGTGAGATAGCGTTCCTTGTGGGTAAGTGGAGTCAGGAGTTGAACATTTCATGTGAAAAGAATTGTAGATAACTGAACAGTAGGTATTATATAGATGCCACTAGAGCAATTGTATCCAGTTAGTTAGTCAAAATGGCCCCATCAAACACAACGGCTTAAATACAATTAGCCAAATGTAAAATACATTTTTCCTGTGCAATTACAAAGCCAGCTTAAGCTAATGTGAGTCTCCTTTGGGAGTAAACACAGATTTTAGTTTGCAGTTCCTGAGCAGGTGCATAGTATGAAAAACAATTGTATCAAAGCATAGGGATTTGGTTACGAAACCCAGAGTGTACCCCATGGTGCAAAAAGTCCCACAATTGGCCTAATTCACATGTGGTTAAAGTTGCTATATAGTGCTATTACCATACAGTGCTATTCAGGTGTCACAGCGTTATATGGTAATGCAGCAGGTGGCATCTATTACTAGCAGACCCCTCCAGCTGCATCATCAGATCACTCAGTCACCATTGGGCAGCTATGGAGCAGTGCAAGCTGCTCGTGGCAGAGGCCAGGAAATCTATGGCCCACGACGGAGATCCCTGTACTCTTCCCAAGATGGAAATGGTGGCAACACACCTTTATTTTTACATACTGTGGCCTTCACCGCTCCCTCCCTGTCCCCCTAGCAACAGCTGACATTCTGCTGCCTCCTGCTTCCGACATCATAGGACTCATTCATGCCCATGCAGGACCGGTCCTGCAGATGTGCAGAGTAGAAAACATCTGATAGGACAGGAACAACCGCACCTAAATGACCCCTAATGTGGCTAACTGAATATGGCTCACGAAGTCTCTAGGAGCCTGCTGTAGCCTACTGCTAGCTGGAAGGTAGTGATATAAACTCCAGGACATTTGCAAACCTTTGGATTATGACTTTACACCACAGAAGCAAAAAGTCACATATTACATGGCTGATGTTTTTTTTCTTCCTTACTATACATGTTATTGTGCTTGTTTAATATTTAGTAGACTTATTGGGGCATAAATAACGGGGTCCAAGTATGCCCGAGGTGTGGGATGCAAACCGATCGCAGAATTTGTATTAATCGGCCATCACTTACAGCAGGGTTTTTCAACCTGTGGCCCTCCAGATGTTGTGAAACTACATGTTCCAACATGCATTGCCACATTTTTTTCCTATAAGAGCATGCCAAACCTGTCAGGGCATGCTGGGACATGTAGTTCCACAACATCTGGAGGGTCACAGGTTGAAGACATGTGACTTACAGGGTAAAAATGAGGTTGAAATGAGGTTGGTTTTGCCTTATAAATGATCGCCACTTAAAAAAATTCAGAGATCAGAATGCATCCCTCACCTCTGGTAAACCTTGGACCCTACTGAAAATGCCCCCTCGGCTTTGTTAACCCCTTCACGACATTTGACGTATATATACGTCATGGCCGGGATGTACTTCCCGACACATGACGTATATATACGTCATGACTTTAAACTGTCACTGCGTCTCGAGACGCAGTGACAGAGGGACGATGTCTGCTGTCCCTGACAGCAGACATGTCCCTGCATGCCCAGGGGGGGCTGCGATGTCGCCCCCCCGTCGGCGATCGCTGTGATTGGCTGTTCAGTGTGAACAGCCATTCACAGCGTTTTCCTGTGTTACCAGCGAATCGGACGCTTGGTAACACAGGTGTCAATCACCGCCGGGCGTCAGGGGGCATGAGGGGGTCATCGGTGACGATGACACCTCACCCCACCCTCACCCCACCTGCCCCCAAGGCTGTGATTGGTCCGTGGGACCCACGGACCAATCACAGCCAAGGCGCGACATTTAAACTACCGGTGACTGCGCTGCAGACGCCATTCCGGTCTGGAGTAGCGTGCAGAGCGGTCACCGTGCCTATCTGCCGTTATACTGACCTGATCCTTGCTCATACTTACCTGATCCTTGCAAATACCTTACCTGATTACCTGATCACTGCTTGTAGCGTGCTGGACGCTTCCTGGATCTGACTTCTTGGGACTTCCTGCTGCTGCTGCAGTGTGATAGAGAGATAGAGAGATAGAGAGAGAGAGATAGAGAGAGATAGAGAGATAGTGACAGAGAGAGCTATATTTTGTGTCTGCTACCCCCCCTTTTTGGGGGTGCAGGGGTTTTTTATATATAAATAACTGTCGCTGCTGCTGCAGTGTCATAGTGATAGATAGTGATAGATAGTGAGAGATAGTGATAGATAGTAATAGATAGTGAGAGATAGAGAGATTTGTGTCTGCTACCCCCCCTTTTTTGGGGGTGCAGGTTTTTTTTTTATATATATAACTGTCAGTGCTGCTGCTGCAGTGTCATAGTGATAGATAGTGATAGATAGTGAGAGATAGAGAGATAGAGAGAGATAGTGACAGAGAGTGATAGAGAGTGTATATTTTGTGTCTGCTACCCCCCCTTTTTGGGGGTGCAGGTTTTTTTTTATACATATAACTGTCAGTGCTGCTGCTGCAGTGTGATAGATAGTGATAGATAGTGATAGATAGTGAGAGATAGAGAGAGATAGTGACAGAGAGTGATAGAGAGTGTATATTTTGTGTCTGCTACCCCTGCCTTTTGTGCTGATCACTATATCTGAGGTGATCAGCAACTTTTTGGGGGTGCAGAGGTTTTTTTTTTTTATATATACCTGTCAGTTGCTGCCAGTTGCACCAAAGGTTGTGCACCTGCTGCCCCTCACTGGTAATCAGTGTCGCATCACTGATCACCTTTTTTTTTTTTTTTTGTGGGTGCTGTGTGGTCTTTTTTTAATTTTTTTTTTACACACACTGTGATTTTGTGGGTGTCCTGTGGCCACTGTGCGCTGATCAGTGACGTACATCACTGATCAGCTTTTTTCGGCACAGGGTTGATCTATTTTTTTTTTTTTTATCAAATTCCTGTTGCCTTTGAGCGCTGTTCAGTGACAGACGTTACTGACCAACATCTGTGCTCAATTTTTGGCGCAGGACCTTTTTTTTTTTTTTTTTAACCCCTTCAATTTTTTTTTTTTAACCCCTTCAATTTTTTTTTTTTTAACCCCTTCATTTTTTTTTTTTTTTGTATAAAGTATTTTTTTTGTTCTGCACTACATACACACAACACACTACATACCTCCCGGGTTGAAATAAAGTTTGTACCCCCCCCTACACTATACACGTGTTGAAACATTTCACTACCAGTAACACAAAAATAAAAATGTCATCCCAAATGTCATCCCAGTCATCCAGAAGAATGTATTCAGTGGAGGAGGCATATGCCATGCTTGCCTCTGATTCTGACACAGCCAGTGAGGCAAGCGGGGAATTTGAAGGATTCGTCTTAAGCTCCTCTTCCTCCTCTGGTGATGAGGGACCCCCTCAAAGACGCCCCCGTAGAGCAGCTGAGACCCCCCCCCCCAATAATTGATCTCGTATGGACCCCACCACCAGACAATTTTGAGCCCCAGGTTCCTGAGTTTTTGGCCATGCCAGGAATCCAATTTGATTCCACAGGTCTCAGAGAAATTGACTTTTTCAAATTATTTTTCTCTGATGATTTTATAAATTTAATGGTGGACCAAACTAATTTATATGCCCAGCAGTTTATTGCTCAAAACCCCACGTCATCATTTGCTAGGTGGACCCCTGTAGATGCAGTAGAGATGATGGCGTTTTGGGGTCTGGTGTTTCATATGGGCATAGTAAAAAAGCCACAAATTAGGCAATATTGGAGTACAGATGTTCTGTACAGCACCCCATTTTACCGTATGGCCATGACCCGGACTCGTTTTGAGGCAATCCATAAATTTATACATTACACCGATAATGCACAGTGCCCACCCAGAGATGATCCCACCTTTGACCGGCTATTCAAAGTCAGGCCGGTCATTGATTATTTCAGTGCCAAATTTGCAGAGCTATACATCCCTGAAAAATTTATTTGTATTGACGAGTCCCTTATACATTTTAAAGGAAGGGTTAAATTCCGCCAGTACCTTCCCAGTAAGAGGGCAAGGTATGGCATAAAAATGTATAAGCTGTGTGAAAGCACCACAGGGTACACCCACAGGTTTAGGGTATATGAAGGGAAGGATTCAAGAATTGAACCGCCAGAATGCCCCCCCTCCCTCGTAGGTGTTAGTGGCAAAATTGTCTGGGATTTAGTGCACCCCTTCCTGGATAAGGGTTATCACCTCTATGTGGATAACTTTTACACCAGCATCCCCCTGTTTAAGGCCCTTGGTTCAAGAGGTACAGCAGCTTGCGGTACTGTGCGCAAGAACCAAAGAGGCCTCCCCAAAACACACATTGCCCAAGTAATGAGAAGGGGTGAAAGCAGGGGAATATGCACCGAAAATATGTTGTTGGTCAAATATAAGGACAAGAGGGATGTCCTTATACTGACAACAATTCATGGAGACAGTACCACCTCCATCCCTGTACGAGGTACCAGTACCCACACCTCCAAACCAAATTGTATCCTAGATTACAATAAGTACATGGGCGGAGTGGATCTTTCAGATCAGGTACTGAAGCCGTACAGTGCCCTGCGGAAAACAAATATCTGGTACAAGAAGGTGGCCGTGTATATCATCCAGATGGCACTGTATAACGCTTACGTGCTATTCCGTTCTACCGGCCAGAGGGGGACATTTATGCACTTTCAAGAGGAAGTCATAAAGGGCCTAATATTTGGGAACCAGCAGGCAGAGGGCCCCAGTACTTCTAGTACTGGCCCCCGTATTGTACCAGGGCAGCATTTTCCCAACGAAATCCCCTCCACTGCAAGAAAGGGAAGGACACAAAAAAGGTGCAAAGTTTGCTATAAAAAGGGAATAAGAAAGGAAACTATTTTCCACTGTGAAACTTGCCCCGACAAACCCGGCCTATGTATAAAGGAGTGTTTCAAAATATACCACACATCGATGGATTACTAGGTTCATCATTTCACCGTGCATCGGGGGTCTTGCTAATGCCACATAGCACCCACCATTCATTCCACCAGAATCTGAGCTGCAAAATCCAAAAATCACTCCTTCCCTTCTGAGTCCTTCCATGCACCCAACTGGTATTTTTTGGTCACATGTGAGGCATTGCCGTACTCTGGAGAAATGGGGGCACAGATTTTGGGGTGCTTTGTCTCCTTCATTCCTTGTGAAAATGAAAAATTTTGAGCCAGAACTGCATTTTTGTGTAAAAAAAATGTAATTTTTCATTGTCACAGCCCAGTTGTACCAAAATTGGTGAAACCCCTGGGGGTTTGAAATGTACACTATACCCCTAGATGAATTCCCTGAGGGGTGTAGTTTGCAAAATGGGGTCACTTGTGGGGGGGTTCCACTGTATTGGTAATGCAACATAGCACCCACCATTCATTCCACCAAAATCTGTGCTGCCAAATCCAAAAATCACTCCTTCCCTTCTGAGTCCTGCCATGCACCCAACTGGTATTTTTTGGTCACATGTGAGGCATTGCCGTACTCGGGAGAAATTGGGGCACAGATTTTGGGGTGCTATGTCTCCTTCATTCCTTGTGAAAATGAAAAATTTTGAGCCAGAACTGCATTTTTGTGTAAAAAAATGTAATTTTTCATTGTCACAGCCCAGTTGTACCAAAATTGGTGAAACCCCTGGGGGTTTGAAATGTACACTATACCCCTAGATGAATTCCCTGAGGGGTGTAGTTTGCAAAATGGGGTCACTTGTGGGGGGGTTCCACTGTATTGGTAATGCAACATAGCACCCACCATTCATTCCACCAAAATCTGTGCTGCCAAATCCAAAAATCACTCCTTCCCTTCTGAGTCCTGCCATGCGCCCCACTGGTATTTTTTGGTCACATGTGAGGCATTGCCGTACTCGGGAGAAATTGGGGCACAGATTTTGGGGTGCTTTGTCTCCTTCATTCCTTGTGAAAATGAAAAATTTTGAGCCAGAACTGCATGTTTGTGTAAAAAAATGTAATTTTCCATTTTCACATCCCAGTTGTACCAAAATTGGTGAAACCCCTGGGGGTTTGAAATGTACACTATACCCCTAGATGAATTCCCTGAGGGGTGTACTTTGCAAAATGGGGTGACTTGTGGGGGGGTTCCACTGTATTGGTGCTTTGGGAGTCTTGCTAATGCAACATGGCACCCACCATTCATTCCACCAAAATCTGTGCTGCCAAATCCAAAAATCACTCCTTCCCTTCTGAGTCCTGCCATGCGCCCCACTGGTATTTTTTGGTCACATGTGAGGCATTGCCGTACTCGGGAGAAATTGGGGCACAGATTTTGGGGTGCTTTGTCTCCTTCATTCCTTGTGAAAATGAAAAATTTTGAGCCAGAACTGCATGTTTGTGTAAAAAAATGTAATTTTCCATTTTCACATCCCAGTTGTACCAAAATTGGTGAAACCCCTGGGGGTTTGAAATGTACACTATACCCCTAGATGAATTCCCTGAGGGGTGTACTTTGCAAAATGGGGTGACTTGTGGGGGGGTTCCACTGTATTGGTGCTTTGGGAGTCTTGCTAATGCAACATGGCACCCACCATTCATTCCACCAAAATCTGTGCTGCCAAATCCAAAAATCACTCCTTCCCTTCTGAGTCCTGCCATGCGCCCCACTGGTATTTTTTGGTCACATGTGAGGCATTGCCGTACTCGGGAGAAATTGGGGCACAGATTTTGGGGTGCTTTGTCTCCTTCATTCCTTGTGAAAATGAAAAATTTTGAGCCAGAACTGCATGTTTGTGTAAAAAAATGTAATTTTCCATTTTCACATCCCAGTTGTACCAAAATTGGTGAAACCCCTGGGGGTTTGAAATGTACACTATACCCCTAGATGAATTCCCTGAGGGGTGTACTTTGCAAAATGGGGTGACTTGTGGGGGGGTTCCACTGTATTGGTGCTTTGGGAGTCTTGCTAATGCAACATGGCACCCACCATTCATTCCACCAAAATCTGTGCTGCCAAATCCAAAAATCACTCCTTCCCTTCTGAGTCCTGCCATGCGCCCCACTGGTATTTTTTGGTCACATGTGAGGCATTGCCGTACTCGGGAGAAATTGGGGCACAGATTTTGGGGTGCTTTGTCTCCTTCATTCCTTGTGAAAATGAAAAATTTTGAGCCAGAACTGCATGTTTGTGTAAAAAAATGTAATTTTCCATTTTCACATCCCAGTTGTACCAAAATTGGTGAAACCCCTGGGGGTTTGAAATGTACACTATACCCCTAGATGAATTCCCTGAGGGGTGTACTTTGCAAAATGGGGTGACTTGTGGGGGGGTTCCACTGTATTGGTGCTTTGGGAGTCTTGCTAATGCAACATGGCACCCACCATTCATTCCACCAAAATCTGTGCTGCCAAATCCAAAAATCACTCCTTCCCTTCTGAGTCCTGCCATGCGCCCCACTGGTATTTTTTGGTCACATGTGAGGCATTGCCGTACTCGGGAGAAATTGGGGCACAGATTTTGGGGTGCTTTGTCTCCTTCATTCCTTGTGAAAATGAAAAATTTTGAGCCAGAACTGCATGTTTGTGTAAAAAAATGTAATTTTCCATTTTCACATCCCAGTTGTACCAAAATTGGTGAAACCCCTGGGGGTTTGAAATGTACACTATACCCCTAGATGAATTCCCTGAGGGGTGTACTTTGCAAAATGGGGTGACTTGTGGGGGGGTTCCACTGTATTGGTGCTTTGGGAGTCTTGCTAATGCAACATGGCACCCACCATTCATTCCACCAAAATCTGTGCTGCCAAATCCAAAAATCACTCCTTCCCTTCTGAGTCCTGCCATGCGCCCCACTGGTATTTTTTGGTCACATGTGAGGCATTGCCGTACTCGGGAGAAATTGGGGCACAGATTTTGGGGTGCTTTGTCTCCTTCATTCCTTGTGAAAATGAAAAATTTTGAGCCAGAACTGCATGTTTGTGTAAAAAAATGTAATTTTCCATTTTCACATCCCAGTTGTACCAAAATTGGTGAAACCCCTGGGGGTTTGAAATGTACACTATACCCCTAGATGAATTCCCTGAGGGGTGTACTTTGCAAAATGGGGTGACTTGTGGGGGGGTTCCACTGTATTGGTGCAACATAGCACCCACCATTCATTCCACCAAAATCTGTGCTGCAAAATCCAAAAATCACTCCTTCCCTTCTGAGTCCTGCCATGCACCCAACTGGTATTTTTTGGTCACATGTGAGGCATTTCCGTACTCGGGAGAAATTGGGGCACAGATTTTGGGGT
Source organism: Crinia signifera (assembly GCF_055691185.1). Lineage (NCBI taxonomy): Eukaryota > Metazoa > Chordata > Amphibia > Anura > Myobatrachidae > Crinia > Crinia signifera. The sequence continues at coordinate 88,645,190 of NC_139218.1, forward strand.
GCTTTGTCTCCTTCATTCCTTGTGAAAATAAAAAATTTTGAGCCATAACTGCATGTTTGTGTAAAAAAATGTAATTTTCCATTTTCACATCCCAGTTGTATCAAAATTGGTGAAACCCCTGGGGGTTTGAAATGTACACTATACCCCTAGATGAATTCCCTGAGGGGTGTACTTTGCAAAATGGGGTGACTTGTGGGGGGGTTCCACTGTATTGGTGCTTTGGGAGTCTTGCTAATGCAACATGGCACCCACCATTCATTCCACCAAAATCTGTGCTGCCAAATCCAAAAATCACTCCTTCCCTTCTGAGTCCTGCTATGCGCCCCACTGGTATTTTTTGGTCACATGTGAGGCATTGCCGTACTCGGGAGAAATTGGGGCACAGATTTTGGGGTGCTTTGTCTCCTTCATTCCTTGTGAAAATGAAAAATTTTGAGCCAGAACTGCATGTTTGTGTAAAAAAATGTAATTTTCCATTTTCACATCCCAGTTGTACCAAAATTGGTGAAACCCCTGGGGGTTTGAAATGTACACTATACCCCTAGATGAATTCCCTGAGGGGTGTAGATTGCAAAATGGGGTGACTTGTGGGGAAGGTTCCTAACTTTTAGCACTTATGGTGCCTAGAAACCTACATGGTGCCTAAAAAAAAATCTCATAAAAAGGAGGCTCCAAAATCAAGTAGGTGCTCCTTCTATTATGAAGCCTGTGGTTTGGTCAACGTGCACACTAGGGCCACATATAGGATATTTTTGAAAACACAAGAATTGGGGGAATCAATTTTTAGTCACATTTCTCTAGTAAAATCTACTGTATTTGTTAGAAAAATGTATTAAAATTGAAACTCTGCAAAAAAAAAGAAATTTTGAAATTTCACCTACACTTTGTTTTAATTCCTGTGAAACACCTAAAGGGTTAACAAACTTCCAAAATGCTGTTTTGAATACTGTGAGGGGTGCAGTTTTTGAAATGGCATCATTTATGGGGGTGTCTCACATACAAGTCCCTCAAAGTCACATCAGAACTGAACTGGTCCCTAAAAAAATCAGTGTTTGAAATTTTCTTGAAAATTTGAGAATTTGCTAGTCATATTTGAAGCCTCCTAGTGTCCAAAAAAATGAAAAGGGGGTTGAAATAATGATGGCAACATAAAGTAGACATATGGTCTATGTTAGTTATTAACTATTTTGAGTGGTATGATTATTTGTCTCACAAGCAGAAAATTTAACATTTTGCATATTGCTAAATTTTCCATTTTTTCACGATATTTTGGTATTTTTCACAAAAAAACACAGACTGTATCGACCAAAATTTACCACTAACTTGAAGTACAATGTGTCACGAGAAAACAATCTCAAAATCACTGGGATAAGTAAAAGCAAAAAAAAGTTATCCCCACTTAAGTGAGACATGTCAGATTTGAAAAAAAGGGCTCTGTCATGAAGGCACAAACTGGCTCTGTCATGAAGGGGTTAATTAGCAACTTGTGGACATTAAATACACTTATTTAATTTTTTTCCAATCACTGTGGTAGCTAAGTGTCCTAAAATGTGTTGGTACTCAGTAACTGTTAACGTGTAGCCTAAATAAGGATCTGGTTAGACCAATGCATTGCAGCCACAACTATTGGTGTGTACACACGGTACAATTCAGCATACAATTTTGACTATATAGTCAAAATCGCATCGGGATTGCATGCAGATCTCACAGGTTTTTTAACCTTGCGATCACTATGCGCGCTCCCACAAATCACAAATCGAAGCCAGATAGACAGAGCTGCATTGACTATACAGTACAGATCTGTACTATATAGTCAAAATTGCATGAGTGTCTCATGGCTTCCCCTGCGATTTGATCCCGATGTGATCCGATTGCATCAGGGTCCAATAGCGCGGCTGACAACCATGTGTACACACCATTTGTATAAGTAGTATTGCAATCATAAAGTAAATGTCAAATATGTTGTGTCTGCTTCTTTAATATCCTAGAAACAAGGTCAACTAGTGAATGCAGGTGAAACGCAACAACAGCCCTACAGGTTAGTAATCCAGACCAGACTTTGATCAGTACTTTTTAGAAATCTGATGCATGGCCAGAAACAAAAGGGCTGTTTAATATTTACATATTAACCACTGCAATATGTGGACACAATTGTATAATCACTGCACGTTTAGCTGACACTTCAGTTAAATTGTCAAACAGAACCTAAACAAAATCTGCTGTACAATGCAGACTACAAATATGTAACTCAGCCTAATCTAGGGCCACAAAAAGTGAAATCTTCCATAAACACAAACCTTTTTTTTTTTTTTTCAATGATTAAATACATTTCCAGTTCTCTTTTTTGGATATCTTTAAAAAAATCTTTAAATTCACACTACATACCACAATGCATACTTCAATCATTTTATGTTTCATGTTAAGATATCCAGAATTTGGATATACTGAAATTGGAATGTCAATGACATGCATAAATGGGCCAAATTCACATTCATTTGGTTTAATCATTTATCAATGAGGACTAAAACAAGAAATGGCTAGCAAAAGATTAACCATCAATGGTGCCGCTACTGTTTAGCATCAATGGCATGCCCCATCAATGGTTTCATCTACCGACAGACATCCCTTTGCTCTGCAATAAGAGTGGCAGCAGGCCAATCAAGAGGGGAAGGAGGGGCTTAGTGACACATCATGTGCTTGGCTAAAGTCTGTGTCTCCTGCAATGGGGAACATAAATACACTTTTATTAATGAGATCTATATATGAACCAATTAATGGTGGTCAGGGCAGCCGAGAGGTATGCCGGGCCTGGTAAAATGTTGCGGTGTGGCCTAATCATGGAAGGCGTGGCCACCTCCCGCAATTAGGCCATACACCCAAAATGCTTAGAGGGGGTTGATAAAACACTCTAAAGTCGAGGGGGGGGGGGGTGTTATTGCCTCCCCTCAGCAGCAGCAGCAGCACACATCTACAACATGTGTTGTGCTGACAACAGGCTTAGCATAAGCTCTCACGCTGTCAGTGAGACGCTCATACTGAGCCTGCTGTCAGCACACCACATGCTGCAGAGGTGTGTGCTGCTGCTGCACGGGAGGGACAGAGGGGGAAGGGGAGGGGGAAGGGGAGGGGGAAGGGGAGGGGGAAGGATTCAGACTGGGGCCCCTGCCGGGCCCCTCCAGCAAGCCCGGCCCCAGGTAATTAGTACCCGCTCCCCCCTCTCAGCTGCCCTGATGATTTTAACCACATCTTGTTAGGCACAGTGAATTGCAAGGCAAAGCTATATGGCATGATTCAACAACATTTGAATACACCTGTAGTATGGCAAGTAGTTTGCAGATTGAGGAACTCCTAGCCAGACACTTCACATTGGTAGAATGCAGAGAAGCCAGCAAACCAGCCAGTGCTGTAAATAGTACTCATTGCCTATCTAACATATACTGACTGGGCGCTGTGTGTCATTACTATGTATTACGAGGGAAGGTTAAATTGAGTACGTATTTTTTTAATGAGTTTTTTTTTTTTTTCAATGAGATTTTATTATTAGATTTTAGCTAAATATTTAGCTTTAAAATGAGGAGCGGGGGTGAGAAGGTATGGTAGATCATGGTACTGTAGTTCTGACACATGTAATACCGCTTTCAGACCGCACTCCGAACACGGCTTATTGCCATGTTCGCGGGGCCTAAACACGGGTCACGGTGCGGTCTGAAAAGGCCACCACGGGTCGAGCAACTCGGGTGTTCAACCCTGGTAATGACCAGGGTTGAACACGGCTATGACCCGTGTCAAGTGCAGTGTGAACGGGTGCCTGGGTCGAGCGACCCGTGTCCCGTTCACAGTATGGAGGAGGCAGCACTGTCAGCTCCAAGTACTGCCTCCTCCCGAGCCCCCGATGACGCGCCGCCGCCCAGCACCGCCCCATGTGACGTCACCGACTCGGCAATATGCCGTGTCGATGTCGGAACTTTCAGACCGCATTGCCGTGTTGCTCTGGGGATGGGACCCGTGTCCTAATCCCGTGTGCGACACGGCATTTGCGATCTGAAAGTAGTATTAGTAGATTATGAATTTAAACAGATACAAAACAACCAGAATTTTATATGCACATTGTAACAAATTTCAGACATTGATTGTTTTGCTTTTGTTATTTGTAGAAACAACACTTTTTCCCCAAAAAATAATAAGTCCGCAACAAAATAAATGTGTGCGCGCCCATCTAGCATATCTTGATTTTCACCTGGACTGCCAACCAATGAGGCACAATGAAATGGATCACACATACCTGTGTCTGGGTGAAGAGTGAAGTACTGTCAGATGGAACTTTTATCCTAGGATAAGGAAACATAACATGGCTAGTGATGTCACTATAATACAATACTCGTGCTTAACCCTGTATTCATGCATTAGTAACTATGAGAAGATAGTGGGAATCACTGGTGTTAAAGCACATACACTGATCAAAAGGTTATATTACAGGCTGCGGTTATCAGTGCCAGACGGCTATCACTCAGCATACAGCAGCACATACAGTAGGAAGCACATGTCACCGTGCAGCATTCCCAACGCTCTGTGCAACAGTTAAGTTATTTACCTGCAACAGCCACATTACTTACTATGCCTCAGTCTCTCCGGCTTCTCACACAGCTGGGCGGTGCGCATAAGGACAACCGACCTGACACGGGACAGAGACAATCCCCACTATCTGTCTGTCACTGTCTCTTTCCCTGTCAAAGTATGAAAACTAGAGTTAGCAATGTGATGGTAATTATCAGTAACATTTCGTGAGCTTTCGTTTGGTGCGGCGTCCATTTTGTTGTGGATCAACGTTCACTGAATCAGGGCAATCATCTACCACAAAATGTCTCCTCTAGCGGTATCCTTTCCTCAGCTCTGTCACAGCAAGCAGAATTGTGCATAGATCACCGTGGTTCTGCTTGCGCCTTTGGCGTCCCCATTTCAGGAGGCTCGGCGCCATATTGTTGACGATAAAGTCGCTAGATGGCAGCTGCTAGAGCACAAGTCATAGCCTGCTCCTTCTCTGTGTAATAATGGGTAATACTGTATTAGCTACAGGCAGACTGACACTTAATACAGTATAGTCTTTTCTCATTCCTATACAAACAGAGGTTCCCAAATTGCAGTGCATTTAATGATATTAAACAAATCTACTGTAAAGTACAAATTTTAGTATTTAATACCAAGAAATATATAAGTTGGGAAATATACCTTCTTTACTTCAAGGTATCCAGATGATAGGTCGACCCCATGATAAGGTGTGTAAAAGTTCGACACATGAAAAGGTTGACATAAATGTTTCATTCTTGTTAATATCCAGAGCTGGCCCTAGCCTAAATGATGCCCCAGGCAAGATTTTGGCTGGTGCCCCCTAGCACCGCCACTAGTTCTGCCTCTGACCCTGCTCCCCTTTCCCAGCACCATCAACCCTCATCATAGCAGTCATCATTTTGGTGCTCCTACCCGCAATATTTTAAATAGTAACAGTGCACACATTCGGTGCGCAGCCCAAACAGGGGTGTGTTCTTGCTGAGAAGGGGCATGGCCACACAATAGTACCCCCAATTCAAATTATGCCACACAGTAGTGCAACTTGTGTGATGTAACTTTATACGTTACATCACACAGTAGTACCACTTTACCTTATATACATTACTCCTCACATTATTCACATTATACCCTTAGAAAAAAATCCTGAGAAAATATTGTATTTTAAGCACCTCCATGGCCACACTGCAACCCAGCACAAAGCAGTGTGTGCTGGGCAGAGGAGAAGAGCTGCAGCTGCTGCTGTCACTTAAGGGGAGGGGGCCCGGGGCCCCCACTGGGCCCTCTCATCAGACTTTGGCCTGGGTAATTTGTACCCCCTACCCCTTTCTCTCGGCACCCCTGATAATACCACACAGTAATGCCCCTTACACATGACACATATTATTAATGTCCTTATAACCATAATGCCCCTTACACATTATGCCAACCTTTATTAATGCCCTTCATACACATAATGTCACACATAATGCCCCTTACACATGTTGCACATTATTAATGCCCTTATACACATGACACACATAATGCCTGTTACACATATGTCGCACATTATTAATGCATTAATACATGACACACATAATGCCCCCTTACACATATGCCGAACACTATTGCACAACCAACCCACCCGCAGACAGCACTCGCACAGCCGCTAACACTGTGACCTCTGCCTCTGCTTGGATACAGATGTTTCCTCATACATCTTGACTCAATAGGCCATGCAGCTCCTGGCCAGTTCTGCTAACGTTGGGTGCCTTTTTTTCTAAAAATTCGTCTTATTTGCATTGTTATGACCAGCACACACAAGGAGCTTCCGATGATTAAAATGATATGCGGCATGCCTATATTTTGTGTGGGACTGTGGCTGTACCTGCATACGGAATGCTATGTTACAGTGATTTCCATATACACTATTTCATATGCAGATACAGCCTCACTCACACACAGAATATAGGCATGCTGCATATCATTTTAATCAGCAGAAGCTGCTGATGCCCCTAGGCATTCCAAATGCCTAGGCCAGGACAGGCCAACTTGTGGCTCGCCAGATGCTGTGCAACTACAAATCCCAGCATGCCTTGCCACAGTTTTAACACTCCCTTATAGCAAAACTGTGGCAAGGCATGATGGGATTTGTAGTTTGACAACATCTGGAGAGCCACGGGTTGGCCAGGCCTGCCCTAGGCAATTGCCTAGTTTGCCTATGCCTAAGGCCGGCCCTGTTAATATCAGACTGCCACCAGTGGCCATCAGTATAAACAATAATGGTGTTAGCTAATCATCTGTGATCAATGTTCATCCTTTGTTTATAAATCGCCACCACCTCCTCTATTGCACTGTACACACTAGACTTTAAAAAAAAGCCACCACTTACGCTAGTTACGTTAGCCACCACATAAGGATTTTCAGCTAGGGAACCTTTGTCCATGGCACCCTCCTGTGTCCGCAACACCATGTATTACCATTAGTAAAGTTGTCAAGCCCGAAGCGTGGCAAGTGAAGTGAGGGGACTATAGTGCTACGTAAGTTCCGTAGCATAAGCGGTGGCTGCAAAGATGAGGAAGTACCAGAAAACAATATCGTTTAGAAGGGCCCTTCTGAGCGATATCTTTTGTTACGCTCAATATCATTAAATATGTGGGTTTTTTTAACAACAACACCCCCCCCCCCAACCACCACCACCACCACCCTCGCGTCCCCCAACATGAAATGAGGGTCGATTTTGGCAATGTGGCGAATGACCTGCATGTTCAGCATGTATGCTCAATTCGTCCACCAGCGGCCATTATTATTATTTATGACATCAGACACAGTGCTGGTCATCTAGGGTGTACAGGGCTTAAGTGGACAGCATGACTGCTTGTCGTTATTATTTCTCTTCAACCTATTTTCTGCAGATTTAAATTTGTATCATTATTCTTTTTTAATCTATGATATGTTGTGTATAAATTTCATTTTAGAAATATATTCGTTTCTAAAGTAATAGCACTAAATTCAGTGCTTCCTAAATGTGGGCCAGGTTATAAAGACATTCATTCTAAAGTACAGACGGCTTATTTAGAGGTTGTGAAATCCGAAGGTCAAGGTGCCGATGGATCCAGGTAACTATTTGAAACCTTGCTTCCCCTAGCCCTGCAGTCTACCACTCCCCCTGGTGCCTAAACTTGCAATACAGTATACAGTCACAATATTACAGCTCCAGATACTGTATATCCATATAAGTCCAAACATGGGTTCATATAAAACAAATCAATAAAATGAGAAAAACAAGGGAGAAGGGCACAACAAAGTTTTATTTATATATATATACCACCCAAGTCCTTGGAGCTAGAGAATTCTGCCCGTACTCTTGATGAGTGGAGCTAATTGATACAGCTGTGCGGGGTTAATTCCAAGTGTAATGTAATGTAACATATATACAGTATATGATGTGGAGGTCCGGAACTCCAGTTGTCTAGATCAGGAATCCCCTTTTAAGCAAATTAAGGCTGGGTATTCACTAAATAATGTGTACCCAGCACGACATTGGGAGCAACGGACCCAGCAATGATGCCTGCATGGCCTAGTTCATATGAACTTTTCAATCCCGGCAATGGCGAGCAATAGCAGGGTGGGAGCGAGGGCCGACAGAGGATGTCGCTGACGATGTGCAGGCAGGGCCGGCGCTACCAATAGGCAACTCTAGGCATTTGCCTAGGGTGCCGGCCACTGGAGGGCGGCAGTTTGCAGCAGGTCCCCCTCCCGGATGGCAGTGAGTGGCACCCCCCCACTCCCTCCGAAGTGACTAAGCGGTTACTGTGTGCAGGAGCGTGCATCTTTAGTGACATAGGACCTTTTTCAGGTCCGTTGGCTGTGGCCGCTCATTCGCACGGGGTCCGATAGGCGCATTTCTGTGCACTGGTGCACTCTGTTCACATCCTTGTGTGTGGAGGGCGGGGGGCGGGGCGCTGGCCTTGTCCATTAGCTTATGCGAATGCCTAGTGATTCATGGTCGTTCCCATTAGAACACTGGGCATTCTCATGCTAATAGCCAATGGTGTGGGTGTGGGGAGCATGCAGCTGACATCAGCTGCCCGTCCACTTCCCCTCGAGTGTCCACGCATATAATAAGTGACTTTAGAGTCACTTTTATATTGTGTGCGCCTTCACCATCATTTGATGGTCACCGATCATCGAATGATGGGGGCGGATACCACAAGGATGCGAATGGATGTTACTGTGTAACATCCGTTCGCAAGCCATGTATGCAAATCCACCTTGCGACTCAAACAAGTCAACCAGAATAACCCCCATAGTGCATACACACTAAAGGATTTTTTTATTTTGTTGTTTCAACCCGACCGAATTGGCAAAATACTTCACACTATCATCTATTGTGTATCCAGCATTACATTCAGTGATATAAAGGCTTTAGCAAAGGTGGTTTAGTTAGTACCTCAGTTATTTTGATTTAACCATCTGTGCTAAAACCAGGAAATCACTAAAACCTGCACTAGGGGTTACATTTACTAAAGCTAAAAATGAAAATAGGTGATGTTGACCATAACAACTATTCATATTCTGTTTATCAATTTCTAGTTTGCAATAGAGAAATGATAGACATAATCTGATTGGTTGCTATGGACAGCAAAAAGTTGGTGAATGCCTGGTGTAGACACTCTGCAAAACACTGTAATATGTAGGCTCTATATCAGACATTTTCAACCGGTGTGCCGCGGCCAGCTGACAGGTGTGCCGCCATGCCTCGGGTCACGGCGACTCACCAGCGGAGTTTCACTTTGACAAGTGGGACGGGCAGGCGGTTTGGCATCATGCTGGACGTTGTGGGTTGTGTGTGGTTGCGCGGCGCTGAGTGGCTGTCCGGGAATGCTTCCCCGCCCGCCCCCTGTCAGTGTGCGTCCATGTGCGCACCGCCCGCCCGCTCACGGCTTCCCCGCTGTGCACTGTCCGGGACTCGAGAGACAAGCTGTGCTGCTATGCAATAATCATATATCCCGCTGGACCACTAGCCAATGGGCGCTTGCGGTCCAGCAGCCAATCAACTGGTGGCTGCTGGACTGCAAGCGCCCATTGGCTAGTGGTCCAGCAGAGATATGAATATTACATAGCAGCACAGCAAGTCTCTCTCTCGTACATAGCGGGGGAGCCGTGAGCGGGCGGGCGGTGCGCACATGGACGCACACTGACAGGGGGGAGGGGTCCCAGCCACCCTCCCACCCCACTGCAGATACCCTCCCAGCCACCCTCCCACCCCACTGCAGATACCCTCCCAGCCACCCTCCCACCCCACTGCAGAAACCCTCCCAGCCACCCTCCCACCCCACTGCAGAAACCCTCCCAGCCACCCTCCCACCCCACTGCAGAAACCCTCCCAGCCACCCTCCCACCCCACTGCAGATACCCTCCCACCCCACTGCAGATACCCTCCCACCCCACTGCAGATACCCTCCCAGCCACCCTCCCACCCCACTGCAGATACCCTCCCAGCCACCCTCCCACCCCACTGCAGATACCCTCCCAGCCACCCTCCCACCCCACTGCAGATACCCTCCCACCCTACTGCTCCCACCCTCCCTCCCTGCCGCACACTACTGGCGGTGCATTGAATTGCAAATAGCGGACGGGAGCCAGGAGTGGGCCACTGCACAGTTCTGTCCCCCTTGGCAACGAGCAAATTCAGTCCACCTTGGCATCGAGCATGAAGGCCCTGGCATTGAGCATGTAGGTAAGTGGCACTTATGTGTCAAATGTGTATGGTGTGTTATATAGTATGTCATGGGCATTGCGGTGTGTTATATAGTATGTCATGGGCATTGCGGAGTGTTATATACAGATGGGGCCGGGCTCATCTTTGCAGGGGATGGCGATGGCGACGCCATTCGCCATTCCCTGCTCCCGCGCCATCTGTGTGTCGGAAGGGGACGCGCACGCACGAGGTGCGCGCGCGTCCCCTTCCGACGGTGCTGCCGTCCCCTTCCGACGGTCGCCCGGTGCCCACACCGGGCGCCCGCACCCCCCCACAGCCTCCTCGGGTCCCCCCAGCCCCCCTCGAGCGGGAGGCGGACAGTATTGCGTCCGCCTCGCCCGCCGGCCGCCCGGATACTGAGACGCACGTGCGTGGGGGACGCACGCGCGTCTCAGTCAGATGGCGCGCCGTGTTGCTGGCGGATCGCCAGCAGCATGCTGCTGGCGATTCGCCAGCAAGCATAAGGCCTGCCCTATCTGTAGTATGTCATGGGCAATGCGGAGTGTTATATAGTATGTCATGGGCATTGCGGAGTGTTATATAGTATGTCATGGGCATTGCGGAGTGTTATATAGTATGTCATGGGCATTGCGGAGTGTTATATAGTATGTCATGGGCATTGCGGAGTGTTATATAGTATGTCATGGGCATTGCGGAGTGTTATATAGTATGTCATGGGCATTGCGGAGTGTTATATAGTATGTCATGGGCATTGCGGAGTGTTATATAGTATGTCATGGGCATTGCGGAGTGTTATATAGTATGTCATGGGCATTGCGGAGTGTTATATAGTATGTCATCGGCATTGCGGAGTGTGATATATAGTATGTCATGGGCATTGCGGAGTGTTACATAGTATGTCATGGGCATCATGTGTGGGCTTATGTGTAATCGGAATTACAAAGTTCACTAAAATGTGCAATGGGCATTACGGTGTGTGGCATAACATGTAATGGCCATTATGGCATGTGGTATACTATATAATGGGTGTGCGGTGTGTTGGCATTATGTTGAAAAATTTGGCACGCGCCTTCGGCGCGCACTGTCATTATTGTCCCTCGTTTGCAAGAAATTTGTTGAGTCCTGGCATAATGTGTAATGGCCATTGCGGTATATGGCATAGCTTGTAATTGGCATCACGATGTGTGGCATAACTTGTAATGGCCATTAATGTGTGTGATATAACATGTAACTGGCATTATGGTATGCAAAATCAAGAATGAAATTGAAGCAAAGGTTTAAAAAAATCAACATAAGGCGGGACTGGGGCGGGTCAGGGGGTGGGCCAATGTCCGGGAATCTCTCAACAAAAAGGTGGTAACCCTACTTACAAGTGCGCAATATTTTTGGAATATCTGATTAAAAAATGTTGGTGTGCCTTGGCAATTTTGAAGTCTTGTCTGGTGTGCCGCGACCTGAAAAAGGTTGAAAATCACTGCTCTATATAACCAGGAAGAATATTAGATTAAAAAGAATTGCATCTGAAATGCAAAAAAGTTTTATTGTGCAGTTGATGAATGTTGAGAAGCAGGTTCATTTCCAGGGATACGTCTTTAGAATCTGGTAGAGTCCCTGTAAATAAGAACTTTTATATAACATAAGAAAAGAGGAGGATGTATGTGATGAGACAATGCAACAGTAACCCTAATAGTCTATGGTAGTAAATGTTGTAATGTGTGTAATACTCTTTTTACACCAGAGCCTTGACCCGAGTTATTGCCGCTCCAGTCCGGGCCGGGGCTTGGTGTAATTGGGCTAAAAAATAATAATGCGGGTCCTGTTCCCCGGCAATCTGACACGGGAAATGCTCAGGGTCAGACACAGGGCTTATCCGGGATTAGAGGCTGTGCAAATGGTACTTACCCAGGTCATTTGACCCGGAGAACGTCGTGAGAAGCTGATTGGTGCTTCTGTGGCTCTGGCAGATGATGTCAACTGCCGGAGACCTGCCCAGAGCAGCAGAAGCAGCGATACCAGACTGTTCTCTACACTACAGCAACAACCTGTTCTGCAAGCACTCTCCAAAGTATGTTTAAAGCCTCAACTGCAGCATCACACACTGGCTGTAATGCAGTGTGTCCCACAGCTTCACCATCAGCCTGACTGTTTGGCAGACCCCAAACCTGACATTTTCAGCATAATAAAGCAAAAAAAACTTGAAGAGTTTCCTGTTCCCTTTCTTGCGACCTCATCATAAACAGCCCAAAAAAGCCATTTTTAATGACAGCAGCAAGAAAGGCAGGGCTGATCCATATTGAGTGTAACAGGAAATAACCCAGATTGAAGCATACCTCCCAACATGACCCTCTCCAGGAGGGACACATTGCTCTGTTTCTGGACTTCTCCCTTAATTAATGATTGCCATTACCTGTGTTGAAGCCAGGGCCGGTGCCACCACTAGGCAGCCTTAGGCATTTGCCTGGGGCGCCGGCCATTGGAGGGCGGCACTTGCGAGCAGGTCAGCGGTGTGGAGCAAGGTGAGTGGAGTCTGCACCAGGCTCATCCCCCCCAGAAATCCAGTTAAGGCCCCACCAGCACCGCTCACACGCACCACCGCTGACATGCTGCCCCCGCCCGCCTGTGGACCGTGCGCCGGAGCAAGTCACCTGCACTACCTCTGACTTGCTGCGGCACCCGCACCCCCCTCCCCTCCCGTCCGTGGCCATGCATCATGCTGCCCGCCCGTGGACCGTGCGCTGTACGCCAGAGCAAGTCACCTGCACCACCCCATCCCCGTACAGTGACTCGCCGGTGGCCGGCGGGTCGCCCCCCCCGCCTGGGGCGCTGAGGTGCCTTGCACCGGCGCTGGTTGAAGCACCTTTCTAATCAATTAACCTGTGTGAAACAGGTGATGGCACTCATACATTATGAGAGAAGTCCAGAAACAGAGCAATGTGTCCTCCTGGAGACAGGGCCGGATTTGCCACTAGGCCCGTGAGGCACGGGACTAGGGGCGGCACCTATTAAGGGCGGCTAAAAGATGGTTAACAGGCCCACACTGGTAGTCTGGCAGGCACCCAGCATGGTGAAATGGACACACAGCGCGCTGTGTGTGCGCGCAGCCACCTGGAGCCAGCCGGGGACGGGTGCACTGTGCCTGTGTGCGGTGTGCCGCAAACTGCATCCACAGCAGGCACAACCCTGGCCGGCTCTTTCTGATGACAGTACGGGGAGCAATGCTGAACCAGGAAGTACAGTGCGTGTCCCCGTGTACTAGAGTACCGCTACACCACCAGCGGTTACACAGTTGTCATTAACAGTTTAGGGGCATGGCTAGAGCGATTGCGTCATTTTAGCCACGCCCCCGCCGTGCAATGCCGGTATTTTATGCATTGCACTGCAGGGAGCGGGGTTTAAGTGACGAGATCGCGTCATTTGACCCACGGAACCCACCACGCCCCCCCCCCCCTCCGCTGGAGATGCAGGACAATGCGGGAGGGTTGCCATCCTCTCCGGGGGCCGGGAGGGGGACCCGATTTCCGGGACCCTCTCGGCCATTCCGGGAGGGTAGCCAACCCTGGTGTAGTCTGGTTCACTGTCATAATTGCCCAGCCAATCCCGGCTTCTCAGTGGGTATATGTATGTTGGGAAATACAGTGAGGAAGTCAAATGAGGAGGGGAGCCTGGACTGGAAATGAGTCCCAGGCCCCAAAATTCCTGATGGCAGCCCTGACTGTATATCCCACACCCTTTCTATAAAAGTGGACAGGATGGGAAAATAATATGGAGCTGTGTGGAAGGGACATGGCTAAAAATGTGTCCCTTTTTCCCATACTGGCTTGTAAACCATTGATTTTTACTGCAACATGGGTAGGACCTAATAATATTGTCTTTTACTGGAGAGGAGACGCATTATGCTAAATAAGGAGAACAATTGTCAGATCTGTCCAGTATTCAAATCATAGCCAGCATGTGAACATGTCTTTTGAGCAAAGAAGTTATAAATTCTTGTTTTAAGTGGACGGTGTAATGTTAGCATTACTACCTCACAGCACTGAGATTATGGGTTCAATTCCCACCATGGCCCTAACTGTGCAGAATTTGTATATTCTCCCCGTGCTTGCATGGGTTTCCTCAGGCTACTGTAGTTTCCTCCCACAATCCCAAATTATATTGGTAGGTTAATTGGCTTCCAACAAAATTAACCCAAGAATGTATATGCGTGTACTTGTGGTAGGGAATATAGAGTGTAAGCTCCACTGCAGCAGGGAGTTACTGTATGTGAATGTTCAAATATTCTCTGTAAAGCGCTGTGGAATATGTGTGCGCTATATAAATAACTGGTAATAAATAGAATAAAAAAATATATAATAAAATGATTTGTAACAGACAAGACCTGGTTGTATTAATCACACATTTCCACTAGATGGCACCCTAGTACAATGTATAACTGGAAAGTTTAAAGATGATCTTGACAATAATTTACCTTGATCCTGATTTATTTCTCTCATATTCTACTAGTTGGTTTAGTGACTTACCTCTGCCACCTGTCTAGTGTTAGTATGGTGAGCTCTGCCCCTGTCCCCACAGCCCACAGGCTGTTTGTCCCCTTGCGCTCCCTGTCCAGCAGTAGCCATCTCCCAGCGTGCTCAGCCTGTCAGCAGTTAGCGCCTCTTTTACTGTGTGTCCGTATGCCAAGTGCTGAGGAAAAGCCTGTGCTGTCAGAGCTGTGTGTGTACCACATTGCTGAGGAGAAACCAGCACTGCAGCCTCCGCATAGTGTGGGGCAGAGTATGACAGTGCTGTGCTGGTGAGGAGAGAGGACAGCACCACAGTCTTCAGTGCGCCCTGACCCCAGGCAGCCATCCGCACCGGGAGCTGACCTGTCAATCACCACCTCAGCAGAGAGTTTATGCAGATAGCACCTGCAGCGCTAGCCCCATTGACAGCCTTCACAGACCAGCTATTAGTCAATACTTGCCTACCTGACCCTCTCCATGCGGGAGAAAATGCTCTGCTCCCGGACTTCCCTGGTAATGTATGATTGCCATCACCTGTGGTGAAACACCCCACAGGTGATGGCAATCATACATTACCAGGGAATCATACATTACCAGGGAAGACCAGAAAGAGAGCATTTTCTCCTGCATGGAGAGGGTCACATAGGAAAGTATGTATTAGTCTGCACACTGTGCAGACTTCCCTGCTTCAAAAGAGACCTCCATTATCTCCATCCAACCATTGGCTGCATACCCAGGATATGATAAGTACAGTACCTGCATGTTATACATGCTATATACTGCATACCTGTAAAGTTAACCCTTTGATGACTCTTAACTCTATACTCACTCAAACAAACCACATTCCTGGTTAAGTTTCCAAAACGTGTGTCGTCTAACAACACTACAAGCACCGCTATATACTCTGCCAACAGGTTATGGGCCCAGGCCCTGCATGCTTAGAAGACTAACCCCCTAAAGTACCTGAGTGGTAGCACTTTATATAAAAGAACAAACAGATAACTCTGAAGTGACCTTTTTATATAGAAGAGTTATTAAGATGTATAACACAGGGCACAATATGAACTTTGCTCAACTGAAAGGTTCAGAGAACTACACTATGTGGAAGTTCGCCATGGAGATGCAGCTTAAGAGGGAGAGGGGACTGTCAAACTCAGACGAGGTAGACAGAGCCATCAGAACGATAGGTTTAGCTGTGGAGCAGCATGTCTGTTTGTTAATTAGTGGGAAAGAGTCCACTAGGGACATGTGGACTGTCCTGCAAAGTGCGTATGAAGATAAAGTTCTGATGAGACAAATCAGTTTGAGGCGCAGGCTGTATGGAATGAAGTTGAGTGCCTGCAAGGACATGAACGACTACATCGATAAAATCTTATCGATAGCTCAGTAATTGTCATCTGTGGGAGCACAGGTGGACGAGGAAGAAGTAGCGATGGTGATGCTGCAGACTCTGACCACAGACTTTGACTTCTTAGTAGTTAACAGACAACCAAGATGTGTTGTTCGTGCCAGATTTGGGATGTAACCTCATCGCCATCAGCGTGTTGGAAGAAAAGGGTTACAAAGTCCAATTTGAAAAGGGCATGTGTATGATGCATAACAAAAGAGGGGCGGTAATTGCTCTAGCAACCCGATGCAGCCAACTCTACAGTATGTCTTGGACAGAGGAATGTTCAGCAATGACATACTCTGACAACAGTGAGTCAATAGAGCTGTGGCACGAACATTTAGGTCATCAGGGATATGACAACGTCTAAAAACTGATGGATAGAATGGTAACAGGAATCACCGTAAGCAATGCTGAAAGACCTGTGTGCGAGAGCTGTGTAAAAGGAAAGCAAATCTCTGGAAGAGAAACTATTTATCATAGCTGTCTATGTGGATGACTTACTAATGGCAGGTGAAGAAAATCACATTACTGACGTAAAACATCAACTGAAACAAAAGTTCAAGCTAAAAGATCTAGGCCCTGCAAGTCACCTCTTAGGTATGAGAATTGTGCAAAACTTACAAGAAGAATCCGTCACAATTGACCAACAAACATACATTGAGCCAATAATTTCAAAGTATGGAATGAAAAACTCAAAACCAGTGAGTACTCCCATTGACAAGAGTATTAAGATGGTTAAAACCATGTCACCAACTACTCAGGGGGAGATAGAGGAGATGCAAGGCACTCCAAAATGCAGTTGAAGTTTAATGGATGCAAGTATTGGGACTCGCCCCGACATCAAACATGCAGTGAGTCGAGCAAGCAAGTTTGCAAAAAACCCTGGGAGGCAACACTAGACTGCAGTGAAAAGAATCCTGAGGTACCTGAAAGGTACAAGTTCCTTGAAGCTGAGATTTACAAAATCAAGTAACTCCAGTTTAAAAGCTTTCTGTGACGCCGACTGGGAATCAGATGAGGACGAACATCGCTCCTACACTGGCTACCTATTTGCACTGGCAGGAGCAGCTGTCAGCTGGACAAGTAGGAAACAACCCACAGTCACCCTTTCTACAATGGAAGCCTTATATATGTCCCTCACAGAAACTTCAAAAGAAGCACTATGGATAAAGGAGACTTGGGGGTTTTTTCAGCCTTGCGAGTCCACCAAACTCTGGCTTGTGAATGGATGGCTGGCGCGACCCATTCGCAAGGGCTACTCGCTTGCAGGGGTTTGCGAATGGATGTTACATAGTACTACGGTCTAAGCATATTGCTATAAGACACCACTTCATCCGTGAGTTAGTAGAAAACAAGTCCATCAGTGTGGAATACAGTATGTTCCAAGTGAAGAAAACATTGCTGACATGTTGACAAAAGGACTGTCGACACACTTGCTGACTACATTCTTAAAAGACTGTGGACTTGAATATGTCTATTGTTGATTCAATTTTTTAACTGTTTTCTTCTCCTAACCCACATATTTTCGGTTACAGGTATGACTACGTTGAAATGTCATGTTCTTTTATATGTAACCGGAGACAGCTTTGAGCGAGGGAGAGTGTTAGTATGGTGCGTTCTGCACCTGTCCCCCACAGCCCACAGGCTGCTTGTCCCCTTGTGCTCCCCATCCAGCAGTAGGCTGCTTCCCAGTGTCTCCCTGCATGCTGTTTCATTTGAGTGACAGCACGCTCAGCCCATCAGCAGTTAGCGCTCCTTTTACTGTGTGTCCGCGCGTCGAGTGGTGAGGAGCAGCCTGCACTGTCAGACCTGTGTGTGTCCCATGTTGCTGAGGAGAAGCCCGCACTGCAGCCTCAGCATAGTGTGTGCCAGAGTGTGACAGTGCTGTTCTGGTGAGGAGAGAGGATGGCGCCACAGTCCTCAGCGCGTTCTGACCCCCAGGCAGCCATCCTCGCTGGGAGCTGACCTGTCAATCACTACCTCAGCAGAGAGTTTTTGCAGATAGCGCCTGCAGCGCTAGCCCAATTGACAACTTTCACAAACCAGCAATTAGTCTGCAAGCTGTGCAGACTTCCCTGCTTCAAAAGAGACCTCCATTACCTCCATCCAACCATACACTGTGTACACCTGTCTGCGATGTTATACATGCTATATACTGCTTACCTGTAAAGTTAACACTTTGATAACTGTTAACTCTATGCTCACTCATATAAACCCCATTCCTGGTTAAGCTTCCTGGTTAACGTCTTACAACCCCACAAGCACAGCTATATACTCTGCCAACAACTCGCAGGCTAGGAAATCCTGATATGCAAGCTCCTACGTGAGACTGTGGGGGGGGGGTCAAACCGCCCATAGTGGGCTACATTCGGTCAGCCTGCTGAGGTGTTCGTTCTGTGCAGGGTGGCAAAGAGGCAGGCAAGGGGCTGGACCAAGGGAATGCCTAACATTTTATGGGCACGCCCATAAAAACGCTGGATGTTTCCCTGTGAACACAGGCGTGTAGATGCCTGCTCGGATTGGGCAGCTGACGTCACATGAAGTCCGCGCCCGCCCCAATTTCTCTTGTGTATTACATGCCTCAAGCTGTTTTTGAGGCATTTCTATGGCATAATCATGTTATAAAAATCTGTGCTGATGAGAGTTGTCATCAGCAAATACATTTGCAGTCTATCACAAATGTCATTTTTATAAAAAAAAGCACGCCAGGGATGCAGTCAGCAGGCTAACAATAAATAGGTCGACAGTCAATAGGTCAACTTTTTTATGTCGACCTATTGCTTGGGTGAACCTTTCAACCTAAGCCATGTCAACATTTTAAGTGGGTTGACCCATGGCCTGTCGACGAATAGTGGTCAATCGATTGACTGTCAACCTTAATTGGGTCTATCTTATAACCCATACCCTTCCCCGATTAGTGAACCAATCACCAATGCTCATGGCATGGGCTAGCTTATGCTAATACAATCAGCACAGAGGGCCTGATTCAGACCTGCTCGCTAGGCTGCATATATTCAGAGCCTAGCGAGCATGTTAACGCGGTCCTGACGCCCCAGGGAATGCGTGCCCAAATCCCCTCACTACGCTGACGCACAGAGAAGAAATCATAAGTTGGTTGCTCACCATCAAATGACTTCTCCTCGGTTCGCAGCAGGAAAGTAACCCAGGACTTACTTTTCTGCTGCACGTTCTCCTTCGATTTTGGGTGTGCGCTTCTGTCATGTGATGTCATCCGCCTGCCTCAAGCAGGCCGCGGAATGCCTGTGTTCACAGGGGCCCACCCAGCATTTCTATGGGCACGCCCATTGTTTTCGTGGGCACACCCATGAAACGCTTTGTATCCAACCCAAAACGCCCCCCCCCCCCGGTCTGTCAATCAGGCAGCAAGCGCCCCTGCAAATGATTATTACAGCGGGTGTCTGCCCATGCGCCTTAGCACCTATGTGCATGCACAGTCCCCCACCATCGCGGGAGGATGTTTGGCCACCCTTGTTATAAAGGAATGGCAACTACTATTATTGGAAGCAGCAGATTACTAAATATAGAATTACAGTATGTAGATTGCATACAGTATTTAACTATTTCTTGTTTGTACTGTTGTTGTCATTAAAACATTAACCAGGAAACCTATAGAAAGGTGTATAGAGACAGTAGCACCATTACAAATTATTTGGCCTCATGTGCAAAAATTTTCAAAAGCCTGCAATCCTGTAAACTACACTCTAGCTCTACACATGCACTAAGGACCTTATTCTGGTCCAAACGCAATGCTGCAAATTTCGCATTGTTGCGTGCAGATTAAACATCATCGGCTGCTTGCACAGCTGCGCCCTATCGCTCGGCGAGTTCCCCGCACTGCGGTAGATGGATGTTTTGCATAAACATCCATTCGCAGTCTTGGGTGCAGGGGCCAAATCATTCAATGTTCACCGACCATCGAATGATTTGGTAAGAGCATGCAAAACTAAGACACTCTCTGGTGTCTTAGCTTTGTGTGCTCCCTGTAGGGGAAGA
Organism: Crinia signifera; assembly: GCF_055691185.1. Lineage (NCBI taxonomy): Eukaryota > Metazoa > Chordata > Amphibia > Anura > Myobatrachidae > Crinia > Crinia signifera. The sequence continues at coordinate 88,665,360 of NC_139218.1, forward strand.
GGGTGGGCAGCTGACATCAGCTGTCCACCCCTATCAACCGCGTCACTGCCTGATTTCCATGGGAAGACCCAGCATTTTCATGGGAACACCAATGAAATGCTGGGCATTCCCATGGGTGCAGCCCATCGCTGCCGCCCCATGCTTACACTGATGGGTGCGAATGGGGTGGAAAACCAGCACTTCACCATGCCCGCTCGCACCCAGCATATGTACATGCGCAGAAATCCAGAATAAGGCCCTAAATTCCTATTTAACTAACAAAGTCTGCTACACACCAATACAGTTCACAGTGAATGAATGAGATTATCCATTGGATTTATACCATGATAATAATAGGGACTGATCGGAATGAAGTTTGGAATCCAATGAAGGACAGCTGAGATATATGTATTACCTTACCCAATCTCATATGCACCATACTATCACCCGCCCACCCCCTTGCCAATTACAGTATGACCTTTAAACTAAATGCCTATTATTTGACCTTCGTGTATATTGACCCCTTTTATTACTGACAGAGACATAATTAAGTATTATTGTGGTTGCTGTTTTCAGTTGATTTTTTAGGCTGACATCTGAGAAGAAGAATTATGTGCCAGTTGCACTATTTACATTTTACTGGCAAAATGAAAGCAGAAGTTCCTGCATTTTCATAGATGGGAGCAGGTGCCAGGAAATTCAGTTTGTGCAATGTTGTCTTCAACGCACTAAGGGATGTGGTAATGATTACTGTGTCTAATGATGCTTATCATATTGTACATTATAAGAATAACATACCTACTGTCATACAACTTTTACAACATAATCCTGGGTAGGCAAAAATAAAAAGTGTAAAAAAGTCCCAAGGCGCTATCAGTCCTTGCAGCCTCAAATCCAAATGGAGGACCACTTTGTAATCTCACTTGCAGATATTTCCAGAACAAGCGTGGAAATTATGGCGCTTGACTTGTATGTCCCACGGAATGATTTTTTGTCAAAACAGGAGCTTTAACCCCTTGAGTGGTGGGTTTTGCTGAGGCAGGACAAACCTACCTGGGCAGGTTTGTCCTGCCCCAGCAAAACCCACCACAGGATGCAGGAAGCTGCCTCACCCACCCTCACCTCCGCTCCGGCGTTAGTACGCTGGAGCTCCCCTGCCGCCGCTTCCCCCTGCCGCCTGTCAGTCATCACACAGACAGCAGGCTCAGGGATGTTTTGCGGCGGCTCGGGAAGACTCTGGCGCCTGAACTCTCCCGAGTCCTCCCCAAGCTGCGCCGACCATCCCCCGAGCCTGTCGCCTATGTCACTGATACAAATAGTGATTGGCGGTTGGCGGCAGGGGAGCTCTGGCGTACAATCGCCGGAACGGAGGGGGGACGACAGGAGCAGGGGTGGGAGTGAAGGGGGACCCCTAAAAGCTAGTGCGCCAGTGGTGCTCCCGTACTGCGCTGATTTACATTGGTCTGCTGCGAGGAGAGGATGGAATGCAATGCTTCCTGCCAATTGAGACACACACTGGAGGTTGCTTGGCAACCAGCCGGCGGCGGCGATTCCCGGAAGTAGTGCGCTGACCACTTCCGGTGGCTGGACGCATGCAACCGACGAGTCCGTAAGATGCCGGGGTCTGGTAAGTATAAATTGTATTTCAGATGTATACCTCCTTGCTGTAGGTTGGGGCTGAGGACGGGATTATCCCCCGAAACGTTCCCCATGTAACTTTCAATACAATTTATTCTCTGTATATCATCTCCTGAATGCCGTTGCTTCCCCCCTTGGGGATTGGACTGCTATATATATATATATATATATATATATATATATATATATATATATATATATTTGCTTGCAATGCCCGGCACTCAAAGTAATATACGGCAACTTGGAAAGGTTAAAACAAACACACGTACCCACGTAATAACATCATAAATCATGATGTTCAATCAAGAGAAAATAACAACAAAAAATGTTAGCGCTACATAAGCTGATTAATAAATATAACAACATTGTAATAATGAACGGCAACTAAGGATGCATCCCTGGACAGCAAAAGTAATGACAAACGCATTGAGTCAAATACTGTTGACTATAAATCGTAACTCCACAATTAGTGGGCAGACTACTGTCACTGTAGTCGGATGGATAAGGAAATGACACGACAGCAGGATGTCGCTGTTATGTTGTGGTAAATGGTGCTGAAGAAATATAGGGTGGACGGGGATGTCAGCGTACTACAAAAAAACAGGTAAAGGAGAGCTGCTCATTCAGACCAAGCGGGTGCACTGTCTGCAGATGGTGTATCCATTTAGCTTCGCATTTTAATAGCATTTTATTCCTATCACCTCCTTTTTTGTTTGCTGGTATGCAATCAATCATCTTATACCTGAGGGATGGCAGGGTGTGCTTGGAGTCTCTGAAATGCCTCGCCACCGGTTGTTCAGAACCTTTGCCATCCAATGCCGCCCTGATTGCGGATCTATGGTTGGCAATTCGTTCCTTGAATTGTGTGGCGGTCTTACCTACATAGAATAAGCCGCACGGGCATCTTATGTAGTAGACTACGAACCTACAAGTTAAAGGGTATCTGATTTTAAACTTTTCTCCAGTCCGGGGATGGAAGAAATTCTCACCTGTTTCAAGATTGGCGCAAGTGGTGCAACCTAAACATTTGTAGTTGCCATTTTTTCGGGTGAGGAAATGTGTCTGCGGGCTGGGGTTAAAGTTGCCAATGTCGTTATGGACGACAAAATCTTTGAGATTTTTGCCTCTCCTAAAGGATGGCAAAAACTGGCTGTCTTTCAGACTCGGCAAAGTTTTGTTTAAGGCGATAATTGGCCAGACTCTTCTAGCTGATTTAACAAGGGATTGGCTGTGTGTGGTGTACTTTTGGGTCCACACAATCTTGTTGTCCAATTTTTTGTCAGTGGAGGAATTGAGGACGGTGTTTCAATCTAGGTTGAAAACTTTGGTTTTGGTATTCTTTAACAGCTTATTCTCTGATTCTACCCCACAAGGCTGCTGCTGCCCAGCTCTATATACCTATGACCAAATGGGGGTACACCGGTTTCCTCAGTGGGGTCTCCCCCCTCTATGTACTCAGGTTTACCTCAAGTTGGTTAGCTTCCTTTAGCATATGATGCCCCGGGGCGTAAGAGGTATTGCGGGTGAGCGAGTCCTGGTTATAGGGGTTGCAGAGAGAGAGGAACAAAAGAAAAAGAAAAGAAAATGTATAGAAAACTGCTGTCCCTGGGGTGGGGTACGTTCCCCTGATTAGAATAAAACCAGTGCAGGGTGAATCATTCCCTTATCCCCAAGGGTGAGTGTTTCCATTGAAAAGATAGGTAGGATAAGTACAGCTGTGGTGCTCAGGGCTGGATTGCGCTGCTGTCCCCCACTTGCAAATAGTTGTATAGGTGGAGGATGAGCGGCATGCAGCCTATGGTTTGGCTGTTAGCAGTTTAAGGTAGATATGAAGTGTAGGTAAGTACAGAAAAACGGAGAAGGAGAAGGGGAAGAGAGGAGTGGAGGAGACAGTGAATACCTCTACTTTCACCCCGGGGATCAAGTCCTTGATCTCCGCCGGGTTTGCCGCTGTGTCAGGAGGTGCGTGATCCCCGCTGTCTCTGCCGCTTGGGGTGTGTGCGTCTCCCAGAGCCGCCGTCAATCAGCGTCTGTCTCTAGAGCTGCCGCAAGTCAGAGACTGTCAGCCGGGGAAGCCCTCAGCGGAGTGCACGGTTGTGCCAGTGAGAAGAGGCACTAGGTAAATGTGCCGTTGTCTCCTACGTGCTGTGAATCAGCATGTCTATTACATCAGCGGGATGTACGGGTATGGGTGACAGGAGGCACTGGGTAAGTAAGCCGGTGTCTCCTAAGTGCTGTAAATCAGCATATCATTCACAGACAATCGTTTCGCCACGGAGGCTTTCTCAATGTGTTTTCTCTTCTTGGTCAGATACAGACAAGTTTTGCCACGCTCTTATCTACTGTAATTAACTAACCTCATACAACATCAAACGTTACACATATCCTATTACAGAAATTGAAAAAAAAAGTTGGTTATGTGACCTGAATACTTAATGCTATTCTCCCCTAAAGCGTAAACAAACAGAAGTAAGAAACGAAGTGTAACTTATACTGCTTTCACATTGCAGAAACGGGTATTAACCCTGTATTCTTAAATGGGACTTTAAAACGGGTCTGAAGCTGAAGACCTTTCATATTGCAGGTGAAAACCGTTTTAAAAATCATTTAATACCATTCACACATTCAACCCGTTTAACCCCCAAGGGACACGTTTCAAGCCATAGAAATAGAGCCATTCACACTGCCTAAAAAACGGCTTCGAAACATGTAGGACTCTGCTTTTTAAACGTGTTGAAATACCAGTTAACTTTAACCGGTAAATCAACTCTGGCACTTTCACACTGCAGCCTTAAACGTTTTAAAATGGAAAAAAAAACGGCAATATACCGTTTTAAAAGTGCAGTGTGAAAGGGGTATTATTGGTTCTCGTTCTTGGTTTTCATTGTGTTATTTAATATGTTCCCCACTGTGCTTAAAAGTAGTTTTTTGTTTCTTTGTATGTTTTAATATTATTGTTGACCATGAAACTCCCTGGCCAATCATCAGCAGTTTTGAGATGTAGTTGAATTAAGAAATGAAAGAACATGTGAGATTGGATATTAGTTACATAATGTTTGCAGCATTATCATAAAAAAAAAAAAACCACATAACTTTGTATGTAAAAAAATATGAATTTTATAGCATTTAATAATTAATTGATAAATGTTATGTATATTTTTCTTGCACACTACTTGGAATATTTTATGGTAATATTTATTGTTCATTTAAGCAATATTTAAATTGGCCATTGTCTGATTAAAATAACATATACCATTTTTTTTGTTTGAGAATGTTTAATAGATTTGTTCTTGACCTAGTTTTTGTAGCCATAAGACTCTGAACAAATAGCTCCTGGAGAAAAAAGCCAGGCTGCAAACAAAAAAGATCTGTCTATTGGAAATAAATATTTAAATAAATACTGTAGTGTTAATATGACATCTTGGTTCCTGCCTTTGCCGATGAAATACAGTATATGTAGTCAGCTTATGTCTAAACTAAAATAGTCATGCCACCTTTATCACATGGATTACTGTTTATAAAACCTGAAAAGACATTTGCAGACTGTTCATTCATGTGGTTAAGAGATTTTGTTTATGGACAACCAAATATTAGAGAAAATGTATTTAGATGTTTTGTTTTGTTTTGTTCTTATGCTGCCCAAAATGAACTGAGATATTTATTTAAATGGAATTTTTTTTTTTTATTTCTAATGCAATAACTAGCCAATTTTAAAGCTCAAAACGTTGTATTTGGGACAGTCAGGGTCGGCGCCACCACTAGGCAGCCTTAGGCATTTTCCTAGGGCGCCGGCCACTGGAGGGCGGAAGCTGGAACAGCTGTCCCCCCCTCCACCCCTGTCGCTGCCGCATCGTCCACCGCCGCCCCCCGTGGAGTGACACGCCAGGCTGGGGTAAGTCCGCAAGAGCATTCCCAACCCCCGTGTACCAGCTGCTAAACACCTACTAGCCGGGTCCGACGCATGCCCGGCACTCCCCTCCTCCCCCACCGTGTAGTGTCCGCCTGACACCCCCCTCCCCCGGCTACTGTTTAGCACAGTAGCCGGGTTCGACGCACGCCTGGCACCCGTTCGCCCCCGCTCCGTGTAGCAGCCGCCCGACACCTCTCCTCCCCCGGCTACTGTGTAGCACATAGCCGGGCCACCGCATACTCGCACCCCCCTCCTCCTCCGTGGACCGGGTGAGCGCCGGGGCGCCCCCCCCACCTGGGGCGCTCCGGTGCCTTGCACCGGCCCTGGGGACAGTAATAAAAACCTATACTGTTTGTTACCCATTATTTATTTGTAAGTTTTAGAAATACAACTTGATTTCCAAGTCAAGATTAAAATCTTTCACATTTTTGCCAGAAAAAATATATTGCCTGCTTTTTATTCAGTTCCATAACGTATTAACTAGGAACATAGGTACCTGTGGTAATTGGAAAATGGGTGCAATAGGCATATTACGATTTTCAGGAATAATCAACTGGTGTCTCCTAAGTGTGCAATCACCTTAGGTGCAAGGGGTGCAGCTGCTATGGGGCCCAGAGCTGAAGGGGGCCCATCTTTGCTGTCTAGTAATATGTTTTTCATACATTTATCACCATCAGTTGCTAAACAGGGGGCCCTTACAAACTTTTGCTATGGGGCCCACGAATATATAGGTACGCCTCTGTGTGCAATGTTCATGTGTCGCCCGCATCTAGAGGCCTAGTAGCTGCCCCCCCCTGCAATGATTTATGTTTTGCCACTGCTCATGCTTACCCTCATGTACACATGCCACATAGAAGTTCTCTCTCTCAGGACTCCTACTCTCCTTTCAGATTTGGTGCTTCAATGCTTTTATACCCAAAAGAGGCCCCTGCTTTGCTATACTGGCAACAGATCATGGGCCCAGGAAGACCCTTCCCCAAATGTAGGTATTGTCCTTGTAATACAGAGTACTTTTTCATTTGGCATGTGTTTTGTACTAGAATCTGGTAGTGACGTGGCCTCCATTTGCATCTCCGGATGTAGATTCCCTGGCCCCAGCAAAGGGAACAGCCATCCTGCTTAACCAGAGGGTTACTCACATTCCCGATGTTTATGCAAGTATTCTAATGCTTCATCTGCGGATCACACAAGCGGGCAGTTGGTGTCTAAACTCAAGACACCTCATGCTGCTTTTGCATATTTTTGTACAGTGCTATTTCTCTGATCTCACATGATTCCTTTAAGAAATACTGTAAATGAGAATAGATTTAGTGGGAGTTTAGGAGATTAATTAAAAAAATAAACTGAATGAAGAAGGTGGAATTTATTTATTTATTTACTAACAGTTTCTTTTATAGCGCACACATATTCCACAGCGCTTAACAGAGAGTATTTGAACATTCACATCAGTCCCTGCCCCCAATGGAGCTTACAGTCTATATTCCCTACCACATGTACACGCACACACAGACATTTTAGGGGGGGGGGGGGGGTTGGGGGGGGCAATTAGTCTACCAGTATATTTTTGGATTGTGAGAGGAATCCGGAGTACCTGGAGGAAACCCACGCTAGAGTGGGGAGAATATACAAACTCCACACAATTAGGGCCATGGTGGGAATCAAACCAATGAACTCAGTGCTGTGAGACAGTAATGCTATCCATTACACTGTACTGCCCATAATGCGGTTTTATATTGGACTTTAATTTGAGTAATTTCTAAATTAAACATATTTTCAGGTGTATCATAAGTATTGATTATACAATCAATGGCACCACAATGTCAACATTAGGATGTTGACACCATGTTGACATAATTAGAATGTACACATGTTAAATGTTGACATTCTGTCCAGAACTGTCTGCACCGCTCTTAAATGACTATTTAGTAAGCATTCGTTCCTTAACGAAAATCTCATGAAATCTCATGATTGAAGGTTCTGCTATGGGAGGCGGAGATTACAGGGAGGGTGTTCCATGTGTGTGTGTATGAGGGGGGGGAGGGTGGCTATGGTGATACTGTAAGTGCTGCTGTTATATGGTGGTGTGTGTGTGTGTTGGGAGGTGATTCTGACAGTGCAGCTGTTCTACTTGCGGGTGGGGAATACAGGAAGTGCTGCTGTTCTAATTGGGCAGATACTGGAAGTCCTGCTGTTCTATGGATGTGGGGGTGGTGATCTTGAAGATGCTGTTGATCGGTGTTGGAGTGATGCATGTATACAACATTTACAATTTTTCTGTACGGTGACAAGAAATATTTATTTTATTTTTTAATCATTCAACCATATGTTGAAATTAAATAAGTTACTTAAGTTACATTTCCACTCAGCTCCCAAAATGTAATAATGTCCATGCTGCATATTCTAGGCATACAGTATGTAATGTAGACAAGAAGCTTCAGGCAGGGCCGGCGCTACCCACTCAGCAGCTCCTGCAAAGCAGGGAGGCGCCATGCTGAAAAGGCGCTGTCTCCCTCCCTGCTCTGCTAAAGCTGCCTCAGCCCTCACTGTCACTGCCTCCTGCGCGCCTGTCTGACAGCGGGCGGGCGGCAGTATAAAGAGCTGCTCCCACTGCGAGTGCACACAGCCTGCATGCCGCCCGCAGTGCCTGTCTGACAGCGGACGGCAATATGGGGAGGCTGAGCAGCTCCCTGCATCACGCACACACTGTCCTCCTCCTACGACCTGCCCCCTCTTCCTCACGGACACTTGCGCTGAGGCATGTAACGCTGTCTGTGAATGCCTGGATGACATGTCCGGATCCGCCCCTTACCCATTGCTCCCTGCGCCTGTCAGCTGTAAATCAAATGACGAACAGGCAGCAGCGCCTCCCTTCCTTCCCTCTTCTCAGTGTGCTGTGCCAGTGCCACTGCCAGTCCTCAACACTCCGCTCCCCCTCTATCTCCTCCCCTCTTCTTCCATCTCCTCCTTCTCTCCCCTCCTTTCCCCCTAAGTCACGAGAGGGGTGTAATGGCGTCCTCAGCGTCCTGCCTGCGCAGATAGAAGAGGAGGGACTGCACAACAGTTAAACAGCAAAATAACAGTGAGACTTTTATTATACATGTTTATTACAAATTTTTTAATAATTGTAGATTTTTTTATATTATTTTAGACACTTTTTAAATAATGGGCTGGGTTATGTGCCTAAAGGTGGCCATACACGCTGCAATAGCAGCGCGTGATGTGCGCTCCTGCGGGCATCGCACAGTACAAAAAGTATGTGCTGCACATACTTTTTGTACTGGTTTCGGATCACATCCCACACACATTGCATGCATGCCGTGCGATGCGATCTAGCCCATAACATATGCGATTCTCACAGCGTATATGGGCACCTTTTGTGCCTGCAATATTTTGCGGACACAGCACTGAGATGGTGTACATGTACATGCACCTGAAATCCTCCATAGGATGGCATGCTGCATATACGCTCCCACAATCAGGCTGAAGCTTGTTGCAATGGCAATGTGAAAGGGCGCAAAATTTATGGTTTGCAGGAGGGCGCCGGACACCCTAGCACCGGCCCTGGCTGCGGGTGTGCATTAAATGAGCTCTCATTATCATTATATCAGGATGACACATTTACAGTATAGCACAAAGCATGCACAAACAAATGGTTAAGTCAATGTGTAAGGTTACATTTGCAGTCAATTAAGTGTCTTTATAATGACACAACATTTTCCTTACTTTCTTGTCTGCTACTGTAAGCTGCAGTCTGTCTCAACCAGTTCCTTCTTCTGCTCTGTAGGCCAGTCCCCAAAATAGTTTGCACTTCTCTGTTTTGATTCTTTTTATATAATTTGACACCACTTTGTAGGAAAAGTTTTGGTTCTGTGTTTGAACCTCTCCACTTAATGATAAAATATTAATATACACAAAAAAGTGAGTACCTACATACCTCCCAACATTGATGTTTGGTAAATCGAGATCCATGAGAGCACTCAAGAAGGGGTGTGGCCTCACAGGAATGCTTGTAGCCATGCCTCTATTTGCTACCACTATAGGGGCATGCCCTACTGGGCGTGGATCCAGGGCCGGTGCTAGGGTGCCTGGCGCCCCCCGGCAAACTGAAATTTTGCGCCCTCCCTTCCGTTGCCCATAAAGGGATAACTCGATTTGATTTATTTTTTTTGGTACAGTATCCTTTTCCCAGGATTTTAAATGGTTGATAAGTGTTTGTGTCAGTATTTGGAATAAAAATGCCATTTTACTATAAAAAGCCCCCTATATGTATATCCACCCCAGATATAGACAGACAGACAGACAGATAGATAGAAATAGACAGAGGTAAATATATATACTGTAGACAAAGACAGAGTGAGATATACTGTAGTTATATACACAGAGAGATATATACATATACAGACAGTGAGATATAGATATAGACAGACAGAGATACAGACAAACAGACAGACAAAAACAAACTCACTTCTGCCAGTTTCTCTCCAGCCATGCCCCGGGCTGTCTCTCTCCACTGATAAGGGCAGAGCTCCACAGTGGGATCAGCCGGGGGCATCTAGTGGCTCCTGGAAGTACTGCAGTCAGCAGTAACTCCGGAGCCATCCTCTGCAGATCTCATCACGTGTCTGTGCCTCACCCTTTCCTGCGTGCAGGACATAAGTGGCGGGTAAGTGCCTCATGTTGCCGGCGCCGCTGTCTGTCGTGTAGTGTGATAGGCAGCGGCAGGAGCAGGGTGCAGAGCAGAGAGAGCGCCTCTACTGGCCGGCACCTCCCTGCTTTGCATCCCTCGCTGAGTGGGTTCCGCCGGCCCTGCGTGGATCTTATGTTCTGCATTGCCAACCCTTGTGCTATGGCTGACTGCTGACATATCATAATCTGGAATGTCTGCATGTCAGGTGCAGCCAGCGGCATAACCCGCCCCCTTCATTTTCTGCATGGTAGGTGCTCTCGACCATGTGATAGATCCATGTAATAGTTTTCCTGCATCAGACTCATAGACTAAGCCAATTCATGAATGCATGGGCCAAATGGGTGTTTGTTAGATCTATGCTGGGAACACACTTGCCAATATTCTATTCATACATTTGGCGAATTATATATTGTGCGAGCCATCTGCTTGTGTGTACACCCAATATATATGTGAACCACGCGATTTATAGATATATTGGGTGGCAGGGTGGCAGCATGGCAGATGTAGTATATCTTTTAGATATACAGTATATTGTACACATCTGTGTGTACAAGAGAGTGATAGATATATCTAGTCACAGGAGCCACCAACACTGAGATTACCACTTCCAGTTGCCAGACAAATTGGTCAGCCAATTGGTAACTGTGTACCCAGTGCCACATACTAACCAAATTGGTCAGTGGACCAAGGGCCTGATTCTGGTTGACACGGTAAGCTGTGAAGATCGCAACCTACCGAGTCCCAGAGTGCCCACCCTGTCACCCCACTGAACCCCTGCCCACTGCCGTATCCCCTTGCAACCATGCATTGAAATGCCAACTCTGAAGTGCTTTGATATAGTGTGGCAATCATTTTTTTGCAACAATTTAATGATCATAGCTGATACTGCCACAGTGTATCATTGTTGTTCATAATTCTCCCAAGATGAATATGTATGGTTTTATGTATGTGTGTATTCTGTTTTGTTGAATTGTTTTTGTATTTATTGGCACCATCGGTCTTTGTAATGCTTTTAGTCATTATTCCTTGTTTCTTTCCATGTCAAATTATAAACCTATACAGAGGTTAATTCTAACATTGATTTGCGATCACATTTTGATCAAGATGTTCATTGTGTAATGTTATTTATATTCCTCTGTTGCCAGGAAACCTGAATCCACTTAAGTGAAAGTAAACTGTCAGAAATGTTACATTGTAAGGGTTTTAAAATCGGTTGACAACCTCGGTCCTCAAGTACCCCCATAAGTGCACATTTTCCAGGTCTCCACATAAAATTGCAAGTGAAATAATTAGCTTCACTTGTGGATCTTTTAAAATGTGTCAGTGAGTAATGAGTGCACCTGTGCACCTGCCGGGTGACTTGGAAAATGTGCACTGTTTGGGGTACTTGATGACCGAGGTTGAGAACCACTGTGTTAATACAGTTTACCATAGTGTGGGTTGCCTATGTCTCTCACTTATCTGGTATACAGTATTCTAGAAATAATAAGTAGAATGTAATCTGACACTAAAGAGCACCACTGTTATTTTGTAAACCTGCTTCTTAGTAAATGTTCCAAGTGGTTTTTTTTTTGTTATTGTAAATGCTAGGAACTTGGTTTCAATTTGAATCATTAACTTCACTTTTAAATTGTAGGGATGGCGGTTCAACATGATTCACAGTTTTGCACATGGGCATATTTTTAACACCTTAATGTAGAACATTGCCTACTTTTGAAGGTTTGGAACATTTTAGCAAGTCAAATACTGGCAAAAACATTTCCTGCATTTGTTATTTTGATAAACATACATTAAGTTTTAACACAATAATACCTTTCTTTTTATACATTGTTTGCTTTAAGTTTGCATCTTTAAACAGGTAGAGTCTCCCGTATCCAGAGATCTCTTATCCGGAATATTCCAAAAACCATGGTTTTATTGAATATTCTGGATTTTTTTTTGTTTTGTTGTTTCCCCCTGCCCCTTTTTTCATACTTACCTAGTCCCATGATGTTCACGGTGGCCTTCAGGATCTTCTTCAACGTCTTCAGCGGAACCAGACGTGCATTGCGCGGGTGCGCCGGTGACGTCACTGGCAAGCTTGCAATCAGGGGCGTAACTAACTATTTATCGCCCCCCCGCCGCACTTTTATTCGGCGCCCCCCACCTAACCTGCCCCCCCTTCTTACCTGCGGTCTGCGTCCGACTCTCGCCCTGCTCTCTGTCGGGGCCTTCCTGACGTCACGATCCCGGCCGGCTCCTGCTGCTACAATGAAAACGGACTCTTAGAAAATGGCTGCCCCCATACTGCAGACAGAAAACTGTCTGCAGTATGGGGGCAGCCATTTTCTAATTGTCAATTTTCCGGCCGGGACCGTGACGTCAGGAAGGTCCCGACAGAGAGCCGGGCGAGACGCAGACCGCGGGTAACTATAGTCCCGCAGCCCCCCCGGCGGCGCCCCCAATTTCTCTGCGCCCCCCGCCACCGCTGGGGCTGCAGAGCTATAGTTACGCCACTGCTTGCAAACTCTTGCAATGCACCCCTGGGACCGATGAGGGCCGCCGTGAACGCTGGGGGATGCTGACGATGCCAGGGGATGCCATGGGACCAGGTAAAAGAAAAAATCCCAAACCGTAAAAATCCCTTATGCAAAATGCTCGTGGTACCAAGCATTTCACATAAGGGATACTCAACCTATATTGTCAAAAGTTTCATAAACATAACATGAACAAGCATCCTATAATGATATTTCCAACATTATAGAAAAGTGGTTAGGCACATCAAGCTGTATATTACATGCCAACAAATATAAACTGTACAGTGGATCTTTATGTCTGATATATATATAAATGCTGCAAATTTAGATTGTCATTTTTATTTTATCAGTAACATTTTCCAGCTAGGTGTTTAATTTAGTTAGTTATTCTTTGTAGTAAATTGACAGGTATCAACTTTAATGTGCAGGTACAGACTCCCAGTGGTTTATTTAATAAGATGGGAGTTCTATTGAAGATGGGATGTACTGTAGCTATGGGCAACCAATCAGATTATATCTATTATCTTCTGGAAGGTGCTAAATAAATAAGTAGATTCTTATTGGTGGCTATGGGAAACATCCCATCTGAAAAGGAATTCCCATCTTAGTAAAAAAAAAAACCCTCCCTGTCCAAGGGCGTAACTACCATAGGTGCAGGGGGTGCAGCTGCTACGGGGCCCAGAGCGGAGAGGAGCCCACCTTCCCTGTCAAAGTAAAATGTGCTATATACATTTTTAACCATTGTATGGTAAATTGGGGCCGTTACAAACTTTTACTATGGGGCCTACATATATCTAGTTACGCCACTGTCCCTGTCTGTAAATTATAGAATGGGAAACTATCATTATGGGTGGCTTTAGGGGTGAGGGTGCCCCAAGGCCCAAGAGTAAGAGTTGCCCCCCCCCCCCCCCCCCCCCACACACACACACACACACACACCTTATTTCATCATGTTCATTGATAAGCCAATTTAATAGAATAATAAAAAGCTACTATGAAATTTTTATTTTTAATTCTGTATACATATTTACTAAGTACACTAACTAAGTTTACAGGGGAACTATGTGCATATCCTACCCATATACACGCTATTCAAGATGGCATATGGTAAAGTAAAAATATCTAGCTGTTACTGGTAAATTTCCCACCGATAGTACACAAGCATACAAGTCTGCCACCCCCTAGCCAGCGCTGCCCCTAGGCACAAGTCTCATGCTCCCCAGTAAAGACCCCACCCCGCCTTACCTCTCCGATCCGCTGCATCTGCTGTGGCAGGGAGTCGGGACCTGGGACCTGCAGATTTAGCCTGGTCCCGGCGCTCCTCCTGGCTCAGGCCGCCCCCTAACAGCAGACCATTTTTAGGGATCTAACAGTAGATCCTGCAGACCCCCGCCACTGGGCGCCCACACTTGGTCAGCGCCTCCCCGCCATCGCGGGGTCTGCGGCGCTATAGCTACGCAACTGATCTCATACACAAGCAATTGAGTTCCAATTAATACCAATTGTGTCTGGATTATTTGGAGTAAAGAGGATTACATGGAAATTTTGGCAAGTGGTGTGGCTATAATATCCTCCCAAGACAGGATAGTTTTGAAGGTGATTAAGGTCTCTGGAATTTGTCCCAGAAGCCAGTTGTTTTGGATCCCCAGGAGCTCTATCACTCCATCCTTGAAAAAATGTACCTCACACAATGCAGTTCCTGGATAGCATGCTGTGGAATACCTGCTGTCATTCAATGTCTTTTGTAACACAAAAGATACATCACATACGAGTTTCAGTTACCTTTATTCCAATCCAATAAAGTACTGTATGAAGAAGTTCAAAAAATGAAAACCAAAAAAACGATTCCCACCATGGCTCTAACTGTGCGGAGTTTGTATATTCTCCCCGTGCTTGCGTGGGTTTCCTCTGGGTACTCTGGTTTCCTCCCACAATCCAAAATATACTTGTAGGCTAATTGGCTTCCAACAAAATTAACCCTAGAATGTCTGTGTGTGCATGTACATGTGGTAGGGAATATAGATTGTAAGCTCCACTGGTGCAGGGACTGATGTGAATGTTAAAATATTCTCTTTAAAGCGCTGCAAAATATGTATGCGCTTTATAAGAAACTGTTAATAAATAAAATGTATCTCTGCAATACGGCGTTCACCTATCGAACTTAGTCAACTTAGATAGTTTCTATTAGCCATCCGTATACCACAGTAGCATCAAATCGGTTTAAATCCCTTGAAGGAGTGAAGGACAGCAGTGGCATTGTGAATAAGACACCAACCCCCCCCCCCCCCCCCCTTCATTGTTAATGTTGGACACAGCTAATGGGGTATCCAATTATCGTAGCCTAAGACAAGTGTAATAAATCTTCAATAAGCACTGACATGTGCCATTGTATCGTGGCTAATTGGATAACCCACAGATACAATAACCCATGGTAATTTTGCCCTTCTATTTTTCAAACCAGCACTGCGTCAAACAGCATGGGGCTTCTTATGCTTAGGAGGGGAACCCTACACAAGTTTTAAAAAATGTTTTTAACCCTTTCTTTAACATTTTCTTTACTAACAGAAGCACTGCAAGCACTGCACAGATCTAACTGAGACATGCATGCTTCTCCAAACACACTGCCCAAAAGGTGGTCTATTTTAAATGTGCATTTTGAGCCAATTTACGGCACTGTTCGCAGAAACAAATCTTGGTAATTTTCGGTGTTGTCGAAGTACCTGTGGAGCGTCCTGCTGAGTTTGGCCGATGGTGTATTAATTCGTACACCATGTTTTTCAAATAACTCTGCCGTGTTTTGTAAAGTACCGAGATGCATTCTTGAATGACATTGAAGGACAGTAAATTTACCTCTCAGTGTCAAAAAGTCAAATCTTATGGGTTAAATTGCACCAGATCTGCATTAAATTTTTTGCTTGATTATGATTAGAAGTACATCATAAAAGACCACATTGTAAAATACAGGATGTTTCATAATTCCCTCTGGGGTTTGGGAAGGTTATAGTTAAAAAATGATGACAAATACAGCAATAAAAACTTTCATATCACTATAGAGAATCACTTCAGGTTTTTCTTTAAGGAATTTGCTAGATGAAAGCAATTATAGGATTCAGTAAAAACACAAAAGACAAAAAAGGGCGTTTAAGGGTGTGCAAATGCTTACTGTGTGTCAGGATGGAATCGCTAAATGTGACAGTACAGCAGACGATTTTTAGCTAAAATCTTACAAAACATGGAGGGAATTATAAAACACCCTGTATAAATCCTGGTAAATTATTTGTAAGATAGAAGTTACCCGTGATTTTTATTTAATGGGCAAAAACCTTTGAGAATGATATACAGTAGTGGATGAGAAGAAAGACATAAGTACCAACCAATCAGCTCCTGTTGTTTTTCAAACACAGCCTTAAAAAAGAACCATTAGATGCTGATTGGATGGTACTTTATTTCTCTGCAATTTATCTTTTTCCAAGCTTTGATATAATGACAATAGAATAAAAGTTTTTTTCTATAAAGCTAAGTGACTTCCAATAACCATAATAATTTAGTATGAAGCATGTCATATATATATATGAATGAATGCCAGACCTGAGGTCAAGAGAACTTCTTGCTGGCATCTGTGATGATGTCAGAATTCACTGAATGTTATTTGAACTGATTATTATATAGTTACCATTCATATGTATAACTGCAGGTCACAAAAACTGTGGTAACCTCTAATATCCAGAATAATTGACAGTAGAACGTGTGTTAGTTCATTTGGAAAACTTGTGTATTATAAGATATAAGTGATCATAACAAAACTCATAGACTATAGGTAATAATTCCAGAACCAAAACTCAGTATTTATACAGATATTTTATATTTACACAGGTTAATACATACAGTATATTAACATAATCTGTACTTTATATGGTTAATGTACACCTTAATGCAAATTATATATACAATTCTCAGAGACATTTTTAACAATATACAACCTTGGGGGTTATTTTGGTTCACTCTTTCTGACAAATTCCTTCTCAAATGGACAAAACCATGTGCACTGCAGGTGGGGCAGATGTTACTTGTGCAGAGAGAATTAGATTTGGGTGGGGTTTTACTTCAAAGTGAGATCTATATTGCAGTGTAAAAATAAAGCAGCCAGTATTTACCCTGCACAGAAACAAAATTACTCACCCAAATCTAATTCTCTCTGCACAAGTTACATCTGCCCCCCCTGCAGTGCACATAGTTTTGTCCATCTAAGAAGGATTTTGTCAGAAAGAGTGAACTAGAGTAACCCCCCTAATGCTTTTCATGGGTTAAAAAATAGAAGATGAGATCAAAAATGTGGAATTCATTTTAGTAGGGTGTACATTATTCCTCATACTATGATAACATCAGAACTCACTTATCATATTGTTCCTCATTATATGCAAAATATCCTAGATAATTCAGAAATAATTAATCAGAACTCACTTACTGTAACGGAGGGACTAGAAGAGTAATGTAGGGTACACACCAGGACGACCCGCTCATGATGCACATCGTGAGCGGGTCGTCAGTGTCTCGTCCGACCTGCTCACGGTGACACGGGGGGGCACGACCCGCTCACGATGTGCACCGTGAGCGGGTCCGATCCGATGGCGACCCGCACCCGGCTGTATGGTCGTCATTGAGATCCTACCTGCATGCGGGACCGCGCATCAGATCGGTATCGGTCCACACCAGGACAGAAAAGGGCCCAATCAGCACACAATCTACATCCAATTGGTCGGAATTGGATCTAGATTGAGGGGATCGGGCCCTAGTCGTCCTGGTGTGTACCCAGCATAAGCAGTGGCATCAGATCTCAATCAGAATACAGACCATTTACTAGATTTTATACCGGTATCACCATCATCCAAGGGGATACAGTCATTGGGTCACCAACATGGTCGACATGCATTTAGGTCAACATTAATCTAGTTCGATATGCAGGAAGGTTGACATGAGTCTAGGTCGACATGGGTTAGGTTGACAGGGTCATTAGGTCGACAGGGTCATTAGATCGACATGGGTTAGGTCGACAGTCAAAAGGTCGACATGGGGTTTTTCACATATTTTTTTGAACCGACATGTGCCGAGGGGCGTGGTGCGAGAATCAAATAGTGTGCAAAGCGTAGCGAGGCACCGTGCCTGAAGCATGGCGAGCGCAGTGAGCCATGCAAGGGGATGTGGTGCCACGTTTCAGTGTCCATGTCGACTGTGTGACAAAAAAAGGTGAAAAACCTCATGTAAACCTTTTGACTGTTGACCTAATCCATGTCGACCTAATGACCCTGTCGACCTAGACTCATGTCGACCTTCCTGCATTTTGACCTAGACTCATGTCAACCTAAATGCATGTTGACCTAATGACTGTCGAACAACATTGTGGTGACCTAATGATCCATTCCCCATCCAAGTATTACATATAAATAACCATCACTTACATTATGTATTGAAATCTATTGCAGAGGAAATTTCCTAGTCAGAGATGTGTTTCCATACACACACAGTATATATGCCTCAGCAGCTGAGAGTAGTTCAGCCTTTCATATTTTTTTCTGTTTTGAGAGAGGGATATTAGGGCTTTAAGGGGGACTGACAGGTGAGTTGTGAATCAGTTGGACGCAGGTCAAAAAGCTCTGACTAATTTATGTCATGGATGAAACTTAACTTCTTAACATTAAAAAGTTACCTGGCTGCTGCACAGCAAACCGAAAACAAATTCCTAGTATACGCAAGTATACCTGGCCAATAAAGCTGATTCTGATTCTGATTATTGTATGCAACTAATGTATTTTTCTTGGCAGGATTTATCTTTTTTTTTTCCCTCTCTTGTGCAACTTTCCCTCACCCCACATTAAAAGAGAGAGGGAAAGCGAGACACGGAAGGACATGAGAGAGATAACTGGACACAGGGACGTGGGGGAAATGTGAGAGGTAATCAGACACATGAGATGTGAATGTACGCAAGGCAGAGGGATACTATTCACAAAAGCGTGCAAGTATGAGTCCAACCCATTGACTAAATATGCCTTCCTTTCCCACATCCCAGATTTCTACTGAGCTCTCCCCCGCTCAGGAACCCAATCCTCCACCAATCACACTGCCTATTGCATAGCTTCAAATGGACTCTTAAGATGCACCTGTTCCTCATCGTGATGATACCCTGATGAAGTTTGCACAAAAATACACATATGATTTGAGATTTGTTTTTAGAATACTACTTAGAATAGTTTATGGTTACTTACCCCAGATCCAGTGTGATCTGGCATGGTGGAATTATAGTAGACAAAGCAAGACTGAAGATTTGTAATTTATGTGAGTAATGTACATAAAATTGGTACAGTATATGTGTCCAAATAACTCCATTTGATTGTACAATTTCCCCATAGATATTGTATTGTTCCATTGAAATCACCACCTGTGAGTGTCTGTGTCAATCTCAAATCCCCAAGTGACGCTAACTTGTTATTTGTTCCTGATTTACATATATACATACTGTACACACACATACAGCAGCACTGGAAGGCAGAAAGAACAGACTGTAACTATAGTAAACCATTGATTTAAAATAAATAATTTTTAAAGGGAATCAGACAGTTTATCTCCTTTCATATATACATATACTGGTAGATGCTCATTTAGTTTAGGGATATCACTCAGGTGCATGAAAGGGAGGGGTAATATGGGGTAAGTAAAAAATACTGTACATGGTTTTCCCCAGCTCACTGGATGGTATTAGTAACCAGTCCTAAACACTACATGACAATAGAATTCAGTGATATTGGTTACATATACAGTATATGCGCAAATGTCGTCTTCAAGGCTTCTCTGTATATTGGAGGTCCCTAGCGCTATATCTAGGTGCAGGGTGCAGCACCCAACAAAAAAATCATCACAAGCCATTTATAGTCCTTTATAGTTGTTTGCGAGCATTTTAATAAATTCATGTGCATCCTTTTTTATATAAAGTCGGTGTTTATAAATGCCGAAAAATAATTGTTTTGTCTGTTGCTCCACTCTTGTGCTGCAAATGCTGGGTGACTTCTCTCCCATGCATGAATGAGCAGACAATGTAATTTGCAGTACTTTGTCCTGATAAAATATAACACACAAAAAAAAGGTCAAATAATGTCTACATGCCATTGTTTTTGTGGTTACTGGTGTATTGATGGTTGTTGTTTCCATTTTGTAAATCATCACCATGTCCAGTGGAAAATGTCATAGCTGAGAACAAACTTTCCCGCCTCATTTCAAAGTGTTGTCTTTGTGATCTCCGATCCATTAATTGTAATGCTTTCTTACGAAATTCTTTGCAAGCAAAGTAATAGAGAAAGGGATCCACGCAGCTGCTTAAGCAGCTCAATGTGAGTGTCAACTTGTAAGCATGATAGTAACTTTTGCCAAAGAACAGACGAACAATTGTATGGAATAGTAAGATAAAGTTGTTGGGAGCAAAACAGGTGATAAACACTACAAGTACAAAAACAGCAAGCTTGATCGATCTTCTTTCTGTCCCTGGACCGTGTGCATTAGATGTACGAATTAATGTGCGGATAATTCGGATATAGCAAACCACAATTACAATGGATGGAATTAAAAATAAAATAACAAAGAGTCCAATGATGAAGATTGCCCACCATAATATACTTGGTAGCATGCCCCATTTGAGAACATCAAAACATGTTGTAATGTTTAAATGCTTCACTTCATAAGTTAGGTCTGTCGACATCATTGGAATGAATGCAATAAGCAGCAAGATCCATATAATAAGAATTGCTCCAGCTGCATATCTCTTCTTCCTCCACATACTGGCCTTCATGGGGTGTACAATCCCTATATAGCGTTCCACACTGATCAGCATGATTGTTAATATTGTACAGTACATGTTGGCATAAAACATGATGGTCACCACATTGCATAGTGCTTCCCCAAAAATCCAGTGGTTCCTTTTGATGTAATAGATTATTTGGAACGGGAGAAACACAGCGAGGGCGAGGTCTGTAATGCTGAGATTTATCATGAGGATTACTGATGATGTGATAGGTTTAGAGTGGCGTATTAAAATCCACAGTGATATACAATTTCCGGGAACGCTGATTACGAAAACCAATGAATAAACTATAGGTAACGCAGTCCAGATGCGCTGGTCCTCTAGCATTTGCAATGTAACATTGTCTGGTTTGGTGTCATTGGGAATGCCATGTAAATACATAGTGTTGCCGATTTATGGTCTTTACATTGACGTTGAATGAATGCACCTGTAATACAGCAAATAAAGTAGCATGTTAGAGTGCATTTGTTAAAAATGTAAGCCAAAACATATATATAAGGCAGTTCAATATTATGTATTAGAATAAAACTTCAGCTATGACAATTTTGTAGCTATTATGTACCTCAGATAAATACCATACTCTGCAATATGACCCATTCCATTAGGTACAAAATATTCTGCTCCTGGACTTCCCACTTGAATGTATGAATGCCGTCACCTGTGTTGTAAAACCCTTCTCATCAATAACGAGTTTAACACAGGTGATGGCAGTCATACATTAAGAGGGAAATCATCTATCTTCTGCATCAGTGGTTCTTAAACTCGGTCATCGGTACTCCACACAGTTCACATTTTCGAGGTCACCCAACAGGTGCACCCTTTACTCACTGACACAATTTAGAAGATCCACAGGTGGAGCTAATTATGTCACTTGATTCTCTGAGGAGACCTGCAAACCATTCACTGTGTATGGTCCCGACAATTGACTTTGAGAACCTCTGTATTACATGATGCTGGCAGCAGCTGTGAGTCTTATCGGCCACAGCTACCAATATCCCCAAACCAGAGGTGAATATAGGCTGGAAATGCATCCTGGCTAATAAAAGCTGAAACTACTAATTGCATTAACCCCCACACCAACATTTTTCTAATCAGTGGCATCATACAGACAAAAAGCAGGCATATTACATGATCTTTCCTTATCGTACTGGTCACTCTTCTACCACTATCCAATTACAATGCACTCATGACTGCATATCTGTACTGGGAATTGAGGGGTAGATTTATTATAGCGGCGCTAAGAGTACCACTATAACACTCCCTGCTTCGCTTCATTAGCGAGGCGAAGCAGGAGGGGACACCGACAAGATCTACTAAGATCTTGCCGCCGAAGCGGGGGAGCGCTAACTCCCCCCTACTGTGGTTGTAAACATGGGCCCTTATTCTGGGTCACTCGCAAAGGCAAATTCCTTCTCAAATGGACAATACCATGGGCACTGCAGGGGGGCAGATGTAACATGTGTAGAGAGAATTAGATTTGGGTGAGTTATTTTGTTTCTGTGCAGGGAAAATACTGACTGCTTTATTTTTACACTACAATATAGATCTCACTTTGAAGTAAAACCCCACCCAAATCTAATTCTATCTGCACAAATTACATCTGCGCTACCTGCAGTGCTCATGGTTTTGTCCATTTGAGAAGATATTTGCCTTTGTGAGTGAACCAGAATAACCCCCATGGTCACAAGCTGCAGACATGCAGTTTTAAAACCAAATGGACCTCATGGAGTTTGACTTCACCCCTAGAACATCTGGAAACCTCACTCAGGTCTTAGAGTATATATTGCAAATTATATTTGAATCTGGCCAAAAGATGGTGCCCTGAGTTAACTTTGAAGGGGTATGATTATACTGTATATTCTTATATTTCATAACTGCTTTTTATATGATTTACCTGTTGACATGGAAAACATGAGAACAACACTTTTTTATTGTTCCCAGCCTTTGTCTCTTCGCCCTTTTCAGGGCTTACATACTATTATTACAGTGAATAAATTCTGACCATAATATTGATTTTTTTAGATTATTATTATTCTTTCATTGAATACAAATTCAGTAATAAGAGCGCACAAAATAAAAAACATAATGTACAGTACAGACTATATGAAAAGGGAGTTTCCTGATTTGTCTAGCACCTGCATAGCTTTCAGTATATAGAACGTCTTTATTGCTATACAGTGTATTTTATTTTCCTTCTGATTCTCAAGTAACCAACACTGTTTTTAAAATTGTACAGGATGAATTCAATCCTTAATATTTATACTTATAATCTTAAAAAGGACAATTAACATGGATGAGATTTTTAGTCATTTTTAAATTTGCCCATTATCGCACCTTTTAAAATCGCATTTTTTTTACGCAAATTCGTATATTTAATGAGGTGCATATTCTGGGGGGAAAAGTGCGATTAAGTGTGATAATGGGCCTTATTTTGGTTCATTCTTTCTGACAAAATCCTTCTTAGATGGACAAAACCATGTGCACTGCAGGGGGGGCAGATGTAACATGTGCAGAGAGAATTAGATTTGGGTGAGTAATTTTGTTTCTGTGCAGGGAAAATACTGACTGCTTTATTTTTACACTGCAATATAGATCTCACTTTGAAGTAAAACCCCACCCAAATCTAATTCTCTCTGCACAAGTAACACCTGCCCCACCTGCAGTGCACATGGTTTTGCCCATCTAAGAAGGATTTTGTCAGAAAGAATGAACCAAAATAAGGCCCAATGTGCAAATTTTAGTAATGAAAATGTGTGATTTTTAGGCATGAAAATGTGCAAATTTGCGTTAAAAAAATAAATTAAAAAAATGGCGTGAGGTTCCCCTCCTGAGCATAACCAGCCCTGGGCTCATTGAGCCGGACCTGGTTCCAAAAATACGGGGGACAAAAAGCTTAAGGTTCTCCCGTATTTCTGAAACCAGCCCCGGACTCTTGGACCGGTCCTGGTTCCAAAAATACGGTGGACAAAAAATCTGGGGGTCCCCCGTATTTTGAAACCAGCACTGGGCTCCAACAGCCCGCGGTGTCATGCCACAGCCGGGGGACACTTTTTATATAAGGTCCCCCGGCCGAAACATGAGAACCGTGGCTGGTCAGCCTTGGACGGGGTACCTGGAGGAGTGGGGACCCCCCCAATAAAGGGCCTCCCCCCCAGGCTTCACCCGTCCAGGGCTGAAGCCCAGGGCTGTCACCGGCGTCAATGGCCAGTGGACGCCGGCCTGATATGGCTCATTCACACATGCCTAACATTGCTTTTTACAGGAGAACTACAAGTGCCAGCAGACCTCCCCCGCATGCTGGGACTTGGAGAACCACAAGTCCCAGCACGGGGGTGTAGTCCACCTGTAAAAAGAATATTAAAAGAAAACACACTCAGAAAAGTATAACTTTATTTCACACACAAACACACACCTCACTTTTACACCAATATACTTACCAATCCAGGGTCCAGCGCTGGTCTCTGTGCTGCATAGCCAGCTCACCCCGCACTGACAGCGGGGTGAGCCGGCTTTCTCCTGCACAGCTAACACCTTCTGAAGCGCTGTTCCAGCGCTACAGAGGCTGATAGCGTGATTGGCCGATGCGTCCATGGAGACGCATAGCTCAGCCCTGATTGGGGTTGACATGGGGTCAAAAGGTCGACATGGAGTTTTTCACTGTTTTTTTGAGCCGACATGTGCCCACAGGCAGTATTTCATGCCCTACCATCCACTAGGGCGTGGTGGGAGAATAAAATAGTGTGCCAAGCGTAGCAAGGCACCGTGCCCGAAGCATTGCGAGTGAAGCGAGCGATGCGAGGGGATGCGGTGCACTTCAAACTGTGTCCATGTCGACTGTGTTGACATTCGGGTAAAAAAAACTGTGAAAAACCCCATGTCAACTTTTTGACTGTCGACCTTGCACATTTCGACCTAACGTTTGTGTCTACCTAATGTCCTGTCAACCTAGACCCATGTCGACCTAGACACAAGTCGAACTTGATCCATGTCGACCTAGACCCATGACAACCTTGCTGCCTGCCGACCTAGTGGTGTCAACCCAATGCTTGTCGACCTAGTTGTTGTAGACCTAACAACCCACACACCCCTATTTGACCTTTATTTTGCACCTCACAAGATCTACGTGTCTCTTCCACACGCATTACTAGCTCCCATTCATGATTGCAGGACTTTCTCTGGGCGGGTGTGGTATGGGACTCGGACAGTCGGGATCCCGACAGTCATTATCCCGACGTCGGGATCCCGACTGGCCAGAGTCAGACAGCATGGCGAGTGCAAAAAAGCCCCTTGCGGGCACGGTGGCTCGCTATGCGAGCCACCTATTCTATTCTCCCTCTATGGGGGTCGTGGACCCCCACGAGGGAAAATAGCCGACAGCCGTCGGGCACCCGGCTGTCGGCATTTTGACAGTCGGGATCCCGACGTCGGGTAAATGATTGTCGGGATCCCGACTGTCGGGAACCCGTCCGGCACCCTCTCTGGGCTGCACTCACTCTGTGGAATACCATCCTATGCACAATAAGACTCTTGTCCAGTCTCCAATCCTTTAAGCATTCCCAGAAAACTCATGCTTATCAAATTCCAAAACCAGCCACATATCTTTCATAAACCTTGCCTATCCAATCACATCAACATTGTACAGGCCACACATAGCCTCTCTTTCTTTCACACTTTCATCCTCCTGACCCATGGCCAAACTGCTTGGTCACCGTATCATACAGCCCACCATTCTGGTGGACTTTATGCAATATTGAACACCTTTCCTTGTGTATCAAGGAAAGCTGTTCAATAGTATGTACCTCCTGCATGCTTTTATTTATATATCCTGCAAGTTTCATTAATATCTGATTTACAGTATAGATGAATTGCTCTGATTAACATTAGTTATTTTATGAACACCCTGTACCTTTGCTGTAACAAACAGTTACAGTAGGTACAGAAGCACCCACAAATGAGACATACTGTACATCAGAGACATGAAAATACATGTGAACATATAATCTCTGGAAGTGGTACATTTCACATTACTGCTGTCCAGTTTGACATCTAGCAACATCCAGGTTACATTTCATACTTGCTTACTTTTGAAAACTAGTAAGATTATATTTGGTAGTAGAATTTTGCACAGCACCCCATTGAGGGGGTGTGTCATGCTCCACTTAAAGGGTGTGTCTAGTTCCATATATGGAGAGATTGTGAAAAGAGATTGTGAACATGGCACCTAGAAGCATAGGTGTGTAATTTAAAATGACTTATATCCAAATGTACATGAGCCCCAAAGCAGTTAGTAAGAGCTACTATACTTGGTAAAGTGCTGGGAAATGGTACTGATGATTCAATGTAAATGTATCTGTGTATCATCCCTTTTTCCCCAAAAAATTTAACAGTATAATGTGGGCTAGGTGAAATGAGGGAGATTGCTAGACTAATGAGGGAGGGAGGGAGATTGCTGTTATTTCAGGGAGTCTCCTGCAGAATGCAGGAGGGTAGGCAACTATGTTACATTTGTCAGTGTGTGTGAGAGAGAATGTTACCAACAAGTCCTGTCATAGTTTTAGCACAAAGTCAAAAAGTTGATCCTTTATCATTTCAGTTTAAAATTGTAATACGGGTAATGCTTGGTGACCCTTAATTTGCACCTGCAAATTTTGTATATAGAATTTTATAGCACTGTGTAACATTGTTATGGATAAAGCATGTTCTTTTCTACAGTAAATTAACAATTGTTTAGATTTTGTTTTATCTAAACAGTAAAGAGTTAGCAAAAACTGTTTACAAATGTAAGTAAAAAATGTGGTGTGTAGTCAAGCTACAGCGCACATGCTTCCTGCTCAATAAACAAACATCAGAACATTGTAACCATGGTTAAATAAGAAGTGACAAAAAGGGACATGTAACTGCGGTGTATCAACAACATAGACTGTGCTTTCATTTTCTAAACTGCGCTTAAAAGTAACATTTGGGAAGATGATGGATTCTGTTGATCAAGCAGTCAGAATACCGGTGCCAGAACACTGAGTGACAGCCACAAACCGGAACTGAAATCCCAACATAACTAGTAATGAGTAAAAGTAACATTTGGGAAGATGATGGATTCTGTTGATCAAGCAGTCAGAATACCGGTGCCGGAACACTGAGTGACAGCCACAACACCGGAACCGAAATCCCAACATAACTAGTAATGAGTAAAAGTAACATTTGGGAAGATGATGGATTCTGTTGATCAAGGTGCCAGCAGTCAGAATACCGGTGCCGGAACACTGAGTGACAGCCACAACACCGGAACCGAAATCCCAACATAACTAGTAATGACAACATTGGAAGACCAACAGCCGGGATCTCTTAGCCAGGGTCTCTTAATGTTAGGCTGCTAAGGTTTAGGCAATGGGAGGGTGGGGGTAAGGAGAAGGTTAGGCACTAAAAAGGGGGGTTATGGTTAGGCCATCCTTATATACACTCTTTTCCAGTACCCCCAAGACACATGTATCATCTAACGTGTATGCAGATAGGATGCCGGGCCTTAAAACCAGTCTTATCATCGCAATGGACAACTCGTCTCTTACCACAATTAGTGGTGGCATAGCATTGAAAATTAGATACATAATGCTGGCCCATGTAAAGTTTAACTCAGTTATTATCACCTAGTGGTCTGTAAGAAGGTCCAGAAAGTGTGAGCCTTGAAACTGATAGCCCAGACCAAGGTATAGCTAATTCATTGTGTGCTATACTGAATACAAGATTTTCACCATACATACTTTGTGTGGATCTTTTTGTGTGTTAACTCCCCTTTCCTGCTGCTCACCTCAGCTCATAATCACACATTCATTTGTACGCCCTACTAACACTTCTTCACTCTCACACACACAGCTACCAGGCACAAGCATGGGTTCCAGGCGGCTGACAGACAATGTCTAGTCAGACAGTCAATAGGTTGAAACCAAAAGTTAGACATGCATGAGTTAGACATTAATAAAAGTTAGACATGCATTAGTTAGACAGGCCAACACACTCATTATCCCGACAACCAACTTTTTTTAACCGACTTGTTAATACTTTGCCATCCCAGTGGGCACAGGGGAGAGTATCATAGTATGCTGAGTGTAGCGAGGCACTGTGCCAGGATCTTAATCGCCTGGCAGTAGCGACACAAGTGGCCCCTACACACGGAGCAATGTAGAGTCATTTTCTAAGATCAATTAGAAAATGGGCTGAAAGCGCCCTGTGTCTAGGCCCCATAACGTTTGGTGTCGACGTAGTGACTGTTTGACTAGACACTGTCCGTAAACTACACCACACCCCACAAGCATAGCCCAAGTTGAATAGCTGTGGTAAATTGTCACAGGTATAGTGGCCATAATCTGATATTGGTTTTTGAGTTGCATACATTTCTTATTAAACCATGCACAATACTCCTCTATAAGGTACCAATGAGTAAGGGCTATTCTACCCTGTCTTTATTTCAACTAATGAAACAATTTATTTAGACTCTATATGGTAAATGTTGTCCTTGCATATGAAGCTAAATTCCTTCTTGTAAGGGTTCTTGATTTCTAATCCATAAATACGCATCCATATTATTGGTGAGTCAGGAGTAGCTGATTAAGAGGGATTTATTGACATAGTTCAAATGTGCAAATCTGACCTAAATTCATAGTACTCAATTAGCAGTTGACTTGTATCTGTGTAATAAAGTTAAGACATTAAAAGCCAGTCTGATTAGTTGCGACTTGTTATAGCACCTTTCAGTAATTTTACTATAAAACGCCTACTGTTTCCTTAATAGACACATTAGCTGTAGGAAAATACCCTGCTCGTGATAGATCTGTTTTTTTACCAAGAAACTACAGTACATTAACCATACCGCTTTCTTGTAATGCAATTATGTGATATTAGGATTAAAGGAAAAATTCTAAGAGTTTATTTTTCTGTTACTTGTAGTTGACATCTTGTGATCGAGGTCTAACAAAGTTGATTTAGAAGAACAAGCACTGGGGTTGTTTCTCTTATTATCCAATTATCCAATCTAAAATAAATCAATCCAACGTTCTACATTATATGTATAAGGAAATGTAGTCTGAGAAATCGCACATAAGATAAATCGGTACTCTTTACCTAGAAGGGCGCCAGCGATTGGAATCGCGGGCGTCGGGGGTAAAAAACCGCGATTTTCCCATAGGGAACAATGTTAAAAAGGATGATTGACCGCGATTTTCATGTAAAATGCCTCAATGCCCGCGATTTTACCATAGGAATCAATGTTAAATGGGCTACAGAGCCCAAATAGGCACAATTAACCCTTAAATGTCCCCCCAAATTTTTAACGTCACCCCACGATCCACGCCAACCCGAAGCGTGGCGAGCGCAGCGAGCCCGCGAGGGGCGGCGGTACGCGTCCTCCGACCTTTTCATGCCCTACTATCCACGTCGGCGCGGAGTTGAGAATAGAATAGTGTGGCGAGCGCAGCGAGCCACCGAGCCCGAAGCGTGGCGAGCGGACGCGGATACCTTCACAGGTAAACGCGTCCCTTCGCGGACTTCACAGGTGTCCGCGTGGCCACAGACACCTGTGAAGCCCGCGAGGGGACGCGTATAACTGTGAAGGTATCCGCGTCCGCTTGCCACGCTTCGGGCTCGGTGGCTCGCTGCGCTCGCCACACTATTCTATTCTCAACTCCACGCCGACGTGGATAGTAGGGCATGAAAAGGTCGGAGGACGCGTACCGCCGCCCCTCGCGGGCTCGCTGCGCTCGCCACGCTTCGGGTTGGCGTGGATCGTGGGGTGGCGTTACAAATTTGGGGGGATGTTTAAGGGTTAATTGTGAAGAGTACCGATAGGTAAAGTAGTACCTATAAAGAGTACCGATAAATCTATGGAATCGGTACATCTGTCAGAATGAACTTAGGTCTACAGTCATTAGGTCGACCCCACTAGGTCAATTCGCAAGGTGATTGACAGGAAGTAGACGTTTGGGGTGGTAACTGGCCGTTTCATGGAAGTGCCAAGAAAAATGCTGGGCGTGACAGAAAAAAAAGCCGGATGTGTCAGGGGAAATGCAGGCGTGCCCGAACGTGTTAGGGGAGGATGTGGGACGTCAGCTCCAGGCCGGATATGCCTATTTTCATTGCAGTGGCCGAGTTCATCTCTGGTTACACCTAGCTTGCAAGGACTGGTACTCAGTGGAAAAAGCATTAGATGGTGAGCCTCTAAAGAAGGGGTTTGGACAGTTTTGCTCAGCTGAAAAGTCTTCGCAAGGCAAACATTTCCATTTACACGTCATGCACATTAATTCACAAGACTTCACTATAGCAGGGCTGGATCTACCTGATCTCTGGCCGCTGAACATTTGCTTACGTGCGACTGAGTCTGAATTGGTCCCCTTATGACACTGTCCAGCAGTTTTCACTGTACGATATTTACCTTGTAAGTGGCCGATAACTGCTGATCTTCCTTTCAACCAGTGAAATTTAATGTTATATAACTCACTGAGGTGAGTAAACATTGGTCCCCTAGATCAGTAGTTCTCAACCTTGGTCCTCAAGGACCCCCAACAGTGCACATTTTCCAGGTCCCCACACAGAATCACAGGTGAAATAATCAGCTCCACCTGTGATCTTTTAAAATATGCCAGTAAGTGCAGCTGTGCACCTGCCGGATGACCTAGAAAACCTGCACTGTTGGGGGTCCTTGAGGACCGAGGTTGAGAACCACTGGCCTAGATGACTGGCTAAGTCCACTGACAATGCTAAAGTACAACTAGAAATGCTGGGCTGTTAATGTGACAAATACACACAACCCACTTTGTGTAATACATATAATTATTATCCCTAACTGCACATAGGGGGTTATACTGGTTCATTCGCTCTGATGCGAATTTTCATCCTTGCAATTAAACCAGATAACGTTTAAAGAAAAGAGAAAAACATGAGTGTGGCGCACTCGAGAAAGAGAAAATTGTTTGTCATAAAAATTAACTTTTAATATTCATTTTTAAAATGGCGACATATAAAACACAACATACATGGGTAGAAATTGGGATAAGAATAAAAAGGAAAAAAGAAGAATTTTTCCTACTTAGTGAACCCCGCTATCCCTCAATTCAATGATTGGTCTATATCGATTGGGTTTGTGCACGTTCCGTATCCTTTATTGTTCTCACCGTGGAGTAAGTACGTGCGTGCACTGGTATCACAATCCTCATTAGTTTGTGGAATATGTGAATCCCCTTGAAATTTGATCTCATATAATTGGATGCGTTTTTGTTCAAAAAATCGGTACTTCTTTACTTTCACGGCGCCACTAGATAGGACAGATAGGACAGATAGGACAGATAGGATACTAGATAGGATACGATTTGTATGCGATTTGACATAAGATATCGCATAAGATATAGGATAAGATTTACTATCCATTTCATTACCCCACTATCCACTAGGGCGTGGAGTTGATTTTATATAGCGTGGCGAGCGCAGCGAGCCACCGAGCCCGAAGCGTGGCGAGCGGACACGGAATGTATTTTATGGAATTGCATGCAAATGGCATGCGATATTGGGGACTTGCTTTCAAACAACATCCGTGTCCGCTCGCCACGCTTCGGGCTCGGTGGCTCGCTGCGCTCGCCACGCTATATAAAATCAACGGTACTCTTTACCTAGATGGGCGCCAGCGATTGGAATCGCGGGCGTCGGGTGTAAAAATCGCGGGCATCGCGGCCATCGCGGGTACATAAAAATCTGCTACCCGCGATGACCGCGATTTTCCCATAGGGAACAATGTTAAAAAGGCTGATTGAGCGCGATTTTCATGTAAAATGGCTCAATGCCCGCGATTTTGCCATAGGAATCAATGTTAAATGGGCCACAGAGCCCAAATAGGCACAATTAACCCTTAAATGTCCCCCCAAATTTTTAACGCCACCCCACGATCCACGCCAACCCGAAGCGTGGCGAGCGCAGCGAGCCCGCGAGGGGCGGCGGTACGCGTCCTCCGACCTTTTCATGCCCTACTATCCACGTCGGCGTGGAGTTGAGAATAGAATAGTGTGGCGAGCGCAGCGAGCCACCGAGCCCGAAGCGTGGCGAGCGCAGCGAGCCCCGCGAGGGGACGCGGATACCTTCACAGGTAAACGCGTCCCCTCGCGGGCTTCACAGGTGTCCGCGTCGCCACGGACACCTGTGAAGCCCGCGAGGGGACGCGTATAACTGTGAAGGTATCCGCGTCCCCTCGCGGGGCTCGCCACGCTTCGGGCTCGGTGGCTCACTGCGCTCGCCACACTATTCTATTCTCAACTCCACGCCGACGTGGATAGTAGGGCATGAAAAGGTCGGAGGACGCGTACCGCCGCCCCTCGCGGGCTCACTACGCTCGCCACGCTTCGGGTTGGCGTGGATCGTGGGGTGGCGTTAAAAATTTGGGGGGACATTTAAGGGTTAATTGTGCCTATTTGGGCTCTGTGGCCCATTTAACATTGATTCCTATGGCCAAATCGGGTCCATTGAGGCATTTAACAGTAAAATCGCGTTGTTCGGGCCATTTAACATTGATTCTTATGGGAAATCGGGTGCATCGCGTCGCGGGCATCGCGGGTACATTTATGGACGGCCGCGACGCGACCGACGCGATTTCCATGTTTAACATGGGTTTCAATGGGAAATCGCGGGCATCGCGTCGGTCGCGTCGCGGCCAGACATAAATGTACCCGCGATCACCACGACGGGCGCCCTTCTAGGTAAAGAGTACCAAATCAACTCCACGCCCTAGTGGATAGTGGGGTAATGAAATGGATAGTAAATCTTATCCTATATCTTATGCGATATCTTATGTCAAATCGCATACAAATCGTATCCTATCTAGTATCCTATCTGTCCTATCCTATATCTTATGCGATATCTTATGTCAAATCGCATACAAATCGTATCTGCGGTGCTGGGGGGAAGGATGGTTAGAGGGTTGGAGGAGATTTTAAACTAGGCAACGGGGGGGTGGGGGCAGCAAGACATTATGGGACCATCAGGGAGAGAAGCCGGACTGGGATCAGGAATCATATGGGGGAAGGAGATGGGGGGGGGGACGGAGACATAGACAAAGCCCTGGGACATAACAAGGGTATAATCGGGGGTAACTCTCAGGGTGCATCAGGAATGTCATGTAATAAAATGTTATGTTGTAACAGTCACGTTACCCCATTACAGTTCTTAGGTACAGATGATCTTAGTATACGGGAAGGAGGGAATGACAGAGGAAGAATTCCCGGAACTATGGAGAGGGCAGGCAGTGTGCATGGTGGGGAGGCCTGTAGAGAGTCTATTGAAGGGGAGAGGGGAAAGAGGAAGCTAGTAAAGAATTCAAATGGGTCCTGGGGTGAAACTAATCACAATATTAGAGCCATATCTAAAAATAAACATAAATTAAAATGCTTACTGGCTAATGCAAGAAGCTTAGTGAGTAAAATCGGGGAGCTTGAAACGGTGATCAGTAGGGATGACTACGACATCATTGGTATTACAGAAACATGGTGTAATGAGTCGCATGACTGGGCATTAAACATGGAGGGATATACACTCTACAGGAAAGACAGGGAAAATAGAAGGGGCGGGGGTGTGTGCCTATATGTAAATAATAACTTAACATCATGTGAGAAAAATATGAGCACAGACCTGGAAGACGACAACTCAGAGACAGTGTGGGCAGAGATAACCGACAATAATAAGAAACCAAAAAACAAATTTATAATAGGGGTATGCTATAGACCACCAAATATAAATGAAAGGGAAGAGTCTCTTCTTTTAAACCAAATCAAACAAGCATCAAATCAGGGTCAGGTATTAATTATGGGGGATTTTAATTTACCCGACATTGATTGGGAAAACGAAACAGGTAAATCAGCAAGAAGCAATGGGTTCTTAAGCTTACTTAAAGACCAGTTTATTACACAAACGGTAGAAACTTCAACTCGTGATGAGGCGCTCTTGGACTTAGTATTAACAAATAACACAGACTTAGTTTCAAACACAAAAGTAATTGAACAATTAGGGAATAGTGATCACAATATGGTTTCACTGGAAATCAACTTCAGTAAATTACATCAAAAAGGATCTGCAAAAATACTAAACTTCAGAAAAGCGAACTTTGAATTATTCAGGGAAGCCCTTACAGGAATTGGGTGGAAAACGGTTATGGAGGGAAAAAATGCAGAGGAAATGTGGGATACTCTAAAAAAGGTGCTTGATTCACTAACTATTGAATACATTCCTAAAGTAATTAAAGGTAAATTCAACAAAAAAAAACCACCATGGTTGGACAAAGAAGTAAGGTCAGCTATCAACAATAAAACCAGAGCCTTTAAATTCTATAAAAATAACTTGAATGAGGAGGCGTTCGCAAAATACAAAGAATCAAACAAAACTTGTAAAGGGGTAATCAAAGCAGCTAAAATATTATATGAAGAGTGCATAGCCACTGAAAGCAAAACCAACCCAAAGAAGTTTTTTAAATACATAAATAGTAAACGTTTAATTAAGGAAAACATAGGCCCACTAACTGATACTAGTGGAAAAAGTGTTACTGAGGACAAGGGAAAAGCAAAACTGTTAAATGAGTTCTTCTCATCAGTATTTACTAAGGGAGAGCAGACTGTGGAACGAACATTTACCACAAACGGGACAAATAAGCCAGATCTCATTGTGGATTTCACGCCGAAGGAAATAATACTGAGGCTAAGCAAACTCAAAACAAATAAGTCACCAGGGCCAGATGGGATTCATCCGAGGGTATTAATGGAATTAAGGGATGAACTAGCTACCCCCCTACATTATATTTTTAGCAAGTCACTATCGTCAGGTATACAGTAGTACCAAAAGATTGGAGAATAGCAGAGGTAGTGCCAATATTCAAAAAAGGAAAAAAGGAAGATCCCGCTAATTACAGACCCGTTAGTTTAACATCAATTGTGGGTAAACTATTTGAAGGATTTTTAAGAGATGGTATCCAGGAATATTTAGATAATCACCGTCTACTCAGTACTAACTAACATGGGTTCGTGAAAAATCGTTCATGCCAAACTAATCTACTAAGGTTTTATGAAGAGGTTAGCAAAAACCTCGATAATGGAAATGCTGTAGATGTGATTTTCCTAGATTTCGCTAAAGCATTTGATACTGTCCCACACAAGAGATTGATTAATAAAATGGAGAACCTAGGATTGGGTGAAAATATCTGCAGATGGGTAGGGAATTGGCTATGTAATAGAGAACAAAGAGTGGTTGTAAATGGTGCCGTATCAGATATGATACCGGTACTAAGTGGAGTGCCCCAGGGCTCGGTTTTGGGGCCCATTTTGTTTAACATTTTTATTAACGATATTGGGATAGGGTTACTCAGCAATGTATCCATCTTTGCGGACGATACAAAACTTAGCAAAGTCATCAAATCACCAGAAGATGTCACCATGCTTCAAAATGATCTTGCAATTCTAGATGAGTGGGCTAAAAAATGGAAGATGAGGTTCAATGTAGATAAATGTAAGGTTATGCACCTTGGGAGA
This sequence comes from Crinia signifera, assembly GCF_055691185.1. NCBI lineage: Eukaryota > Metazoa > Chordata > Amphibia > Anura > Myobatrachidae > Crinia > Crinia signifera. Next base: position 88,700,476 of record NC_139218.1, read on the forward strand.
CACAACCAGTGTGCAAGTTACAACCTTAGCGGAGAGGAACTGGGTAATTCCATACTTGAAAAGGATCTAGGAGTCCAAATAGACAGCAATCTAGGATGTAGTGCCCATTGTAATGTAGCTACAAAAAAGGCCAACAAAATTCTGGCATGTATTAAGAGGGGAATGGAAACTAGGGACTCAAGAGTAATTATGCCACTATATAAAGCATTGGTGCGACCTCACCTAGAGTACGGAGTACAGTTCTGGGCCCCACACTATAAAAAGGACATCATAGAATTAGAAAAAGTCCAAAGGCGAGCAACAAAGCTTATTAGGGGAATGGAGAATTTAAGCTACGGGGAGAGATTAAGCAATTTGGGACTATTTACATTAGAAAAGAGACGTTTAAGGGGGGACATGCTCAACATGTACAAGTATATCAAGGGCCAATATAAGGAACTGTCACACACCCTATTTTCTACTAGAAAGGAATCTAGGACGCGAGGGCATGAGTATAGATTAGAAGAAAAAAGATTTCATTCAGCTAGTAGAAAGAATTTCTTTACGGTCAGAACAGTCAAACTCTGGAACTCTCTTCCCAGAGAGGTGGTAATGGCTGGCTCATTAAATGCGTTCAAGGCAAAGTTGGACAAACATTTACTGGAGAAAAACATCCATGGGTACAAATAAGAAATATAATTTGTCTGTAAAATAGCAGAACCTACCAAATCAGCAATGGATATCTATACCAGGTTGAACTAGATGGACGCAAGTCTTTTTTCAGCCTTACCTACTATGTAACTATGTATCCAATCTAGTATCCTATCTGTCCTATCTAGAGTGGCGCCGTGAAAGTAAAGAAGTACCAAAAAATCTCCTGGTGTGTACCCAGTGTTTTTACAATAAATTGGTTACACCCCTCATTGTTTGTGGTAATTCTTTTGGTAACAAATAATATTATTGCTGCAAGTCTACAAAGAGACCTCGTCGACACAAGGAATTGCCTTTCTGTCCGATGGGTGTTTTATATTGTCACATTAAAGACGTGTGGATTTATAGGTCAGAAAATCCTCAGTTATGTCAGGTATCCCTACTAAATGGGTCTCCTTAAATATTGTCTGTATGACCTAATGCGTCTTTAAATGGAATCGCCTGGTGTGTACATACATAGGCAAATAAATTGGTTGAAGGTAGGTGTGGCAATTTTATAGTTTATTAGTGATAAAACCACTAATTCTGCAGGCCTGTGGGGGAGCGTATTATAAAGATGTAAATAGGGTATGAGCAACAGTCCAACAGTACATGTCATGTATATGCTATAGAGCCGGGTTCACTGCGTGCGATCACCCGCTGCTATAGATAAAGGACACACAGCACCGGTATTGGTGCTTTTTAGACTGGAATTGCCTGATGTGTGTCAGTACATGTCATGTATACGCTATAGAGCCGTGTTCACTGCGTGCGATCACCCGCTGCTATAGGTAAAGGACACACAGCACCGGTATTGGTGCTTTTTAGGCTGGGATTGCCTGATGTGTGTCTATTTGTACTGGTGTGGATTAGTATGATATCTTTATTGATACAACCTGTTAGTTTATCACACAATAATAACCCAGTAAATTGTTGCAAAATGTCTACAAACAAACTGGATACATATATTTAGCTGGAAATACTGCTTATACGTATTTGGAGTCAGAATCGCTCATAGCAGTGAAAACTGCTATAGACTACACCCGGAGGGCACTTGTCCCAGGTGTACTTAAGGCTAATCAGGCTAAATCGCTTAGTGTGTGTTCACATTCAATCTTGGGATAGATTGTTAGGTAATTATCACTTTTATTTAGCAAGTTGCCACTTTAGAAATGGCAGGTATTATTTTGCAGGTCTGCAGGAAGGTTTTCACAAAACAATGAGTTTATTCCTTTTAGGTGTAACACTCTATTTGCGTGATGCATAGATAATGCTATCTGAATTACTGCTGAGATCTACACATAGGAGATATTTCGTTTAGTATATATATGTCGGAGTGAAGGGGAAAAGACACCGCAGTAGAGCCGTCACACCGCGACTCTCCCGGCCAGTGTCAAACCCCGCTCCGTGTTGGCGCTTGTGGAGTAAGACAGAGAGTCATGTACTGGTTCCGTATCACTGATCGTAGTACGTAGTACTGATCGGGAGCCGTGGGGTCAGATCCTGACCACGTACTCCAGAATTCCTGCTGCATAGCAGCCAGCAACCTTGCTGTGATACGGAACCAGTACCTGACTCTCTGTCTTACTCCACAAGCACCAACACGGAGCGGGGTTTGACACTGGCAGGGAGAGTCGCGGTGTGACGGCTCTACTGCGGTGTCTTTTCCCCTTCACTCCGACATATATATACTAAACGAAATATCTCCTATGTGTAGATCTCAGCAGTAATTCAGATAGCATTATCTATGCATCACGCAAATAGAGTGTTACACCTAAAAGGAATAAACTCATTGTTTTGTGAAAACCTACCTGCAGACCTGCAAAATAATACCTGCCATTTCTAAAGTGGCAACTTGCTAAATAAAAGTGATAATTACCTAACAATCTATCCCAAGATTGAATGTGAACACACACTAAGCGATTTAGCCTGATTAGCCTGAAGTACACCTGGGACAAGTGCCCTCCGGGTGTAGTCTATAGCAGTTTTCACTGCTATGAGCGATTCTGACTCCAAATACGTATAAGCAGTATTTCCAGCTAAATATATGTATCCAGTTTGTTTGTAGACATTTTGCAACAATTTACTGGGTTATTATTGTGTGATAAACTAACAGGTTGTATCAATAAAGATATCATACTAATCCACACCAGTACAAATAGACACACATCAGGCAATCCCAGCCTAAAAAGCACCAATACCGGTGCTGTGTGTCCTTTACCTATAGCAGCGGGTGATCGCACGCAGTGAACCCGGCTCTATAGCGTATACATGACATGTACTGTTGGACTGTTGCTCATACCCTATTTACATCTTTATAATACGCTCCCCCACAGGCCTGCAGAATTAGTGGTTTTATCACTAATAAACTATAAAATTGCCACACCTACCTTCAACCAATTTATTTGCCTATGTATGTACACACCAGGCGATTCCATTTAAAGACGCATTAGGTCATACAGACAATATTTAAGGAGACCCATTTAGTAGGGATACCTGACATAACTGAGGATTTTCTGACCTATAAATCCACACGTCTTTAATGTGACAATATAAAACACCTATCGGACAGAAAGGCAATTCCTTGTGTCGACGAGGTCTCTTTGTAGACTTGCAGCAATAATATTATTTGTTACCAAAAGAATTACCACAAACAATGAGGGGTGTAACCAATTTATTGTAAAAACACTGGGTACACACCAGGAGATTTTTTGAACAAAAACGCATCCAATTATATGAGATCAAATTTCAAGGGGATTCACATATTCCACAAACTAATGAGGATTGTGATACCAGTGCACGCACGTACTTACTCCACGGTGAGAACAATAAAGGATACGGAACGTGCACAAACCCAATCAATATAGACCAATCAGTGAATTGAGGGATAGCGGGGTTCACTAAGTAGGAAAAATTCTTCTTTTTTCCTTTTTATTCTTATCCCAATTTCTACCCATGTATGTTGTGTTTTATATGTCGCCATTTTAAAAATGAATGTTAAAAGTTAATTTTTATGACAAACAATTTTCTCTTTCTCGAGTGCGCCACACTCATGACAGTCTTTCTCTTTTCTTTAAATTGTGTTCAATTCCTGTCTTAGTGGCAGCACACCCCAATATAATAACTCAGAGAGTATAAAACCAAATAAAGGGGTATGTAACATATATAACCATCCAGTTACCTGTGCGATTGGAAAAAAGCTCTTTTTGTGTCTAAACCAGATCCCGCCTTGCAAATGTGGTACGCCGGCCCACTATTCGCAAGGTGTGTACGTTCACACTGGCTGTGAATGGATGTTTTACCTAAACATCCATTCGCAGCCTGCGGGAGAACACCCACATCTTTCGATGGTCGCCAACCATCGAAATATGTGGAAGGTGCACGCATATGTAAAGCTGCTCTGAGCAACCTTACATATGCGTGTACGATTGGGGGGAAGTGGGCGGGCAGCTGACAACCGGTGATGTCAGTTGCCCACCACCCCCCGCATGGCTGTCACGGCCTCATTAGCATGAAAACACCCAGCGGTACACCTGTCAAACCGTAACGCAGATGTCCTAAGGCGAGCTCAGGGAGGACAGAAACCTCCTGTGGAGCAGAAGGGCAAGCCCCGCATGGCTGTCACAGTCGTATTAGCATGAAAATGTCCAGCGTTCTCATGGGAATGCCCATGAATCATTGGGCGTTTTCATATGTTGATGGGCCAGCCCAGTGCCCCCTTGTCCTCCGCCCGCAAAGATGGGTATGTGCACCCATCAAACAGTTTGTTCGCCGAGGATGCACACACCCAGCACATGCGCAGAAATGCGCAAAGCACTAACCTCGGCCCCGTGCGAATGCGCGCGGGCCAACAAACGGACCTGGATAAGGCCCATAATGTAAAAGTGCCTTGCTGGATGGCACAATATATACATAAATCAGCAATGCATTTAAGTATTATTGTATGAAATATATCTAGAAATCTTTTATTCAACACCCTTAGCCTTATATTACCCCATGGTGCCTTCAGCTATATCAGTTTCAGATAAGGCCTGGGGCACCTGCATCTAAAATCAACAAAGTGGATGAGATCTGTTTGTTGATTATATGTATAAACAAGGAAACCACTTTCTGAAATGTCTGCTGTTACAGACACAGAGCCATCTCATGATTAATCCGCACATGTTCGCCCTCTAAAAATAGTTTAAGTTCCTTTTTGAACAATCTTGTGATACTCTTAAGATACAGACACCTTCATAAACTTTTGTTGATGTGTATGGTGATGCAGACATTGACTGCCTGTGCACCTGTTTAATTGCCCAGTCAGGGGAAGTAGCAAAACTATTTGTCAATACAGTATAACACACACATTAGATGGGAAAGAGTTACATGTTCTAATTAAACATCTGCCAAAACTAAAAATGTTGTTTTTGATGGAGTTTACTTTTAAGCTATTAACTCCAATTTAGCAAGTCCCCTCCACACTTGTAACAATCCTGCACTATGTCACATATGGTAGGTATATTATTTGTTATTTATGTGATATTTATTTATTTACAGTCTCTTATATAGCGCAACATATTCCGCTGCGCTTTACAATTGAATACACTGATAAAACAAACTGGGTAGTAACAAACCGACATAGAGGTAGGAGGGCCCTGCACGCAAGTTTACAATCTGTAGGGATAATAGCAGGATTACATAAGGTAGAATTCTATAGCATGGTAGACCCACCAAATTGATAGACAGTCCTGATGGGATGCAATTAGATATTAATGATACTGGAGGTTATGTGGGGTTCCGGAATATCACAAGCTTGCCTGAAGAGGTGAATTCTCAGGGAAGTTTGGAGGCTAGAGGAGAGTCTTAATGTGGGTGGAAGGTCATTCCATAGGGTGGGTGCTACCCGATGAAAGTCCTGCAATTGTGAATGGGATCTAGGAATGATTGTGGATGATAGACGCAGATCTTGAGCAGAGCGGAGAGGTCGGGTGGGGATATATTTTCAGATAAGCGAAAGGATATATGTTGGTGTTGTCAGGTTAATGGCCTTGTATGTTGAGTAGAAGTATTGTATATTGAATATGGTAAAATACAGGCAACCAATGGAGGGACTGACAGAGCAGATCAGCAGTCGTTAAACATCTAGCCAGGAAGATCAGCTTCGCAGGTGCATTTAAAATGGATTGTAGTGGTGAGAGTCTTATCTTAGGAAGAACGGTAAGGAGCCTATTGCAATAATCAATGGTTGATAAGCTGCCATACTTAAGTATCACTCAAAAAGCTTTCCCTATACATGTACAGTTGCAGCCACGGAGGAGATGTAACTTCAGCAGAGGCTGGAGCTTCTTAGCAACCAGGACTGGACCAGCATGAAGGAGAGCAGCTGCAGCATGCAGGAAGGAAGGCACATGCTGATGGTGAGAGGATTCAGGCAGAAGGTACAGTATTTAAGAAGATGGAAGCCACTGATGTATCTGTGAAGGATAAGCTACAAGGCTGCTGGCTATGGACAAACGGAAGTAGTCTAAAGCTGGTATGTAACATATACCTGACGACTCACCTCAGGAGCTCCTTATTTTTCTCGATGATAAAAAAAATTCACTGAAAAAGTTGGTTTATCTATAAAAACTATGCAAGTCCTATAAATATTGTAAATAAGCCTAAACTATGATCTAGTCTGCATTTTGTCAAGAGTTAGGATTGTTTTGGGAAGAATACAGTACATATCCACCACCCTCCATAGATTATTTCTATTAAAATACAAACCTACTGTATATTTAAGGAACTGTACCATAGATCATCTCATTACATAACTTGCCTGGGAAACTAGACTGTACTTTCTCTGTCGCAACCTTTAACTCCGCTAACACAATTGCTAAGGGGTCAAATGGGAAGCTCTATACTTCTTCTACCAGTAATATGTGTTAAATTTAGTAAATGTTGTAGAAATTGAGGCATGCAGAACAAATGACATTAGTAGGATGCACATTATTATTACTTGGATTCCACTGCAGACATATCCCCAAAAAAGTAACACATCAACAGTTTCTCCACAGCCCCTACAACAGTGGCGTAGCTACGTTTTGGGTGCCCCCCGCCGTTAGGGAGGGGGCGCCCCCCCGTCGCCGCCCCGCCGAGCACCCCTACCCCGCCGCCCCGCCGAGCACCCCTACCCCGCCGCCCATGCAAACCCCCCCTCAATCCCCCACAGCCTTACCTATCGCGCTGGTCCCGGCGGCTCCGTTCTTCTGCTGAGGACCACCAGAAAATGGCCGCCCCCATACAGCAGACAGTTTCAGAGAACTGTGTGCTATATGGGGGCGGCCATTTTGTGGTGGTCCTCAGCAGAAGAACGGAGCCGCCGGGACCAGCGCGATAGGTAAGTCTGCGGGGGATTGAGGGGGGGTTTAACTATAGCACCGCAGCCCCCGGCGCCCCCACATGCACAGCGCCCCCCCCGCGGTGGCGGGGGCTGCGGTGCTATAGTTACACCCCTGCCCTACAATCAAACAGGTCAGGATTCACTTGTAAAATGTACACCACCATATAGAAATGGCTATAACATCAAGCTATCGCTCTGCAAACCCATGGCTAGATAAGGAAACATGGAGGGCTTTAATGCTTATGATACTATAATGTGATTTCAGCATGTACTGTATTATATGATGTTTATTGTATTGTAGCTAGCTGTAACGACATTGTTGGTGTTTATTATTGTGATTTAGATATCAGTGATTAATTCTAGATACTGTGCTGTACTGTATTTGATAGAGATGTAATTCTGAAATATAAAGTGGATAGTGGAGTCAACTTATATCTGGTGGACTGGCCAGAGGCTTCAAGGCTGCACATCTATCATGCATTAACTGCCCAATTTGGGAGCCCCCTGTTCCCCCTTCTATTTGGCTCTGGAACACTTCTGTGCAACTTCACAGCTGCCCCTGCCAATCATGTTGTTATTGTAGCAGCCACAGCTTCTGCACTATAGTTAGCCTGTCACCAGGGCCGGCCACAGGGGGGTCAAGGGGGACAAGTGTGACGGGACCCAGCGATCTGAAGGGTCCCAGAGCTTCCATGCCCCGGCGCGGCCGCCTGTACTAGCTAGCCAGTCAGTGACCCTCGCGTCTGCCCGTCTACTGTGCACCATCTGTATGTGGCTCAGTCTGATTACTCACTGTGTTCCACTGCAGTCTACTGTGTGTGCACCCTGCCGCTCGGCGCTCAGAGCCATCTAGTCTGTGTGTGCGCACAGCATGGGGCCGCATGCACACAGGCACTGTTGCCTCAGTCTCTGGTTCCTGTACTTTTACTGCGCGTGCAGTGGTCGTCTGTTCCACGCTCTGCAAACGACCTAACCTGCCTGCTCATAGTGCTTGGTGTTCTTTTGTGAAAGTGACAGGCCAGCAGCAGCAGGGAGCCAGCAGGAAGCAGCAGCCAGGCCAGCGGGACTGAGAACGAGAGACGTCCACACCTGAAAGCAGGATCTGGAGCAGCGAAAGGGGTACTTGTGTATTATCTGGGTGCCCAATTTAATGTATATCGCATACGATATCGCATACGATTTGCGACCGATTTTTGGCCGATTTATTGCCGATTTTCAGCCATTTCTTGCCGATTTGCATGCTATTTCATCCTGGCACACCCCCAGGTACTTGTTTCCTAGCTCGGCGCCCATAGCATACCATGGCATAACATATGCGATGTGATGCATTTTTCGGGAAAATGCCCGATTGTACAATTAAGTATCGCATCGCATGCCAGCAAGTGCTACCATCACTCTTGATGTTTTTACACCCAATGCAGCTCCCACAACGGAAGAAACCCTTTGAGGTGATTCTTGACATGGGGGGTTTATTAACATAATTACTTCTGACCAGATTGGATCGAATATTTGGTGCCTTGCGATAAATATGTTTTGGCATTTTTGGTATAATGTTTTTCAACACAGGGTCACACAATAGAACCTTCCAATGTTTTTTAAAGATTCTCTCTATCCTCTTATGTTACTCAGTGTATGTGGAAACAAATGCCAGTGCATAAGTTTCATTTTGATTATTCTTTTTTTCAAATTTTTTTGTAGTTACTTTTTTCTTAGTGGTTCTATTTCACCTTCCAATTTTTGGTTGTTATAACCACAAGCCATAAATTTGGTTTTCATTTCCATTGCTTGTTCCAAGAAAATTTTGTCATCGGAACAATTACGCCTCAGGCGCTGGAATTGGCCCTTGGGTATAGAATTGAGCCATTGGCTGTGGTGACAGCTGGAAGATGGGATATATTTACCCGAATCTGTCGGCTTTCTGAAGTTTTTATGGTTTAAAATCCCCTCTTCAATATATACCATGATGTCAAGGAAATTTATGCTTTTTTCATCAATTTCAAATGTTAATTTTATATTGCGATCATTGTTGTTAAGTAGATCGCAAAATCTTCTTTTCCAGGGCTTATTTCTTTATGTTGTTTCTTCTGTCTTCTTCTTTCTTCAAGCTGCCGGCTCCCGGGACTTTCAGAGCTGGAGAGATGTTGCCTCCTCGACTTCTGGACTAAGAATGAATTCTAGCCAATCAGGAGCCGACTTTACTGGCTAGAATTCATTCTTAGTCCAGACGTCGAGGAGGCAACATCTCTCCAGCTCTGAAAGTCCCGGGAGCCGGCAGCTTGAAGAAAGAAAAAGACAGAAGAAACAACATAAAGAAATAAGTCCTGGAAAAGAAGAGAGAAGACAGAAGACCATCCATGGAGGACCTGGTGAGTAGGATTTACTTCCACAGGTCCAACATGGATTTTCTTCAGACAGGACTCCGACCCCGGAGCCGCCGACCCCAGAGCCGCCGACACTGGAGCCGCCGACACCGGAGCCGCCGACACCGGAGCCAGCGACCTACCGACGGGATCAAGATAGGTAAGTATCAGTGTGTTTGTGATGTGTGTATTAAACTTTTATTTAAAATGTGTGTCAGTGTGTTTTGTGTACTATTTTTTTAACTGTGGAACTACAAGTGCCAGTGGGCCCTTTAATGCCCAGCAGGCTGGGACTTGTGGTTCTCCAAGTCCCAGCTTGCTGGCACTTGTAGTGCCACAGTAAAAAACAATAGTTTTATCTTTTTTTTTACACCATAATCAGCCCGATGCCCACCGCCCAGGGGCATCGGGGACAGTACCAGGCTTCAGCCTGGTCAGGTAGGTCCTGGAGGGGGGGGGACCCCTTTATTGGGGGGGTCCCCACTCCCCCAGGGCCCCTGGCCAGGCTGACTGGTCGGTAGGGTTAATGCTTTGGCCGGGGGGACTTGCATAAAAAGTCTCCCCCCGGCTGTGGCATTACCCTGCTGGCTGGTTTTGCCTGGGGCTGGTTCTTAAAATACGGGGGACCCCCAGTCATTTTGTCCCCAGTATTTTGGGAACCAGCCCCAGAGCAGGAGTCTGGGGCTGGTTGTTAAAAATCAGGGAACCCCTATTTGTCGGGTTCCCTGATTTTTAATTACCGGCTCCAGGCTCCGTCAGCCTGGTGCTGGTTTCGGCTGTGGGGGGGACCCCACGCCGTTTTTTTTTCCATTTATTTTTTTTTTTTTACACCTTGCAGCCTGCACGGATCTGACTGATCCGTGCAGACTGCTACAAATAATTCACATTAGCAGCCGTATATACGGCCGCTAATACGAATTCCTACTACATCGGAGGGTTACAAAGCAGTCGTATATGACTGCTTTGTAAATGACCCTCCGGAACACGACTTTGCATACGACTGAAACAGTCGTATGCAGTCGTAGGGAAAATACTAATACGAAAAACTCGGTTTTTCATATTAGTAAATTTCCCCCTAAGTGTTAATAATTAGTGATAGGAAGCCGAAGCTATACATAAAGAAAGAGATAAATGAAATGTAATTAAAATAAGAGAGAGATAGTGTTAGTGAGGGAAAAGTGTTAATAGAATGTAAGGGCATGCCGCACTAAAGCCACCCAGCCCAACCAGTCCAGGGGCACCGCATTCCACACCACTGTTACCCTAAACTGGGTCTACAATTAGTCAGCAAGGAGCCACATGATAATGGCTCCTTACTTGGTATATCTGAACTAAGAGCTACCTACCTTGGAGCAACCCCAGACTACTCCATGTGGCATATCAGGACCTGCATCTCCGCCTAATACAAGCTCCTCTCTGCCTCTCACAACATACATACAGATAGTGGTAGATGCTCAAATTAGTTCAGTAAAACTTTTCAGGTGCATGAAAGGGAGGTGTTAATACTTAGTAAGTAACAAAACATTGGTTCCCCCGGCACACTGAATACTTTTAGCAACAAATCTTGAACACTACATGATAATAGAATTCAGAGATATTGGTTACATATACCTGCACTCCCATTGTCAACGCCACCCCACTATCAACGCCAACCCGAAGCGTGGCGAGTGCAACAAGCCCGCGAGGGGCGGTGGTACGAGTCCTCTGACCTTTTTATACCCCCAATATCCACGCCGCGTGGAGTTGATCCTTATATAGTGTGGCGAGCGCAGCGAGCCTGAAGTGTGGCGAACGCAGCGAGACCCGCGAGGGGACGCGGATTACTTTACATGTATTCCGTGTCTGCTCGCCACGCTTTGGGCTCGGTGGCTCGCCACGCTTTAACGCTCCGCGCGCCACGCATAGGGCTGACTTGGATAGTGGGAGTGTGCAATGATGGAATAGCGAGGGGACGCGAATTACTTTACATGTTTTCCGCGTCCGCTCGCCACGCTTCGGGCTTGGTGGCTCGCTGCGCACGCCATGCTTTATAAAATCAACTCTACGGCTACGTGGATAGTGGGGGTATGAAATGGCCGGGAGGACGCGTACCGCATCTGCTCGCCACACATCGGGTTGACTTGGATAGTGGGGGTGTGCAATGATGGAATAGCATGCAAATCGGCCGGAAAATCGGCCAAAAAAATCGCATCCGATTTTCGTATGCGATTTTCGGCCGATTTTGCGGGCGCCCTGATAATACACAAGTACCGCGAAAGGTTAAATGAGGCTCATGCAGAAGAGGGTTGTGTGAATTTGGGAAATGGTCAACATGAAAAAGGTCGACATGCACTTTTTACAAAATTTTCAGCCGTCGTGTGCCGACAGGCGGTATTTCATGCCCTACCATCCATTAGGGCATGGAGGGAGAACAAAATAGTGTGCCGATTGCAGCGAGGCTCATGCAGAAGAGGGTTGTGTGAATTTAGGATTAGGTGGGGGGCCCCAGAAATATCAATGTACAGGGCCCCAAGATTTCTGTGGTATCCGGACTGATCATAGACTGACTCATGATAGACAGTCGTATGGTCGACCACTAATGGTCGTCAGTCGTAAGGTCGACGCGGTGGACAGACAAAAGGTTGACAGGATTTAAAGGTCGACAGGCAATAGGTCGACGTGGTCGAACGGTTGACATGGTCAAAAGGTCGACATGGAAATGGTCGACATGGAAAAGGTCGACATGCACTTTTTACAAAATTTACAGCCGTCGTGTTCTGACAGGCGGTATTTCATGCCCTACTGTCCATTAGGGCATGGAGGGAGAACAAAATAGTGTGCCGATTGCAGCGAGGCACCGTGCCCGAAGCATGGCGAGCACAGCTGTACACTTGGACAGTGTCCATGTTGACCTATGTCAACATAGACACCCTAAAAACATTTAAAAATCATGTCTACCTTTTTCCACGTTGACCTAATGGATGTCGACCTTTTGATTACGTTGACCATTTTTATGTCGACATTTTAACCATGTCAACCTTTTGACCCTGTCGACCTTTTTGACCCTGTCGACCTTGTGACTGCCGACCATTAGTGGTCGACCATATGATGGTAGACCTAGACACTGTAGATGATTTATACCATAACTGATTTCTGTTGTCGGCCCCGCCTGTCACTGGGTACACACAATCAGGGCAGTGGAAAGATTGAATACCATCCAGTAGAGGTATTAAAGTACAATAGGGGAATTTAAAAATGAGTGTGCTGAACATAATACTAAAATTAAAATAAAAGGATAAAGGGCCTTATTTTGGTTCATTCTTTCTGACAAAATCCTTCTTAGATGGGCAAAACCATGTGCACTGCAGGTGGGGCAGGTGTTACTTGTGCAGAGAGAATTAGATTTGGGTGGGGTTTTACTTCAAAGTGAGATCTATATTGCAGTGTAAAAATAAAGCAGCCAGTATTTACCCTGCACAGAAACAAAATAACTCACCCAAATCTACATTCTCTTTGCACATGTTACATCTGCCCCCCTGCAGTGCACATGGTTTTGTCCATCTAAGAAGGATTTTGTCAGAAAGAATGAACCAAAATAAGGCCCAAAGTTAGGTTTAGTTATTTTTAATAGAAAATGGGCCAATCAGCTCTCACCTGTCAAACTCTCTATTTTCTGCTCATAATACCGTTACTAATATGTACAGTATGTGGATTCCGTTATGGAGTTGTCTGAGGTTGCTATAACATCAGATACTGTACTATTGTTATCTGTGCCAGACTGCAGGCACAGTGTCTTATCCGGCTACTCTCCCCATTGTGTTATCTAGTGATTTAAAGATATGGACTAAAATCCAAAACTGCACCAAATATTTTTTTCATTAACACTGTACCACACATTAATTATCATAAGGCGCCCAAGGGATTATGTTGGTTGCCTTGTACCGTTACCTTTACCTTAAATGCCTATAAATAATTCACACGGACACCTTAACTAAAAATAAAGACTCAGACAACCATGGCGTAAGTTTAAAATGGTCAAGTTATTTATTTAGGTGGTATGACCCTTGTTTGTCTATCAAAGGGATGGCCAAGAAAAGCACTTGAGACCAGCACCAGTCAGAGGTGTATGCCAATGGCAGCGACTGCACCGCTCCAATCTAATGCTGGCCACACATCAGACCAACTTTCCTCCAACCAACCAACTAGTTGGTTGGATGGAATAAAAACCTGGAACTGGATAGGAGCAAATGTAATTTGTAATTAAGTCATTTGTTTCTCAAATCTGAGAATGGACAACAATTGTCACTCAGACAATGTACTATAGTTGGACCTATTTTATTTAAACTATTTCACTGAATGTTTTTGTCCTTTCCTCCTGAGTTTGTGAGCAAATTGCTTATTGGCATTTGCCCTAATACAGTACCAGATTTTCAGTCCAACCAACCAACTAGTTGGATGGTTGGTGGAAAGTTGGTCTGATGTGTGGCCAGCATAACAAACACACCCCTTACGTAAGGTACAGCCTGCACCGTGACGACTCCCCGCCCCCTCTAAGGTAAGGCGCGGCCACTTCAAGGAAGTGCCCACCGTCCCCGCTCAACTCGGGACTCGCCCACCGTCCTGGCAAGGGGGGGGGAATACCGCACGGTGACCACCTGCCACCTCACCCGACTGCTGGTCGAGAGCGCCTTCTCGACGATTTTTTAAACTAAACTAAATTTACCAATTGGTTGAGCAGCCCGTAGGCAATGTGGACCAGAGGAAGAAAGAGAAAAAAGGGAAGGGAGGGTGGGGATCCGGATTCCAAGAGGAAGTGCCTCCCCCCAGAGCTGGACCCTATATACCCTGCTAAAGCTGCCTCCCCTTTTGCTGCTGATTGGCCCAGCGACCCCACATGGCTAAAGGAATCAGTACTGAATCCCGGCGGTCGGGATCCCGGCGTTCAGAATCCAGACACCGGATTCCCGACAGCCGAAATGCCGACAAGGGGGGGACGGGGATCGCCCCCCCTTGTGGGCTCGCTGAGCTCGCCACGCAGCGGGCCCGGTGCCTCGCTACGCTCGGCACACTAATTTATTCTCCCTCCAGGGGTGTCGTGGACACCCACGGAGGGAGAATGTGTCGGGATTTCGGCGGTCGGGATTTCGGCGGTCGGGATTCCGGCGTCGGGATTCTGAACGCCGGGATCCTGACCGCCGGGATCCTGACCGCCGGGATTTTAACTGCATCCCGGCTGAAGTGCCTGGGAATCATCCCATTGCACCATTACTGCATTGTTTATATGGTTAACCCCCAATTCCCCGGGCTCTTAACTGCACTCTGGCCTATGCTGCCCTCATTTTGCCTAAGCTTTGCTAGCAACTTATGCACTATTTACCTCCTCAGAAACACATGGACAACATAGCCTAGGTCGACATTGACAGAATGTCGACACAAGCTTAAGATCGACATGCGTTTTTCATGGTTTTTACACTTATACAGTTTCCATGTCGACATAGGCACCAAAAAAGTAAAACACTCATATCGACCTTATTTAAGTTGACCATGCCCATGTCGACATAAACTTGTGTTGACCTGATGTCAATGTCGACCATTGTTAGGTGTCGACCTATTCACTGGTCACTGTTGACCATTAGTGGTCGACCTAGTGACTGTTGACATTGTCGAGCATTCGCAGCCTAGCGAACAGTTATGAATCAGGCCCTTCGTTTCTATAAGAATAACAGTACCATGATTTATATAATGCCATTAGGATACATACTATATGCCAGCGGTGTTGATGCTGGTAGGCAAAATACCCTAACCCTAGTGATATGGTGAAACCTGACAAAGGCTCCTACCCCCTTAACCTCGCTGCTTGCAGCCTAACCCTACAGGTGCCCATACCCTGGTCCAACTTGTCGGAGGCCCAAGTCGGACCTGATTTCCCTTGAACTCAGGGCCGGTGCTAGGGTATCCGGAGCCCTCCTGCAATCCATACATTTTGCGCCGTTTCACATTGCCATTGCAACAAGCTGCAGCCCGATTGTGGGAGTGTATGCAACATGCGATCCTATGGAGGATCTCGGGTGCATGTACTGTACATGTATGCATACACCATCTCAGTGCTGTTTCCGCAAAATGTTGCAGGCACTAAAGGTGCCCATACACGCTGCGAGAATCACATACATTATGGGCTAGATTGCATCGCACGGTATGCATGCAATGTGTGTGCGATACGATCCGAAAGCAGTACAAAAAGTTTGTGCAACACTCATGACTGAGGGGGAAAGAAGGAGAGGGAAGGAGGAGATGGAAGAAGAGGGGAGGAGATAGAGGGGGCGGAGTGTTGAGGACTGGCAGTGGCACTGGCACAGGACACTGAGAAGAGGGAAGGAAGGGGAGGCGGCGCTGCTGCCTGTTCGTTATTTGATTGACAGCCGACAGGCGCAGGGAGCAATGGGTAGGGGGCGGATCTGGACATGACATGTCATCCAGGCATTCACAGACAGCGCTACATGCATCAGCGCAAATGTCCGTGAGGAAGAGGGGCAGGTCGCAGGAGGAGGACAGTGTGTGCGCAGTGCAGGGAGCTGCTCAGCCTCTCCATACTGCCACCCGCTGTCAGACAGGCACTGCGGGTGGCGTACAGGAGACAGTGAGGGCTGAGGCAGCTTTAGCAGAGCAGGGAGGGAGACAGCGCCTTTTCAGCATGGCGCCTCCCTGCTTTGCAGGAGCTGCTGAGTGGGTAACGCCGGCCCTGCTTGAACTCTCCCGAAAGCTACCCGGAAGGGCTTCCATGCGATTTGGCACTTGATGTGCCATTTTTTACATGAGATTAATCGCATGTGATTTATCGCATGTGAAAGGACTACTGGGGAGCTGCCAGGCAAGTTCAAGGGAAATGTATACAATACTAATGCTAAAAAGCACCTGGGATGTGCTGCTGATGGGTCAGATTGCAATTTTTCCTATGTGCTGCACGTAGGATCTCAGGCTCGGATCTGATGCGCACGGGAACTTGCACTGGATACAATCTGATGTCAATCATCTCCGATTTGGCCTGTATGCATCCAAAATATCGGCCAATCAATCGGAATCAGATGAAATTGGGACAAATTAGCATAACATATGGGGGCCTTAACACACACACACCCCCCCCCCCCCCCCCCCACACACACACACACACACACACTGCATCCTTCACCTAACCTTCTCCACTAGGCCGGGATGTAGCAATATTCGCATCTATAAAGTGAAGTTACCTTTTTTTTTTTTCGGGCTTGTTTCGCGCCCGTTTTGCGGAACTGTCCGCGTTATGTATTATTTTGTTATCTTTTCTAATGGGCTGCGCAAACTCTGCCCTCCGCCGGATTGTTTTCGTTTTTTTTTGTCTTCGTTTTGCGCATGCGCAATGACGGCTTCTTGTTTTCTGACATGATGCGCAGATGTGTCTTGCCTTCCCCTCGCCCTAATATTCCTTTCCCCTCCCCCTCCCAAGCCTCAGACCTCGCCCGAAATTGCCGCTCATTAGAAGCCTGACACCTCGCCCTAATTTGCATTAAACCCCAAACTAACATGTCCATTTACCCATCCGTAATTTGGCACACACCTCACCCCAATGTGCCGAATGAGCCACGTACCTCTCCCTGATGTTCTCACCTCACCCTAATGTGCCTGACACCACGCTCCACTTTCATAACCATCCCATCACAACAACCACACAACTCCAAAATTGCCTCCAAGATACTGGAAAAATGCATCCCACAAAACACTTTTTACCTCTGGTTGGCAGACCCTAATATAATAGGAACAAAACATTGCAATTACCTTACAGTTTTATTTTCTAGAATGGCACAGCAGTGTATATCGCCTGAAATACTTGGCGAATAATACCAGGGCTAAGCTGAGCGCTGCGAATGTTAATACATTCCACAGCGCATCAGCTTACATAGAAAACTAGAAGAAGGACTGCCGCGCCGGAAACTCCGCGATACTTCACACCGGCGGAGTTTTTTAAATCAACAATGCAAAACTTTGTTCATACATCACGCGAACACAATGCGGACTTGAAAACGAGATGTCAGCGCACCGCTAAGCGTTGATACATCCCGGCCCTAGTGCCTAACCTTAAACCCTAGACCCGGCCACCTAATCCTAACCCCCCTTCCCAGGCCTTACGCTAACCATCCCCGGCATACTGATGTTCAGGATGACTGCAGTCGGAATTCCATCAGCCAGCATCCCGATCGCCGGTAATATAACTACATTCTATCTTAATAGATAAGTACATACAATTTTAGGTTTCTCACAAGAGCAGATGTAAAACTGATGATACATGCCAAACACGTGTTCTCATGCTGCATAGAAGTGTCAATCTGTAAAGGAAACCAGTACTTACACAGTAATTGTGAAACACATCAGGATGTTGCTACAGATTAACTGCCACAGAAGCTTGCCCAGTGCTGACTTTATGTAAACATAAGGTTGTAGATTATGTACATGATTATAAAAATACTGGTTTTATACTGATTGCACAAAATACTATTTCTCAGGTCTTTGTGTGTAAAGAAACTAAAGGGAAATAACTTTTTTTGTGGCACATGCTCTTCTTCAAATGTTAATATTAAGGCCCATACACACTGGGCGACTTTGAGCTGAAAGCCGCTCAAAACTGCCTGTTTGAGCGGCTTTCAGCTCAAAGCCGCCCAATGTGTATGCCCCAGCGATGAGCCGTGAACGCTGCTGCACGGTCCTGCAATATCGCTGGGAAAGCCTGTTATACCAGCAGATGAGCGGCTTTGAGGACAGCTTTGCATAGCTCTGCGCTATGCAAAGCCCCCCTCCCTCCTCCAGCGGCGCCGGGCAGGGGGAGAGCCACTCAGTGTGTGCACGGAGCGGCTTTCCCCCCCAGCGGTGATTGTCATCATCGCTGTCCATAAACGCTGGGTATAGTCGCCCAGTGTGTATGGACCTTTAGCTGTCTACTTTTGAAAACTAGAATCAGAAAGAGGGGCGTGTCATACTCTTCTTAAAGGGCGTGTATATCGCCACATATGGGTGCTTCAACGCTTTATACTAAATATTTCAATATGATATGAGTAACAATATGTTTTTGGAAGTTTATTGTTTGTTTATTTTCTTCTCACTCACCATAATTTACATGACTGAAAAGCATTTCAGGGAGATTGTGAACATTACATCTAGAAGCATGTACATGTACTACTACATCTGTGAGGGGTGTCATAAAATGGCTTATATCCAAATGCAGATAAGCCCCAAAGCAGTTAAAAAGATCTTCAACACTTGTTGAAGAAGACACTGATACATGTCTCTTCTTTGCAGGGTCTCTTCTTTGCAGGGGATGGCGATGGCGACGCCAGCCGCCATCCCCCGCCACCCA
Organism: Crinia signifera; assembly: GCF_055691185.1. Lineage (NCBI taxonomy): Eukaryota > Metazoa > Chordata > Amphibia > Anura > Myobatrachidae > Crinia > Crinia signifera. Next base: position 88,719,230 of record NC_139218.1, read on the forward strand.
CCATCTGTATCTGCAAAAGGGGACGCGACTGGGTCCTGTGGCCCCGCCACACGGAAACTGAGATGCGCGTGCACGTGAGACGCATGTGCGTCTCAGTCGGATGGAGAGCCGGGCTGCTGGCGGTTCGCCAGCGGTGACGTTCTGGCGATTCGCCAGCATGAGGGAGCCCAGCTCCATCTGTAGGTGCCGATTCTGTGGGTGCTTGAGGGCCCGAGCACCCACGGAAATCGATGAGCACCCACCCGCTCAGCAGCGGCACACCTGTCCGTTTCCCACTGCACTCCCCCTCCCTCGTCGGTGGCACAGGTACTGCGTGGGCATTTGTGTACCTGCACTGTGGGGGCATTTATGTATTTGGCACTGTGGGGGCATTTATTGTGGGGGGGATTTTTGTACCTGTGCTGTGTGGCCATATTTGGCGCTGTTGCCATAATTTGAATATTGGAGACAACTGTGCTGCGTAATATAAATCAGTATTATTTTGTGGCCACGCCCCTTTCCCTTGAAGCCGCCACACTATATTTTTGGCTTGTTCACCCACCAGCAAAAACATAAATCGGCACCTATGGTTCCATATAAGTGGCCATGAGAAACTTTATTTAAAATGCATGTAGCCATAGAGATCATTGGGGCATATGTATAATAGTGGCGATTATCAAAGAGGCAAAGCAGGAAGGGACACTGAAAGTATGTATTACCATCTTGGGCTTGATTCTGGGTCACTCGCAAAAACAAATCCTCTCTCTAATGGACAAAACCATGTGCACTGCAGGTGAGGCAGATGTAACATGTGCAGAGAGAGTTAGATTTGGGTGTTATTTTGTTTCTGTGTAGGGTAAATATTGGCTGCTTTATTTTTACACTGAAATATAGATATCAGTTTGAAGTACAACCCCCACCCAAATCTAACTCTTTGGAAAAGTAGTGGTAAGTGACTTTGTGCGCTGACACCCTCCCAGTGAAGGACGTAACCGTGAGGAGAAAAAACACCTGGGGGGGAGATTCTCTAAGCTAAAAATGCGGTAAAAACCCCGTTATCTGGGTTTTTACCGCATTTTGGGATGCTGTAAGCATCCCCCGCCGGGTTACCGCGGCGGGGGGCATCGCCAGAAAAATCTGGCGATGCCCCATAGAAGCCAATGGGCTTCTATCGCAACCCTCCGCCGCCCCGCACCGACCCCCCGCCGCCCCGCATCGCCCCCTCACCTGTGTCCGGACAGCACAGTGCAGTGCTGGCCGGACCTGTGACCTCCTCCCTGCACTGATCCTCTTCCGGGTGCAGGGAGGAGGAGAGCCCGGTGCAGCAGCAGCAGCGCCGGGTGTGGGAGGGAGGGGAGAGCCGCCGGGACCTGCAGGGACCCGGCGACTCTCACCGCAAAGGACAGCTCTTAACGCAAGAGCTGTCCTTTGCCTTAATTATCGCATATGTTACAGCATATGCGATAATAAAATATGCGATGGGTGGCGAAGGGGGGCGGAGATTCTTAGAGAATCTCCCCCCTTATCTCTTTATACCAAGTGAAAGTGAGTGTAAATATAAAAAGTTTACTCTCCTTATTTCACGTACCTTCACCTCATCAGAGGCTCTCAGATTGTGGAGATAAAAGCGCCTGTAGAGGTGATCTTTTTTTTATATTTACACTCACTTTCACTTGGTATAAAGAGATAAGCAAGCGGGCCAAATGTAATAGGGTGAGAGTTTCAGAAAGTGAGAGATTTTGGGAGAGTTTCCCCATGTTTTTTAAAGCAGCAATCAATTACATGGCAAAATCAACCTGGTTTTGCAGTGCAATTGATTGCTGCTTTAAAAAACATGGGGAAACTCTCCCAAAATCTCTCACTTTCTGAAACTCTCACCCTATTACATTTGGCCCAAGGTGTTTTTTCACCTCACGGTTACGTCATTCACTGGGAGGGTGTCAGCGCACAAAGTCACTTACCACTACTTTTCTAAAACGTTATATTTAGTTACTAAGGGAGTAACTCTAGTGACCAGTGCTGCAGACACTCAAATTCAGCGCCATAAGAGCATAGACTCAAAACATTTCAACAAATCTAACTCTCTCTGCCTATGTTACAACAGACCCACCTGCAGCACACATGGTTTTGTCCATTAAAGAGAGAATTTGCCTATCATTTACCGTACTGTGACACCTTGATACATGTGGGAGAAATGGTATCAGTGCACATAATGTACTTCTCCCCCATAATACTCCTTCTCCCCCATAATGTGGGTTCATACATATGCCCCATTGTGCTTTATTCTCAAAGCAGGGAATAGCACTGATCACTCCAGCTGAATAATGTGGGTTACAGTACAGTAGGTACATTGAGGGAGATTGGTGGACTATTCAGGTAGACAAGGAGATTGTTATGCAGGGTAGACACCACGACGACCCGCTCACGATGCACATCGTGAGCGGGTCGTCAGTGTCTCGTCCAACCCGCTCACAGTGACGCGGGGGGGCACGACCCGCTCACGATGTGCACCGTGAGCGGGTCCGATCCAATGGCGACCCGCACCCGGCAGTATGGTCGTTATTCAGATCCTACCTGCAGCAGGTAGGATCTGAATAACGACCGACCGACCCGCAGGACCGCGCATCGGATCGGTATCGGTCCACACCAGGACAGAAAAGGGCCCAATCACCACACAATCTACATCCAATTGGTCGGAATTGGATCTAGATTGAGGGGATCGGGCCCTAGTCGTCGTGGTGTGTACCCAGCATTACTATTTCAGGGAGCCTCCTGCAGATTGCAGGAGGGTAGGCAGCTATGATACTGAGACCTACAAATTCATTGCTGAATGTAAACAAAAGTATGAAAGCTAATCCGGAAATATGTGAAGGCTAGGAATATACAATGTCATTTGCTTTTAAGTACACTCTTTGTATATACATTCTATTAAATTACATTATCTATATTGCAATTTACAGTGCCAATTGGTTTGCTAAATGCAATGCTTTCTAAGCCCCTGATGAAGTCATCTTATCGACAAAGTCATTATTGATGAAACTAGTTGGGGTGTTTCTCCTGAGTGACGCAGACTCTTCCTTTGACGCTGCTGACGTCCATCTGTCCGGTCCCGGCTTCCAGGCTCTAGCTGCTTGCGCGCTGTGCACCTGCCTGTGAGAAGTTCCACTCCTGCCGCCCAGGTTTTTATAATCTTAAGCTTAACTGCTGTTTTAAACTTCCATGTATGTGAGCATCTATAACAGTAAAAGTGTTTTTTACATTTACGCTCAACGTCCTCTTCCTATTACTTTATTTACTTCCCTATAAGACCTGTGAGTGCCTCCCAACTTTTGAGTTTTATATATATATATATATATATATATATATATATATATATATTTAACATTTAAAAATGGGGCGTGGCCTTCTGGGAGCTAGGCCACACCCATTTTTGAATGGACGAGGCACTTTGTCTTAACAGAACAAATTTTGGGGCTCTTTGTCTCGGATGGGTTGGCCACCCCAGCTCTAGAGGGTACTAAATAAATATAAAATAGAATCTGATTGGTTGCTAAGCACAATATCCCATCTACAATAGAACTCCCATCGGGAAGTAATGTCTCCCGCTTGATGGTTAAAGCCCCCGCACCCCCTTCCCCGCTGATTCAATTGCCACAAATTGCGGGTCCGCGTAGAGGGGGTGCATCATTTAACTTTTTATGTTTTATGACATGGGGGCAGGGACAAGTGATGTCAGCCTTATCTCCCCGGCCCCTCCCTCACTGACGTGTTGCCTCTCTGTGCAGAGAGGTGAAACTAAAAGTACAGTAGGCAAGTATGTGGTAAACCCACGTTGTGTCTAGTTTAGGCAGACTGTATGTGGAAGTTATTCCGCACATAATAGTTTCAAAATCAAAAGGGTGGCATTTGTAGGGTTAAAAATTGTGTTCATAACCAAGAGCTTTTTATGTACCAGCAGAAACAGCAGTGGAAGGCTGTATCAGAGGCGTTTATCTGCTGACAGGAGAAATGCTCTCAGAAAACATGCTAACATCCAAGCAGCTTTTCAGAAGCCCTTTAATTGCAATGCTTATAGGACAATGTTTCCTGAGCTGTTTTATAGTTAGTTAGGAAATGTACCATTTAGGATGAATGATTTATTTATTGTCATTATAGAACGAAAAAATATTACGCTGCACTTTACAGATAATATTTGGTCATTCGCATCTGTCCCTGATCCAGTGGAGCTTACAATCTATTGCCCTTATTCAGGTTCACTCGCAAAGGCAAATTCCTTCTCAAATGGACAAAACTATGGCCCTTATTCTGATTGAGTCGGATGGGTCCGAATGCGGATGGACAGCCGATGGTTGGTGTTTGTGCATGTGCAGAGGCGTATCTACGCATGTGCGAACACCTCATACGTACGAACACGGCGTGAGGTCCGTGCAGAAAATGATCGCACGGAACCATCCGAGCAGGGGGTGGAGAGTAGAGATGAGCGGGTTCGGATCCTAGAGATCCGAACCCCCACGAACTTACCTGATCTGAGGAAGGATCCGAGGAGTTCGCCGGTTCCCCCCATCTTTCCGAGTCCAAATCGAGGCTAAAACTTTATCATCCCGCGTCGGAGTCTCGCAAGACCTGGGGATATATAGTTCCCGGCGGTCGGCGCCATTTTATTAAAAGAATAACTCTTTTTACTGCAGGAGTATCACTATTTGTGCCGTATAATTCCATGTGAGCTGTGTCAGTCCATGGGTTCCGCCATCTGTGCCGTATAATACCTTGCGTGCCATCATGTGTGCTGTATCAGGTCAGGGGTGCCACCATCTGTGCCGTATTATTCCTGGGGTAAGCCAAGTCTGCCGTATAATTCATGGGTTGCTGCTTAGTGTGCTGTATTAGTCCAGGGGTGATGCTAAGTGTGCCATATCAGTCCAGGGGTGATGCTACCTGTGCCATATCAGTCCAGGGGTGAGCCAAGTCTGCCAAATAATTCCTGGGGTGAGCCAAGTGTGCTGTATAATTCATGTGGTGCTGCCAAGTGTGCTGTATTAGTGCCATATCAGTCCTAAGTGTGCCATATCAGTCCAGGGGTGAGCCAAGTCTGTCAAATAATTCCTGGGGTGAGCCAAGTCTGCCGTATAATTCATGGGGTGCTGCCAAGTGTGCTGTATTAGTCCAGGGCTGATGCTAAGTGTGCCGTATCAGTCTAGTGTTTGTGCCACCCACTTGTGTCGCTTATCATAGTTATCCAACTACTTTGGTGCAACCTTTTGGCATAAAAACAATATTGTGAGGTGTGAGGTGTTCAGAATAGACTGGAAATGAGTGGAGATGAATGCTATTGAGGTTAATAATGGCGTAGGAGCAAAAAAAACAAAACCCCAAATTCGCCGATTTTAGCAGTTTTTATGCTTTTTAAAAAAAAAATCAGAACCCAAAACCCAAACACAAAATGTTTAGGGGGTGTTTTGGCAAAACCCATTATAACCCAAAACCTGAAGGTAATCAGAACCCAAAACACAGAACACGAAAAGTGGCCCGTGCAGTGGAGAGGGGCGTGAAGGGCTGTTTGGGATCATTACCATATGCATACGCCCCACGTTTCATGGGCGTTCCCATGAAAATGCTGGGCGTACGTATGGTAATGCGGCCGTGATGCACGTGTGGGGGGCGGACAGCTGACATAGCCGGATGTCAGCTGCCCGCCCAGATCCCTGCTTTCATAGAGAAAAATGTCAGAGTGGTCTGTAGCACTCTGTGCTGTCTGACCACCCGGTCCATTATTCGATGGTCGGCGACCATCGGAGGATGGGGGAGGTTCCCACAGATGGAGAAGGTGTTCACATGAAACATCCACTCACGGTCCGTTCGGTCGGTGTTTTACCGCATTCGGACGGTGTGTGCGATCCGTACGGTCGGCGGGGCTAAGAACAATCGGTTCCTGTCCGAAATACGCATCCGTCCGATTCAACTAGAATAAGGGCCTATGTGCACTGCAGGTGGGGCAGATGTAACTTGTAAAGAGAGTTAGATTTGGGTGGGGTTTTACTTCAAAGTGACATATATATGGGTTGGGATCATTTGGTCTACATCATTATGGTTGACAGTCATTAGGTCGACACCATTAGGTCGACATGGGAAATGTTGACATGGGTCTAGGTCGACGTGGGAAAAGGTCGACACGGTTATAGGTCAAAAGGTCATTAGTTCGACAGGTCGTTAGTTCGACAATGTCTAGGTCGACAGTCAAAAGGTCAACATGGGATTTTTAACTATTTTTTTAACTGAATGTCAACACAGTCGACTTGGACACAGTTTAAAGTGCACCGCATCCCCTCGCATCGCTCGCTGCACTCGCTATGAGTCGGGCACGGTGCCTCCCTACGCTCGGCACACTATTTTATTCTCCCACCACGCCCTAGTGGATGTTAGGGCATTAAATACCACCTGCCGACACATGTCAGCTCAAAAAACAGTGGAAAACCCCATGTCGACCTTTTGACTGTCGACCTAGACACTATCGAACTAATGACCTGTCAAACTAATGACCTGTCAAACTAATGACCTTTCGACCTAGAACCATGTCGACCTAGACCCATGTCGACCTAATGACTGTCAACCATCATGCTGTAGACCAAAGGACCACATCCCATATAGGGTTATATATATTGCAGTGTAAAAATAAAGCATTTATTTTGCCTACACAGAAACAAAATAACTCACCCAAATTTAAATCTGTTTGCACATGTTACATCTGGCCACCCTCCACCCCCCCCATCCCTCCCTGCAGTGCACATGATTTTTTCCATTTGAGAAGGAATTTGCCTTTACGAGTGAACCAGAATAAGGGCCTATATTTCCTACTACACTAGGATGTTTATTATCATTATTATAATTATTTTGTGGCAGAAATTACATCTAATACATCTACTAGTACTGCTGGAGCTCCTGCAGGAAACCCACACAAATGTGAGAAGGACATACAAACCTCACACAGATAAGGTGTGTACACACTATATGATTTTTCAACCAATATTGTTCATTTTTTCTGATCGATATTGGTTAAAATATCGTTCAGTGTGTATGCTACGAATGACGAATGTTGAACGAAGATTCGCTGTTCCGCTGGTTGTTCATCAAGGTTGTCAGTCATTTGGTTATCTTTCAAAAAAAGCTTATATACTGTAGCTAGATCATTCATCGTTCATCATTCATCTTTTGTCCAGGACACTGATGAAGTTCAAGTGAAATTGGTCAACAGTGTCTTTCAGTGGATACATCGTCCAGTGTGTATGCACCGTTAGGCTCTTGGTTGAAATCAAACACATCACTTCAGCAGGAATGCAGTCGTTAGGTCGACAGTGTCAAGGTCAAACACTATTGGTCGACAGGCAGAAGATGGAAAAGGTCAACATGGGTTTTTCAAGGCTTTTTTTAAAACTGACTTGACCATACTTTACCATCCCTGTGTGCATAGAGGGAGAATACAATAGTGTGCCAAGTACAGCGAGGCACCGTGCTCAAAGATCGCTCGCCATGCAAGAGAATGCAGTACACTAATACGATGACCATTTTGACCTTTATCGACATTGACACAAAAACCCATGAAGAACTCATATTAAACATTTCCCATGTCGACCTTTTGCACGTGTCGACCTTTTGACCATATCAACCTTTTTCATGTGTTCGCCTTCTGCCTGTTGACCAATACTGGTAAACCTTTTTGACTGTCCACTAGGGAAATGCAGTCAGAGGAGGCAGTGCCTCCCCTGTCAATAATGATAAAAAATAATACAAAGAAGATACTTATGACACATATTCTGTGTCATAAGTATCTTCTTTATTTTAATCTAATCATTTTCAACTTTGCATAGAAGGCAGCGACAAGCAGAGGGCTGTAAAAGCCCATTTAAAAAACTAGTTTCTGAGGCACCTTTACAAGTGCCTCAGTGAAAGGAGCGTGCTTTCAGACAATATGAAAGCATGCCCCTTTCACTAAAGCTGATGTGATTGGGCACTGACAGTGACTGCATCCGGCTGTCACTGTCAGTCCTGTATAGGGAGAGAGAGAGAGCAGCGGTGGCAGCAGTGTGTCCTCCTACTGTGTGGGCTCTTCCCTTTTCTCCTCCCCAATGATCCTGTCTCTGTAAATGAGACAGGGAGCAGCATCCCCTTCTGCTATCTCTTCCCTTCCCTGTGCAGCCTTCAGTGCCGCCCGCCCCCTTTTCAGCTAAGCACGGTGCACACATGACTGGAAGAGCCAAGAGGAATGGGCAGAGGAGCAGCACCACAAGCAGCCATACCTGCAAATTGGAAGTAAGTAATGTATACTGGGGAAGGCGGGAGTCTGACATGTTCATGGGTACTGGGTGAGTGGGTGGGAGGGTGACCATGTGTACTGGGGGGCGCCAGACTGAAAATTTTATCTTGACTCCCTCCCCAGCACAAAAATATTCTGATCCCCCTACTGGTGCTGGAGCTCAGCCTGCTGATTTTCTGCAGTTGCAGGGGAGAGTTGTTTGCGAGAGCCTGGCCGGGAGCCTCACCAGCCACTGATCTCATTACATGCCCCTGCTGTCCACCTAGACCCTGTCATTCAAACGATCTGCACCATTTCAGCAGGCCTGCATAACAAACTAGAAATGTGACATCACAGCCTTATTTTTGTTGACAAACCAATTGATTGATATTTTCTGGAAGGATGACTCACTTCACACCAGATAAACTCACACCAGTTACAATAATTGTACCCTGCATGGGCACCTTTAGATAGATTGCTGCTCAATTTACAATGGGAGTCAGTCTCAATGAAATCTCACTAGCTCCAGAAAAGTAGGGCCTATGAAAAAACACCACAACCCCCTATATGGGCATCAATAGTTTGTCCAATAAAGGTAATGTTTCAGGACCTACAGTATGGGGGAAATTTACTAAGATGTATTCTACTTCACATGTGATGTTGCTATGGGCAACCAATCATAATCTACTTCTTATTTATTTAGCACCCTGATTGATTGCACATAGCAACATCACATGTGAAGTAGAATAAACATCTTATTAAATTTCCCCCAATATCTTTTAACCTCATTATGAAATTCCCTGTCATTTAAAAAAAAAAAAAAAGATTAAATATGGACTACAGAGACGTTCCTCTTTGGTAGTCAATATCCATTAATACTTTAAGATAAAAAAATGCACAACAATAAAGTGCTTACAAAGTCACCAAGTCAAAAAATATTGAGGACACCACGTGTTAGGCACATAATCAAATTGGGATGCGGTCAAAATCCTGGTGGTCGGAATCCCGGCGGTCGAAATACCGACACCGGAATCCCGAACGCCGCAATGCCAGCACATTGTCCCTCTATGGGTGTCCACGACACCCATAGAGGGAGAATAAAATAGTGTGCTGAGCGTAGCGAGGAACCGGGCCTGCTACGTGGCGATCCACAGCCCCCCCTTGTCGGCATTGTGGTGGTCGGGATTCCGGCATCCGTATTTCAACCGTCGGGATTCCGACCGCCAGGATTTCATACTGATCCCATCAACTTGGATATTACCGTATAAATTGCAGTCCATTTGGCAATGCTATTAGACAGCTTTTATTCACTTCAGTATAGTTCCAAAATGTGAAATGCAGTTTAAACTCTTTAGTAGATTCTGCAAATAGAGTATCCTGTCTCATATGACCATGTACTGTAGTATCACATGTTGGGAGACATAGAGAAGAATTGCACTTACGATACATACTGGATAGATAAAACAAAGCTGGGCAAAGATCCCAAAAGCAAACAGCAATAGATTGCCATCATTCTGGGTATCCAATATACAGAGATCCTTTATCTGAAGCGGAGTGTAGGTTCTCAGAATCCACCACTAATTGGAGTTTTCTATAGACTGCTCATGTGTGAAAATACGGAAACAATATGGCAGTGCATTCCACCAAAGTGGAAACGATGCTATGCATTCTGGGTTCGCTCCTCCGGGGTCATGCATCCCAGACTCAAGAAATCATAAATAATATATTACAAATGTTAAAAAGCATACAATTCTGGAATAAACTATTTAACTTATACTTTGCCAAGCTAACACTCCACGACTACTCATCAGATTGGTGAGTCATGAAAAAGGGAAGAGTCACTTTGAGAATAATTTGTGCAGTCATTTGAAGAAAATACAAATGATTTAACTTCGAATCAGCATTTTAGCCAGTTAGACAGATTACGTTGCTGGTATTAACCATGGAGAGCCATGCAGCCAGGCCTGTAGAGACCACCCACTAACAAGTACAGTAATACACACTTTGGCAAGCCTACAAGTATTGATAACTTCATGTCAAGTATAGTTTTACAAAAGGGCCTTATCCACAACTTCCAAGAAACAAATAATAGGGGTCAATACTGGGGGAGAGACTCCCATGGATAAAATATTCCAGTAACTTGCTCCTGAAAGACTTGAGCTATCGAGCAGTCCTATAGCAGATATCTGAAGGGTTTTACGCTTTTGTTATACACTAATACTCCTTGATATAAATGGAAATGAAGGTAAAAAACTAAACATACAGTTAGGGGCTATTTCAACTTGTCACTTCCATAACATTCTAAGACTAGAATAAGATTAGTCAGATCTAGGTGGTTTAACCCTTTGAGTGCCAAGGGAATTTGTCAAAATAGGTGTGAAAACTGCCCAGCAAACCTTTTTATTAACCCTTTAAGTGCCGACGTTGCTTTAAGAGATCCGCAAAATAGCCGTAAAGAAATGTCAGCGCCGCTAAGCACAACTGGATTACCTTAAACGACTTGGGGGTTTATTCTAGTTCATTCTTTCTGACAAAATCCTTCTTAGATGGACAAAACCATGTGCACTGCAGGGGGGCAGATGTAACATGTGCAGAGAGAATTAGATTTGGGTGAGTTATTTTTTTTCTGTGCAGGGAAAATACTGACTGCATGATTTTACACTTCAATATAGATCTCACTTTGAAGAAAATCCCCACCCAAATCTAATTCTCTCTGCACAAGTTACATCTGCCCCACCCGCAGTGCACATGGTTTTGTCCATCTAAGAAGGATTTTGTCAGAAAGAATGGACAAGAATAACCCCCTTTGTTAGTAAATCATTTAGATTTTGCCTATTGAATTTTGCACGGTTTGCATGAAAGTCTGTACTTATCTCAAGTCATTGACGCGTATAATTAAGAAAACCGACCTACTGTAACAGTAGCAATATATGCTGCAGCAAAGTTTCCTTCGTCTGTTAAAAAATCCACACAAATTATACCATACACAAATGTGAATATTATTATTATTAGTATGTGTTTACGTTTTCTAATGTATTTTTCTCGTTTATGACTTAATCTGATACATACCTTTAGTTTAGTACTGTTCATTTGCTTCTCTTCTGATCATCAAGAGAAATAGAGATCCACTGGAAGCCCCTTTAAAATATATTAAAATGTTGTTAAGGTCTTAATATTGTAAACACATAAACAACACCTCCTATCTGCATAGATGTATGTACAGACAAGGATAATAAATAGGAACTCAAGGCAGCTGTATGTGTCACAGTCATTTTGCACGGGGTGTTAAAGCAAAAACAGGATGTCTTGTGCTTTGATTACAAAACACAAAGAAAGGAGGGCTTAACAAGACAATACCCAGATAAAATGCATACTATTATATCGATCACCCACTTTTCAATTATAAAAGATATCCCATTGGCGGTCTTGCTGTAGTAAACATTTATTCAATAATATATCACTCATCAGATAAATATATTTAAAAATGTTGCGTAATAAAGAAATACATTGTTCTTTAAATAATTCTACAAACAGTATATCAAGTAAGTTGGTTTTTTGGCTAGGTCCTTTGGCGCTGCTTCTGATGCTTTGCTGCCTCACTGTTACAAGAAGGGACTATCCCTTAAAGTCCCAAGACGTTGCAAGTTTGGAAAAAAGAATTTAATACCAGTGTTGGCGCTGCATCAGTTAAGTATAGGGAGATGGAGGATACTTATCTTCGATTTCTGATGTTACGGCTTCTAGGCTTGTTCTTTCTTCCGTCATTATATCCTCATCGGGTATATGAAAAAGAAGATTTTTCAAGGGAAAAAGATATTAAGATGGGTTCTACAATACACAAAGGGTTCTTTTGTGCCCGGATGTGTGAATGGTTCCTACCTCACTTACACAGTATTGTAGTGAGGGGAAACCTATCTGGGTATCTTTTAATTTTCAAATTCAAGGAGAAGGCTGTACGTTGGCGTACCTTACTCACATGAAAACATGCTGTAACAGTCTCATCAAGGTATCTTTTAGATGGCGTACCGGTACTCACAATTGTCACTGTAGAAAGACTCTCATCAAGGTTTCTTTTTAGTTTCTGTAGAAACTTTATTTGGACATATAATAAGAGCACTTACAGCATAAAATATATTAAAAATATAATTAAAAACACCTTTTTGCTGTTGGAGGGTCGGTACGCATCCCTCGGAGGATTTGATCTGATCCAAGTATAATGCTGTAGACCGGTTCTACTGCATATACTTATGAAAAAACAAAGATCCTACCTTTCTCTCCGGGTGCGTCACGATACCAAGTTCCTTCAGCAAACATAAAAGGGTTTTAAGATAGCAAGTCCTCCTGCCTACACGTTTCGAGATTAGAATCTCTTTATCAAGGCATGGAGGAGATGCTTGCTGACTTGCTATTTATGTAGTGATCAATTAAAATGGTGGCATATCCGTTTCCTGTTTGGGAGGAGACTATTCCTCTGATTTCTGTTTAAAATAACTCTTTCTTACTTCTTACTTTATGCAAATGCTGGAGCTCTGTAAAAAATACTCTAATTGCACAGTGAATATATAGAAGTACAATTGTCTTGTTAAAAAACCCGTTTTCGTGTATGTCCGATGTGTAGGAGTCCCAATATGGCGGAGTTCTGTATACTTTATATATTAGACCTCCTTCCGGGTGTTCAAAGATGGCCGCCGCTCTGTATCATATATGTTCATCTGATAGACCTACTTCCAGGTGTTCAAAGATGGCCACCGCTCTGTATCAGCGCGTCCTTAAGGAGAGTGACTTGGGAGTCCCAATATGGCGCCCGATCATCATGGTGTCTTGATTTCTATTTTCCATGTGTTGGAGGCGGATGTTGCATTAAAGACCCGCCGGACGTGACGCTACAGGACTTTTTTAGCGAATTTCACCACTATAAAGTTTCTGTGAAGAGGTGTACCAAGATGGCCGGTGTTTCAGTATGCCCTGTGGCTTATATGTGGAGTAGCAAGATGTCTGATGTTTCTTAAAGGGAACTTTCTTCAGTGACAATCGTGAGTACCGGTACGCCATCTAAAAGATACCTTGATAAGACTGTTACAGCATGTTGTCATGTGAGCAAGGTACGCCAACGTACAGCCTTCTCCTTGAATTTGAAAAATAAAAGAACCCCAGATAGGTTTCCCCTCACTACAATACTGTGTAAGTGAGGTAGGAACCATTCACACATCCGGGCACAAAAGAACCCTTTGTGTATTGTAGAACCCATTTTAATATCTTTTTCCCTTGAAAAATCTTCTTTTTCTTATACCCGATGAGGATATACTGACGGAAGAAAGAACAAGCCTAGAAGCCGTAACATCAGAAATCGAAGATAAGTATCCTCCATCTCCCTATACTTAACTGATGCAGCGCCAACACTGGTACAGTATATCAAGTAAGGTGGATGCATACTAATCAGGAATGCTTTTATGCTTTTATGTATTTGAGTATATTGTACAGTATGTTTAATTGTTTTGCTAGGAATAAGGTTTACTGATGTATTTAATTGTTTATGATGTAAACATGGTATAAAATACCTACTATAAATATCTGTTCTATTTAGACACTGGTGCTATTTTTTTATTTAGATGGTTTTATATTTAATAACATCTATTTTTGCCATTCTATGATATCACCAATATGGAAAACTAATATAATCTTTATTTTGGCCTGGCTGTAAGGGAAGATGAAGACAAAACATAAGGAAAATCAGTTGTGTTCCTTGGGGTGCCGGACAGTTTCCCGACAGTCGGGATCCCGACAGTCAAAACCCTGACACTCGGGGTCCCGACAGCCACCGGCTATTCTCCCTCGCGAGGGTCCACGACCCCCATAAGAACCCCCATAGAGGGAGAATAGAATAGGTGGTGAGCGTAGCGAGCCACCGTGCCCCCAGTGTGGCGAGCGCAGCGAGCCCGCAAGGGGATTTGCTGCGCTTGCCATGCTGTCTGAGTCCGACCAGTCGGGATCCCGATGTGGGTTAATGACTGTCGGGATCCCGACTGTCGGGACCATATAGCACACCCGTTTCTTGCATATGCAGCTTATACAATATGTGTTGTATGTCATAGTTTCTGTCTAAACATATTTGCATTTAGGCATATAAGAATGATTTAAATATAGTTGTGGGCGGCAATAATATACTGAGAATAAGGAGGCACCATGATAAATGTGTCTCTGCCAATAATCCTTGCATTGTACTGTCTGTGATGAATTACTCACTTTACTTTGTAGAAGGACACTATGGAGGGTATTCAATGCTGGCTGCTATTTCCGACAGGAGAAGTTGCGGCTGCCGCCTATTCAATACTGCAGTCTCCGACAGCATTGAAGGCAAATTCCGACAAAACAGGTCTAACTTTAAAACAAGTATAATCTGTTTTGTCGGAAACGGCCACGGATTTTCGACTTCACAAATGCTTTTCGACAATTCGTGGCCATTTTTCTGTCAACACGCCCACTTTCTGACACTCGAGAGCCGGAGCATCAAATTCTGGCTGTCAAGTTTCTGTCGAGGTGAACGACAACGGCCTGGAATTCCGACTGTCGGGATGTTCCAACAGTCAGGATATCGAATTGAATACCTCCCTATTTCCTCCAAACTAGAACAGTTGGGAGACCATACAATAAGAACAGGGTAAGAAAGGGTTTATAGGCAGAATTCAGAAACCAACTCAGACAAGTACGTTTTATTTACGTATTGTCAATGAAATGTTGCATCTCAGTAATCTTAATTTTTTTTTTTATTCATAAGCAATGTGATAACACATGCTAAATACATTTACAGGACAACTGCAGCTTATGTATTGGTCTCAAAAAATACGTTTCATGATTCAAACAGCACTGCAAGGGCTAAAGTAGCAAAATAAAAATAAATAAATAAAGGTATTAATTATGTTACTATATTACTAATTAAAAAAAAAAGTTTTCCAATGGTGCAAAAGACCTAGAACATGACAGTAGACCATACTAGTGGACATGAGGAAGAAAGGACAAGCACAAGGCGAGTAGAGCAGCGCTATTAATGAGTGACAATACCAGATGATTGAAAATATATCACAATATTACTCAATTATAAAAATGACACGAAATTACAATAGTACAATAAAACAATACAATAATTGGTAGGGTGGGGAAGTAAAAGTAAACTGGAATGAATAGTTTAAAAACAATGACCACGCCTCAATGGATAAGTGTGAAGGGGATGATGGAAAGTTATCACTTGTGGGAACAAGGTAAGTGCACGTTACCAAATGATGAATTCAGATCCTTTCTGGATATAACAAGGCTGGTATCCTCACGATGTTTACGGCTAGGTGGATTGCCGCTGGAGGAGAAGATGTATTGCCGCTCACTTGAATATTCAGTCCTCCTATTGGGGTGAATGACTGATAATAACTTGAGTCACCGGAGGGATCCTTGGAGCGGTACACCCAATTTGGTGTCACTGAAGGGAAGTAGGAATCAGGCTTCTGTGCACAGTTAGAAACTCACTGATGCAGATGATAGATGGCATCCATAGTGATCACCTGGAGATGCTGTGCACGGTGTCCGCTGATGTGAATGGAAAAAGGGTATTGGTTTTGGAATGAGCAATGTCCGCAACAAGTGGGTGATCCGCACACACTATCCAGAGGCTTTGTTCTGTCACTAACGCGTTTCACTGCGTCCTGCAGCTTTATCAAAGGTGTTTTGGCTGTGTACCTGGCTCAGGTATATATACCCTACTTAATGAGATAGAATAGGTGGAATAGGCATCTGCATTCCACCTATTCTACAACATATATATCTTTATACAACTCTCCATAAAATATATTCGCTCTGGATGTGGCATTATCTGGATTTATGGCATAATAAGATCACAATGGTGCTATACAGCCTGACATCTACCTACAGAGCGACCTTTAACCCCGATCACGTGATCGGAACCAATATATTTAAATAGAGAGTTTCTGCATAAATTTCTATTATGAATTAAACATATATATTATTTATGGAGATTTATGTCTGCCTCCTCATTTTTATATTATTTTGTTGTACTGTTTATGAAATTGCACTGATGATTGGACCTCACAGGTGTATTGATTCTCTCATTAAGTAGGGTATATATACCTGAGCCAGGTACACAGCCAAAACACCTTTGATAAAGCTGCAGGACGCAGTGAAACGTCTTAGTGACAGAACAAAGCCTCTGGATAGTGTGTGCGGATCACCCACTTGTTGCGGACATTGCTCATTCCAAAACCAATACCCTTTTTCCATTCACATCAGCGGACACCGTGCACAGCATCTCCAGGTGATCACTATCATCTGCATCAGTGAGTTTCTAACTGTATACGGAAGCCTGATTCCTACTCCCCTTCAGTGACACCAAATTGGGTGTACCGCTCCAAGGATCCCTCCGGTGACTCAAGTTATTATCAATCATTCACCCCAATAGGAGGACTGAATATTCAAGTGAGCGGCAATACATCTTCTCCTCCAGCGGCAATCCACATAGCCGTAATCATCGTGAGGATACCAGCCTTGTTATATCCAGAAAGGATCTGAATTCATCATTTGGTAACGTGCACTTACCTTGTCCCCACAAGTGATAACTTTCCATCATCCCCTTGTGATATATTTTCAATCATCTGGTATTGTCACTCATTTATAGCGCTGCTCGACTCGCCTTGTGCTTGTCCTTTCTTCCTCGTTTTCTAGTGGGGAGTGACTACCCCCACATTTGAGCAGCTGCTTTCTTGGGGACACAGCCTCTGTTAAAGCGCCTGATTATTCCTAGTAAAATAATTTCTGTTTTATACTAGTGGACATGCCTGGCTTAAGTGGATGTCACATCATGTGGGACCATGCTTAATGGCTCTGGCAGGCACAAACAGTAACACCCCTTCTACACCGGCACCCGGCAAAATGACCCGGCATTTTTGAGTGCCAGGTCATTTTGCCGGGTGCATGCTGACCCCATTTCACACCACACGCAAATTACCGGGTTAAAGCTTTTCAACCTAGGAATTTGCTGAAAAAAAACAGTTTTTTCTCTGGTGTGAAAGGGTCAATGTGGGTCTTAAATCCCCGTACCCTGGTCAAGAGCAAGGTCAGAGTGCCAGGATTTAAGACCCTTTCACACCAAAGAAAAACCTGGGTTTTTCAGAAAATTCCCAGGTGGAAGAGCTTTAACCCGGTACTTTGCTTCTGGTGTGAAAGGGGTATAAGCATACTTATTTGAGATATTTAACACATTTGTTCTGTTCAAATATTTTCTCTGGGTTGTTTTCTATTTTACCACAACAGTCAGTTTCATCTGACGTGGAAGATGTGACAGTCACACTTGCAAAGATGTTTTGATCTTTCACCCAGTTGATCACGTGTAGAAGTTATATAAAGGTAACATGGACGTGCTCTTTTCTAAGGCATAGGAACAACTTATATAAACCTATTGGTGACAAATTATATATAGTCCACAAATAAATCTTTTGTATATTAATGAGTGAACCATACATTTTGCAAAGTATACAGATTCAATACTTATTATTATAAAATAGCTTACCATGTAAATGCAATTAATAGTTTGCTGGTTTCTACACAACTAGAATACATGTTTGTATACTAGGAATATCTGGCATGCAACTCAAATATGGCAAAAGAGAAACTAACATTTTCTTTGAAAACAAATTAATTTGCATAAGCATTAAACAACTCCAGCGATACAGGGCTGCCCCTGGAATGATATAATCAGGATCCCATTGAGACCACACCCCTTTAACTTAGACCACGACCCTTTGGGGCACACTTGCAAGGTGTATGCAGAGCGTACCAGGTGACACGAGTTTTTATACAGTACATTTTCCACAATATATATATATTCACAAAATCTTAAGAATTATCCTAACAGTGTATTTAACTTAAAATATTATATTAATACATTAACAGTACGGTTTATATTAACAACATAGCAAATAACAATAAATAAAATTATATTTCTATCATGGCAACTAGTGAAAATAACACAAATCTGTGATTTTATCATATCAACTAGTGATCAGAACAAATCATTTAGAATCCTATCATACAAAGAAGTTTCATTGCACACCTTTCATATGTGTATTACTGTAGTTATATTTGCACTATGAGATAACCTAAAATTCCAGTTCAAGAATAGGAAATGCCTAGTGCTCCAGCTGCTGTGTAACTACACATCCCAGCATGCCCTGCCACTGTTACGCAACAAGGTGATGCCAAAAATGTTCAATTGTAAACAGACTTTATTGTCTGCTACTTGAGTTTGCATATCACTTTTAATCTCTTCCTCTGTCTGTTATATAGTATTATATAGTTCATTATGAACACCCCCCCTGTCTGCTTCCCAGTGTCTACATACTCCTCAATAATATAAGTCTGTGAGCTTGCTGTAGAAAATACATAGCAAACACCTCTTGAATGTAATTACAGTGCACTACAGAGCATTTTAAATAAATCCCAATATATAGTATAGGCTAGATGCTATTAAAAATGTAGGTGACAAATATACAATGTTAGAAGCTCTGTATCAGATGCAGAACACTGGCAAGGAGGGAAATGGAACATTTGGTCCAAAAGTAAGAGATTTCAGTTGATTGCTCTTGTTGATGTGTGGATCACAACAAAAGAAAAAGTATGTTTACTATACTTGTACTGTACATGTAAACCTTTTCTTAATTTATACAGCATTTTTAAATAAAATAAACATAAAAAAATAAAGCTTCCCATAGGCTGCTAAAACTGTACTGAAAATAACATGCAAAAAAATAGCGTACTTCAGAAACCAACTCACAAATATGCTTTGTTTAGCAGGTCATGAAAAAGATGCATTCAGCAGATAAGAAAAGTAGGATTTTATTCTAAAAGTAGGATAAAGTGACATTCAAGCTAAACATGTACACTAGCTAATGCTTACCCACAGTGTAAAGCAGTCGGTTCCCAGACAGCATTGTCATCTTGCCCTCAATTGAGAGAGATAAGTTAAAGAAGACAGGAAATGAAATTAGTTTTTACAATTCAACTTTTTTTCGGCTATACTGGCAGAAGAGGCGGGGTATACCTAACTGAACTCTTGTGTTTGACCACATTTCTTCTACTACTATTTTACTTCTGCATTGCTTAGCCAATTGCAGCACTGGGCATTTTAGACAAGGAGTGTGTAAGAACACAGATCAAACACACTACTGCAAGTGCATTGAAAACTGTTGTTAATGATGATGATGGATATTAATTAAAGGCAGTATGTGACACCATGAACATATTATGGCCACACAGGGACCAACCTTTGCACATTAAGGGCCTTATTCTGGTTGGTGCGGCTGGGCCGTACGCGTACGTTCCGGGGTTTTTCATGATCTGCGCATGCGTACATTCGCTAATGCGCAGGCGCGAACACTCCACAACGCTTACGGACGGGTCTCTCCGTGCGAAAAAACCTGTTCGCGAGAGTACGGGCATTGGGGGCGGCATAGGGGCGTGTTGAGGGGAGCGGCCGAAATAATGAGGGAAAATGGGTGTAAATGTGGGCATACACGGGGGTGTGCACCAAAAATGAGCGGTGCTACTACCGCACGATCGCCTAAAGCACCGTTCATTTCGGACACAAAACAGGCGGCCGCCAACCGCCGGCTCAGACCACCCCTACAGATACCGCATGCCTGCGTGCGCCTGGGTTTGCTAATTTACGCTGATTACTACTCAAACACATACACCTGAATGTAATAAGCAATGCTGCAGTCTATTAAGTCCAAACCATGATTTCACTACCTGCAAGCCACACACAGCACTCAAACACATTGGAAGCTTATCTTTCTATACTTCTCTACATTTAAAGGTTTGTTTAATTTAAGGTAAGAATCTTTTTAAGACCTGCTTATATATGCTAAGGTAGGTATTTGTTAAACAGTTAGACACATTCACTACGTGCTTTCATAGACTTTACACAGTAGCACACTCAATCTACACAAGTCGACATGTGTCAACGTGTTCACTCTAATACAAACATAGGTTTTGTATTTATGATACAATAACATAACCCACATTTAAGCCCATGCCCACTATTTTGCACACAATCTTTGTATAGTACCCAAAATACAGAACTGTACCACTATCTGATCTGCTATGAATTGGATTTTACTACACTCTGGATGTAAGATGCCACCAATCACATTATTGCACTCACATCTCTCTAACAAAGGATTCCTACATCTGCTTATGACACTGTAAAATCATATATATTTAAAAAGTTATACATGTTTGTTCACAAGCAATTTTCTCATGTTTGGCCGATTCACACATCTTTTTTTAGGGAGGACACATATGCATTCCTACACAAATGTACCTTTTGACCCTTGTTTGTCTGCCTCACCCACTCCATGAGGAAAGCATTGTTCTGGACCTGCTTTTACCTACTACTGTAGGAGCTACCTCACCTGCACACAAACTGCTTTCTCACCTATTAAGTTGCTCTGCACATGTGCTGACACAAACTAATTAGCAGGGAAAAGTTGGATAGGAACATGGGAATGGCCATGGAGAGGGTTACACATGGGAAACTTCTACCACACTTCAACAAATGTTCAAAAATACCCTGGTCAGTAAGTACACATAAATCTAGTATTTGTTTCACACAAGAAATTACATATACAACAATTTTGTTTTAATTGGTAAAATAAATTTATTTGCTGTTCAGCATCACAGCTTATTTGACACTTTAATGTCATAAATCAAATAAACAAATAAAATAGACACAAAAATAAAAAAACAGCCAGAACAAGAGGTTGCATATCTCCAAACATGTGTTACCCTGCAAATGCAATGGTGAAAGAAATGGGGACACCAGAATACGTACTGCAACAACCAGGGTGAATAAGAACTTTAATGCCCATGGCACGAAAATGGATCGATGGCCAACTCAGGAAGTGGATGTCCAGTGCAATTTAAACATTTGGGGTCCAACCACAGAGGAAGTGAACCAGGTCTCATTATTTGGGCCCTTTTTTCACCCTTTTAGATGGGGCCTTGGGGACAGGGGCCTTTGGCTCAGATGGCTTGCGGCGTCTTCCCCTAGTGGACACAGGAGGGTCAGCAGAGGTGGAAGGTTGGGGAGCAGCTTGGGGTGGGCCAGCAGATGGGGGATTGTCCCTTAGGGACCTGGCGGTGGTCAGCAGCTCCGCAAGAATTTCATTCTGGCGGCTGAGGTGTTGGCCAATGCTTTGCATGCCAGCCGCCAGAGTGTCATTCATGCGGTTGAAGGCCTCACACTGCTGCCTGTTTGTGGCCTTCCAATCCGCCAGAAATTCCCCAACCTGCTGCTGACGGATCGCAGCATCCACCCCTTGCTGCTCGATCCTCTCCAGCATCACCATCACACTGGCATACCATGTCTCCTGTGGCTGGGGGTGTCGTCTTGGTGGAGGCTGGACCACTTGCTCCACCTGTGGCTCTGCAGAGGAAGATGCTGCCGGTTCATCCTGGGTTTCTGCTTCTTCTAGAATAATAATTGAAAACAATGTCACCATCACATACGCACAAAAAATATCTTTCAAAATACAATGCATTACTGTGACTTCAAGAGAGAAAGAAAAGAAATCAGTTTGGAGTGGGGCGCACTCCTTACCCAGAGTGTCTCTTATTGGACTTTTTCATAAAAACGTACCTAATGTTAGGTGTATACTTTATTAGTGTGTATTCAACACGTTAGCCCATCCGGCCATCACTTTTATTGATATTCTGGGTTTTCAACTGTATTAGTTGTATTAAACCTTTATATAATCAATTCCCTTTATAAGGGATCAAACGTAGCGAAAATATTAAAAACAAAATAAAGATATAGAAAAACAAAGAAATAGAAATTTTAAAACGTGTCTCTGTGACCTTTTAGTAGCTTATTTGGAAATTGCTTATTGCTGTTATATAAAGTCTGTGTTAATTACATTTGTAATAAAAGATATTTATTTCTTAAACAACAGTGTTTGGTGTTAATTGTTGCAGTTGTTATTATTGTGTGTATCCACCCAATATATTTTGTATCAGTATAATCTTGATACAATTGTTGGTGGAGTTATTCTTTATTGTAATGTATGTCTTATATTCTCTCCAGTATGTCGGGGGTCATTTATTCTGGCTGTTCAGATGTGACTAGTTTCCCGATATATGATTGATCTTAGAATATGACATAAATGGGGGAATGCCTGCCGTACAGCCCAATATTCCTCCTATTAACAATGTCCAAGGATCAATGAACAGGAATTAATTACACATGTGTACATGTATGTTAGGTTCTTAGTTGTGTTGTTATTCACATTTATATGCACAATATTCTGTTTTTTCAACAATACGTTGTGTTTCTGCATACACACCAGGCGATTTATTAGATTGAACTTATAATTCACTTTGCGTGATTCCGCATAATATTCGCTGCCAGTATGCGGTGTATGAAGTTTTTAGTGTGTAGTTCACGTGGCCACACCATTTAATTCGTGGTATTATTTTTATTTTTGGGTTTCTGCTTCTGCTAGGATAATAATTGAAAAAAATGTCACCATCACATACGCACTAAAAAATCTCTTTCAAAATACAATGCATTACTGTGACTTACCATCAAAAGCAGCAGCAAAGACCTCCGCCGGGAGCTCACTATCCATATTGGATATCCCCCTGACCTCGGCCACATCAATGACGTCCAAGGCGTCCTGCTCCAGGGGGGTATACTCCAAATTATCTGGCATAGGCCCTCTCCCGGTGGACATGCTGTGGTTGTACCGGTCAGTCATCTTCCTCTTCAGTGTCGTTTTGAAGTCTGTCCACCTACAAGTTTAAAAATACAAATATCACCATGAGATATGTGCACCACTGTGCTACGTGACATTTCCTAGTGTGGGTGATCTTATGTTTTTTAGCCATATGTGTCCCACACACACATTAATGTCTCCATTAGGAGGCATTTCAGTGTCTCATCTCATTCATTAGGCCACTAAATGCACATACATAGATCACTATGCAGAAATGACATCATCCATGGCCAAATTATGCACCTCCACGTGTTGTGAAACTACACATTCCACCATAGCTTGACAGTGTGGTTATTATGGAGTAATTTAACTATGGGATGGCATACTGGGATGTGTAGTTTCTCACCAGCTACATGTGCACAGTTTGGTCATTCTTGTTTCAGTAGCATCATATGGAACATGTTACAACAACTCTTTCAAAAACACACTTTCTCTTGTCCCATCACATACTTCACATACTTCACATGAGCAGAACTGTGCCCATAACCTCACATCACACCAATGGTGCATGTTTCATATATCAATGTGGGTTATTAGACATGGTTGTGTTCACATGTGACATTGAAGTGTAGCACTATCTACAAACACAACTTTCTATTATTCTCAAAACATACATGTAACATATGTACACACATATGACATTATCAGGGGGACAAACACACTTGCCTTTTCTTCACCGCTTGCCAATCTCTGACCACTGGTGACACCTGGTTCACTTCCTCTGTGATCTTGTCCCAAAGGTTTCTCCTTGCACTGGCACCCGGCTTCCTGGTTGGCAATTCGATCCATTTGCGTGCTCTGGGCACTAAAATTCTTAATTCTGCCTCTACAAATGCAGGGTTTCTCTTTTTGGTGGTGGTATCCTGCTCAGTCCTCACCCTAGATGTTGCAGCTCGTTTTCTGGTGGCCCCAGTTCTCTCACCATGCACCTGCTGGGTCACACCTGTTTGGAGAGATGCAACCTCTTGTTCTGGCTGGTTGCTTGGCCCTTGTGGAGCTGGTGCAGTTTGAACAGGGCCTGTTAGTGAGGGGCCCGCTTGGTCTTGCAGGCTACTTCTCTCTTGGGCCCTCCTTCTTCGCTCCTGTTCCCTCTTCTGCAAAGCTTCAAGCAGGGATTCTGCTGTAGCTCTCTGTAGAGTGTCCTCAGCTGCAGAATCGTCTGAGCTAGACATGTTTGCAGCAATTCTGGCCTGCATCTGACTGAATATTTATATGGTAATCTCCCGCCATGAACAAGGGGGCGTATATTTTTCCCCGCAATGTAGTTGCTAATTTACGCCGATATTTCCCGCCGATAATTGCCGCTTAAATTACGCAGGTCTCAACGCACCTGATCAATCACCTGTATATGCACATACACAGGTTGTGGAGCATTGTGTGCTACATCGTGAAATGTGTGCACCTGTCATTCCAATGATGAGTGTTGTCAGCTGGTATCTGTTGGAGTTTGTGTATGCTTTGTGAGTCACATTTCAAAACATCACGTTATAATGCTTTCCTTACATATGTAATGAGTATGAAATTGTCATACACCAACATGTTGCATTGTGCCCCTTTTAGCAGCGTATTTATTAGTATACGGTTGCGTGTATTCTTTTTTACGCACACTGTATATACAGTACGTCTCTCCATGGAAATCGGTGTATTGTGCCCCTTTTAGCAGCGTATTTATTACTAGACGGTTGCGTGTATTCTTTTCCGCACACTGTATATACAGTTCCTCTCTATACATTGAATGCATGCTGTTGGTTATGGTGTGTGTATATCGGAACGGTCCGCGTAAGTTTCTATTCGCATCCAGTTTGTTAATGTAAGAAGGATTAATAAAGTTAATACTAAACAAACAATTTTTTACACCAATCAGCAAGCACCAAAAGTGATATATGTACCTGCAATTAATAACTGCGCCATTGCCACTATGACTTCAACCAGGGCTCGCGCGTTTTCGACCCGGGAGCTGGTGGCCTTGGTTGAGGTCATGGACCGTCGGCTGGGGCCCAGGGGCCCATATGTGTCCAACATGGACAAGCGGCGGGCGTATAATGCTGCCCGCCGCCTAATATACACCCGGACCGGCGTCCGCAGAAGCCTGGCACAGGTGGAGCGCCGCTGGTCTGACCTGCGCCGGCGGCAGCCAGTGTTACTTTGCTCTATTCGCCGCCATATTGCCCGATGTAAGTTTTTATTTACTAGTATGTCTGCGTTTTTTTGCAATGTTTTCTGTACTTTTTATAAATATGTTCCTGAGTATGTGGGTGTATATGGGTGTATATGGGGTGTATATGGGGTGTATATGGGGTGTATAGGGGGTGTATATGGGTGTATATGGGGTGTATATGGGGTGTATAGGGGGTGTATAGGGGGTGTATAGGAGGTGTGTATGGGTGTATATGGGGTGTATATGGGTGTATAGGGGGTGTATATGGGGTGTATATGGGGTGTATATGGGGTGTATAGGGGGTGTATATGGGTGTATATGGGGTGTATATGGGTGTATATGGGGTGTATAGGGGGTGTATAGGGGGTGTATAGGGGGTGTATAGGGGGTGTATATGGGGTGTATATGGGGTGTATAGGGGGTGTATATGGGGTGTATATGGGGTGTATATGGGTGTATAGGGGGTGTATAGGGGGTGTATAGGGGGTGTATAGAGGGTGTATAGGGGGTGTATATGGGTGTATATGGGGTGTATATGGGTGTATATGGGGTGTATATGGGGTGTATATGGGGTGTATATGGGGTGTATAGGAGGTATGTATGGGTGTATATGGGGTGTATATGGGTGTATAGGGGGTGTATTTGGGGTGTATATGGGGTGTATATGGGGTGTATATGGGGTGTATAGGAGGTATGTATGGGTGTATATGGGGTGTATATGGGTGTATAGGGGGTGTATATGGGGTGTATATGGGGTGTATAGGGGGTGTATAGGGGGTGTATATGGGTGTATATGGGGTGTATAGGGGGTGTATATGGGGTGTATAGGGGGTGTATAGGGGGTGTATAGGGGGTGTATAGGGGGGGGTTTAAGTAGTTGCTCAGTTTTTGGGTGTAGCATATCAATTAGTTTGCATGATAAATGTCTGAAATATAACAGCAATGATAATTTGGAAGGTTATGAGCATGACTAATGTGAATTTTTCTTTCCCCCTTTTTTTTGAAACCCATTCTTCGATTTCTATGCCATCAACATGAACATTTCAGCACGGGCAAGGGCACGCATAGAAGCCCGGGAGCAGGAAGCCCGGGAGCAGGTAGCCCGGGAGCAGGCAGCCCAGGAGCAGCCAGACGAGGAGGAGGAAGAGGAGGAGGAAGAGGAGGAGGAAGAGGAGGAGACAATGGGTCCAGCTGGGGCCCACCAAATTTCGCCATCCCCTTCCACCACCCCCTCCCCAACCCCCACCCCCTCCCCAACCCCCACCCACACCCCTACCCCCACCCCCTCCCCAACCCCCACCCACACCCCTACCCCCACCCCCTCCCCCACCCCCTCCCCCACCCCCACCCCCTCCCCAACCCCCACCCCCTCCCCAACCCCCACCCACACCCCTACCCCCACCCACACCCCTACCCCCACCCCCTCCCCACCCCATTTCCAACCCCCCTACACCTCTCCACCACCCACCCCCAAACCTCTCCAATCCCCACTCCAACCCACTACCAGTATCCCAAGTCCTATCCCATCCCCCTTGCTCCTGACCCCCCAAACCACCGCACACCCAACCAGCGGCGAGCAGTATGGCTCAACTAGCCGTAAGTAAATAATGTGTCTAATGTTTACCTACACATTTCTACACATAAACAATCACAACAACCACATATGTGTATCCAACATCAACATTAGTTGCAACATATCACTGCAGGGCGACCATGAGGTGTGGCCTGTCCTTCTCCAGGAACAAGGGTCCCCTTGGTGTTTTGTTTTGAGTGTGGCCATGCCTCACCCCTTGAATAATTGACATAACAGTACATCCAATGACATATCCGACATTAGTGGTGTTGTAGTTATGTGGATCCAGGTGTTGTGTAACTCCACTTCCCAGCATGATGTGCAACATAAATTTAGAGATTGTTTTGTTAATAGTGTGTGAGGCCATGCGGATGCATGCTTTACAAACATAGCTTTAGGCCTATAATTTGTACAGCAATGTCCTAAATTTTAAATAGTAAGGAGTGCTTAAGCCACAACAATGTCATAACCCTTAAATAGCACAGCCTAATTGTGAGGTTAGAGGTGAGTCCCCCAAAACAAAACTACCAATTGGGATACAGCATACATCCATCCAAGAAGGAGTAATTAATTTAATGTTATGTAATATGTACAGTATGTGTGTGTCAACATATACATTTTTAGTACTGTGTTTACAGCAGATCCATCTTCAATGTAGTTGAAAAATGTATGTGGCCTTCACACTTAACTCACAACTTGGTATTATGTTAAAATACAACAAACATTTGTGTATATTATATATTAATTATTTTTTTTCCCTTCACTACAGACACTGAACAGCACCAGGAGGAGGTGGCACAGATTATTAGGGAGATCTTCCTGACCCTCCTCTATTTACATATACTTTTTGCCCAACTGGAGGCCCGCATTTAATTTGTAAAAAAAAGTTTTAATGTTCGTTAAAAAAAATAAAAGTTTATGTACAGTTTGAAGTTGCCTGTGTTGTTAATCATAAATATGTTATAGGGTTTGTAAGGGCAGGTACAAACAGATGTGTAATGTAATGCTGCTTTCCCACTGCCTACACGGGTAAAGACCCGTTTTTTTTAAACGGGTCTTTAAACGGGTAAGAGCCATAAAGACTCTTTCCCACTGCAGCTTTTAAACGGTAAATTACCGTTTAAAAGCTGTTTTTGTCACATTCACACTTACCCGTTTAAAAACCCGTTTAAGCAGTGTAAAGATAGGGGGGGGGGGGAGAATAAAAAAAAAAAAAACGGCGTGGGGTCCCCCCCACTGCCGTAACCAGCACCAGGCTGAAAGAGCCGGGGCTGGTAATAAAAAATCAGGAAACCCGACAAATAGGGGTTCCCTGATTTTTTACAACCAGCCCCAGGCTCCAGGTCCGGGGCTGGTTCCCAAAATACGGGGGACAAAATGACTAGGGGTCCCCCGTATTTTAAGAACCAGCCCCAGGCACAACCAGCCAGCAGGGTAATGCCACAGCCGGGGGACACTTATGATATAAGTTCCCGCGGCCAAAGCATTAACCCTACCGACCAGTCAGCCTGGCCAGGGGCCCTGGGGGAGTGGGGACCCCCCCCAATAAAGGGGTCCCCCCCCTCCAGGACTTACCTGACCAGGCTGAAGCCTGGTGCTGTCCCCGGTGACCCTGGAGCGGTGGTCACCGGGCTGATGGTATTGTGTAAAAAATAGAATAAAAACCATTGTCTTTTACTGGTGAACTATGAGTCCCAGCAAGCCTCCCCCGCAAGCTGGGACTTGGAGAACCACAAGTCCCAGCCTGCGGGGCATTAAAGGGCCCGCTGGGTCTTGTAGTTCCACAGTAAAAGAAAGAGTTAAATAAACACACTGACACACGTGAAAAATAAAAGTTTAATACATACATAACACATACATACTGATACTTACCTATCTTGAGCCCGTAGGTAGCCCTGGTCCTGATGTCCTGGTCCGTGTCGGCGTCTGTATCCAGTCGGCATCCCTGTCGGCGACGGCGTCGGCGGTCCGGAGTCCGAAGAAATCCATTTGGGAAGCTGTGGAAGGAAATCCTACTCACCTGTCCCAGCGCGACGTAGTCCAGGTAAGGTCTTTGCAAAAAAAACAAACCGACACCCGAACCAAGCGGACTGACGGAGACGCACGGTGTGTTTGTTTACATCGTGCGGCTCCGCCTCCCGAATGCCGCTATTGGCCGCCTTGCGGCCTAGCGGCTCCTGATTGGCCGCTAGGCCGCAAGGCGGCCAATAGCGGCATTCGGGGGCGGAGCCGCACGATGTAAACACCGTGCGGCTCTCAGCTGTGTCCGCTTGGTTCGGGTGTCGGTTTGTTTTTTTTGCAAAGACCTTACCTGGACTACGTCGCGCTGGGACAGGTGAGTAGGATTTCCTTCCACAGCTTCCCAAATGGATTTCTTCGGACTCCGGACCGCCGACGCCGTCGCCGACAGGGATGCCGACTGGATACAGACGCCGACACGGACCAGGACATCAGGACCAGGGCTACCTACGGGCTCAAGATAGGTAAGTATCAGTATGTATGTGTTATGTATGTATTAAACTTTTATTTTTCACGTGTGTCAGTGTGTTTATTTAACTCTTTCTTTTACTGTGGAACTACAAGACCCAGCGGGCCCTTTAATGCCCCGCAGGCTGGGACTTGTGGTTCTCCAAGTCCCAGCTTGCGGGGGAGGCTTGCTGGGACTCATAGTTCACCAGTAAAAGACAATGGTTTTTATTCTATTTTTTACACAATACCATCAGCCCGGTGACCACCGCTCCAGGGTCACCGGGGACAGCACCAGGCTTCAGCCTGGTCAGGTAAGTCCTGGAGGGGGGGGACCCCTTTATTGGGGGGGTCCCCACTCCCCCAGGGCCCCTGGCCAGGCTGACTGGTCGGTAGGGTTAATGCTTTGGCCGCGGGAACTTATATCATAAGTGTCCCCCGGCTGTGGCATTACCCTGCTGGCTGGTTGTGCCTGGGGCTGGTTCTTAAAATACGGGGGACCCCTAGTCATTTTGTCCCCCGTATTTTGGGAACCAGCCCCGGACCTGGAGCCTGGGGCTGGTTGTAAAAAATCAGGGAACCCCTATTTGTCGGGTTTCCTGATTTTTTATTACCAGCCCCGGCTCCTTCAGCCTGGTGCTGGTTTCGGCAGTGGGGGGGGACCCCATGCCGTTTTTTTTTTTAACGGGTAAAGGGCTACCCCTTTCCCACTGCCGAAAAAACGGCTATTACACGTTAAAAACACTGCTTTTTACACGGGTAACAAAAACCGGTATTTGTTACCCGTGTAAAGCAACCTGGAGCTTTCCCACTGCAGCTCTAGCCGTTTAAAAAGGCTAAAAAAACGGCATTTACACGTGTAAAGCCTGCAGTGGGAAAGGGGTATTAGTTATATTTGTAATTTGAGGTGAGGGGTAACGATTGCTGTGTGAATGTGTTTGTTTTTGAGTTAAATAACACATAGTGTAAATGCATGAATGATTAATGTTGTTAGATTAAAACATCACACATAACATCAGGGTAGGTATACATGTTACACATTTTGGACAAACTAATTATGGACATAATTTAGTACATACACACAAACACCAACATCAATTTATTTAAAAGTAAAAGCAATGTGGGGACACATAGATAGTGATTAAAATGCCACATTAGAACATAACAAATATACATGTAATGAGGGTTAAAATGTTGTTTTATTAGGGTCTTTATTAAGGTAGACAATTGAGTTAATAGAAAACAATAATTGAATAACAATTAGAATAATTAATTAATTGTCTGAATTATAGTTGAAAGGCAAGATTTGCAGGTCCATACATGTGAAGGGTATGCCTGCGTACACGGACGTACGCTCACTCTCACGAGCGGTGACATAAGCTGAGTTTTCCATTGAAAACAATATGGACCCGTCCGTGCAAGCTGGCGTACGCTCAGATAGCCGCAAGAAGTCGGTGGGAAGACGGACGAGAGACGTCCGTAAACGGTAGCGTACGCTCTGTTGTACGCCAGTTGTCGGAGTGTAAGGGCTGGTCCGGCCGTGTACGTTGGCGTACGCTCAATTGTACGCCACTCCCCTTTGACGTTGTTTCTGGCCGTACGTATGCGGCTGAGTTGTGGGTGGACCTAACCCCAACGGCCGCGGACGGAGAGCGTACGCTAATATGGAACGTACGCACGTTTGGCCGCTCCGATCAGAATAACCTCCTAAGTTACTTCAAACACATTTTGCTGATTAGCCTTTGAAGCATATAAAACTAATCTTACATCAGGGGCATAACTAGAACTTTGTGGGCACCATAGACAAATATATAAAGGAACCTTATTCCCCCTACTGTTGTCACTACAATGCCCCTTAGAGAGGTTGGATAGAGAGTGGGGGGAGTGAGAGACAAAGGGGTAAATAGAGAGAGGAGGAGAGAGGTGAGATAGAGAGTTTCAGGGAAAATATGCAAGAGAGTAATAGGGGGTCATCGAGAAAGAGGTAAAGAGAGAGGAAGGCAGGTAGAAGACAGTGTCAGTGGAAGAGACAGTGTAAGGGGGAGAGGGACGGAGAGAAGGGAAGTATCAGGGGGATAGAGAGACAGTGTCCGTGAGAGAGAGAGAGAGTGTGTGTGAAAGATTGTATCAAGGGAGAGAGAGAGAGAGAGAGTTAGTGATGGAAACAGACAGACTGTCAGGGTGAGAAAGAGAAATAGAGATGGAGAGAGTCAGATAAAGACGTAGTGTCAGGAAGAGAGGGAGATAGAGAAAGTGTCAGGTAGAGATGGAGGGGAAGCTAGCTTGAAATACACTAAAACAATAGTTGGGTATAAAACATACATTATTTCATTAAAAAAGAATGTAAATACATGTATATATGGGGTACAAAGAAGTGCTCATCAGTGGGCTGTAGATAGATGGTACAGTCAATACACCCCTTTTATGAATATACTGACATAAGTATATAAGCTTTTGCTCAATACATTGTTATTGCACCTGTGGCAGCAATTACTGCCTCAATTCTTTTTGAATATGATGCCACAAGTTTGGCACACCTATCATTGGGTTTTGCCCATTCCTCTTTGTCAGTACCTCTCAAGCACCAGAGATTTAATTGCATTCAAGTCTGGGCTCTGGCTGGGGCTCTCAAGGACATTCACAGAGTTGTACTAAAGCCACTCCTTTGATATCTTGGCTGTGTGCTTAGGGTCGTTATCCTGCCAAAAGATGAACCATTGACCCAGTCTGAGGTCAAGAGCGCTCTGGAGACGGTTTTCATCAAGGATGTCTCTGTAGATTGCTGCATTCATCTTTCCCTCTATCCTGACTATTCATCCAGTTCTTGCTACTGATAAATATCCCTACAGCATGATGCTGCCACCCCCATGATTCACTGTAGGGATTTTATTGGCTTGGTGATGAGCAGTGCCTGGTTTCATCCAAACATGATGCCTGACATTCACACCAAAGAGTTCAATATTTGTCTTAGCTGAACAGAGAATTTTGTTTCTCATGGTCTGAGAGTCCTTCAGGTGTATTTTGGCAAACTCCAGGTGGGCTGCCATGTGGCTTTTTACTAAGGAGTGGCTTCCGTCTGGCCACACATACAGGCCTGATTGGTGGATTGCTGCAGAGATGGTTGTCCATCTGGAAGGTTCTCCTCTCTCCACAGAGGAATGCTGTAGCTCTGACAGAATTACCATTGGGAACTCGGCCTCCCGGACTAGGGCACTTCTGCCTCGATCACTCAGTTTAGACATCCGGCCAGCTCTAGGAAGAGTCCTGGTGGTTCCAAACTTCCTGTCACATCTGATTGGTGACTTTGAACTGAGGATGGAGTGAAATGGAAGCTGGGTTCTTTAATTAGTCTGGACTGAATATACTCAATGCTTATCACTGAAAGCAATGTAAGAGACCCAAAGGCGTGAGCTTTGAAGAAGTTGCTGGAAGACTGAGGTAAGTATAATAACTTAAACAATATTTGTAGGCCATCTATGGTGAAGAATATGGAATGAGCACTGCCGTATGTATCTCAAGCTAGTACCACTAACACAGACACTGAAGAGATCCACTGATGATGATGGTATTCATCGATGGTAGTGGTATCGATGTTGACTCTGAGTGGTGGCTGGTAATGGAAATGGTACTGATATGCGAGCAGGTAATAGTAGAAGTAAGCACTGAGGTAGCACAATCGATGGTACTGGAAACAATGAAGTTTGTGCTGCACTTGGTAGCCAAGGCAATATCCTAGGCTGGACACTGGAGCAAGTCAGGCTGCAGCAAGGTGGTAAGCCACAGATGTTGTGGAAAACAGGAAACACTTAGAGGTAACAGGAGACACAGTTACCCTAAGACATCATTGCACTGACTGTTTTCTTGGTCCAGTTTCAGCATATTTATAGGCAGAGAGTTCAGCAGATTGGTGTAGTGGAGCAATGTCAAAATGGCCAATTCAGGATTGGCTAAGGAACTCCTGAGAATCAAACCAATATGGCCATGCCCATGTTGGAGACTGAAGTGATGTTTGGTGTGCCTGTAGAAAGGCCTGAGGCTTGTAATGGAGAGAAGGCCCAATGCTGAGAGTTTGTGGACAACAGGGCCACAGAGTGTGTTCAGCGGTGCCTGCTGAGATAATATTGTTGGAGACGCTGACCGCGTGCACACTGGAACACCGCTGTGCAGACCAGTCTTTGAGACGGTTATACAGCCACCGAACTCCCTGCGGCACACAGCGGTCGTGTCTCTAACGGAACGTAAGAGACTTTCAACTTCAAACAGCCCCCGCCCGCGTCAGTGTCTAGCGGCTTGTGCTTGGCTGTCTGGCCGGTACAGCTGCTGTGTTACCATCTGACACAATACGCAGGGCATTTGGCGTTTCCATTTTCCTCACTGGGATCCGCTGTAAGATCACCTGCCGACATATAAGACCTGTGGCTGTCGTCTTCATCGACACAAAAGTGTCGACCGCATTGGCGCATCAAAATTTTTCTCTTCTGCTAATACAAAGCTGTTTGGAAATTTCCCGTTGTGGATTACAAATACCCTGTTGGGTTATTCTACAGTTTTTTATCATCCCCACGAAGCGCTGGTATTTTACCCCTAAATTGGCACATTAACACCTGGCTTCATATGCGCATATGAAAAGAAAACAAACCTACCAGGACTTGGTAACTATATACCGCACCTTATCAGCTGCAATTATTGCACATGTTTTTTAATAATTTTATGCTGATACTCTTATTTTTATTTGCATTTTTATTTTTATTTTTATTTGTATTTTTATTTTCATATTTATTTTTATTTTAATTTTATTATATTTTTCTGTGTATATTTTGTGTCCATTAATTAATGAATTTAATGCTTGTATGATACAGTTACTTAATAAATTGTTTACTTGTGTGCAAGAGGCGCCCACTGGTATCTTCTTCTTTTTGCAAACTCTTGTTTGGGGGCGGCAACCCCCTTCTAGAGGGCAGCCATTTGCACACAGCACACACACAGTAACCCATAGCGTTTAGAACATATCGCTTTCTAATTTGTCCATTTTTTCTGCCCGTTTCTGAGCTGCTGGGATAGTGTGCTTGTGCCATTATGAACTCAACTAGCTACACTGACAGACTACAGAGGAGGTTGGACCTTCTGCGAAGTTATGAAAGCAGAAAAGACCAACCCATAGAATCACCTCAGGAGGAGTTTTTGGAAAACTCAGGTCACTTGGAGGAACTATTAAAGGCAGAATGTAGACACTGGTGGGATAAAACCACCTTAACTAAATACATTGAGATCAACAAAATCCCCCGTGGCCTGAGAATCTCAAAGACTCTGTCCTTTCAGGATGATCCTGATTTACTAAATAAATGGGAGAATATTTTAGATAAATGTTCCTTTGCATTGATGCAATTATTAGTAGATTATAGAGAGAGTAAACTTAAAGGGATTGAGAAGGAGATTAGAGATACCCAGGACAAATTGGCCAAATTTAAAGATGAACCTTACTATAAAGAGAAGGAGCTCAACGTGAATGGGAGGTTGGAGACATATGAGAGAGAGATAGTGGAGAGAAAAGAAAAGAAATTCAAGAGGGACTTATATGATTATAGTTCAAATCAAGTCAGAAACTATAACAAAATAAACCTAAGAGAGGGTCCCCGTAATCGTCAACAGGGCCGTACAAGATCCTTCAAATCACGGGATCAGTCCCATACTAGATTACGTGATAGACAGGCACCCAAGGAAATTTCACAATCCAATCTAGAACCACTAGGGGACAATCAAGGTAGACATCACGAACAGACTAATACGTCATCCCCAAGGTGGAGACAAGTTCCCTATAGAAGAAATAGGAATAATTACCATCACAATAATAGAGAGGAACAATACCATCAGAGGCCTTTTTTAGGGAGAGGAAGGGGGGAACCCCTCACCCCAGAGACACCAGAAAACCATCACCATCATTACAATCGTTATCAGCCACTCACCAGAACCCCAAAAAGAGCAAGGGCTTTAGATCAAGAGGCAAACGAGGAGGAAAGAGGAAACAAAAATCAACGATTCAAGTAGCCCCAACCGGTATTTTTAATCTGTCTTCAAGAACTCTAACCCCTGTGGAAGAAGCTATACTCTCCAGGGGCATGAAATTTGCTCCTACCTCCACACCAAATTTCTTTGAATTATTTATTGAACTAAATAGGTTCATTAGAGCATTGTGCAGGCAGAGATTCTTTGCAACTGCACTCATCAATAAAGATGACACGGATAAAACCATCTGTCTAGATCATACTGATGAAAAAGGAGTGGAGATGTTGAGTGAACTGCTCCTGGAGAGTGTAGACGACGACACAGGGAAGGAGGAAACACAGATCTATAACGTCAACCGTAAAATATTTAAAAAGCAATCACAATTTTTTCCACTACAGCACAAATCTAGTGCAATAGATATTTTTTACAAAAGCACTTTGGAAGAATTCCAAAATCTATGTGATGCTAAAGTACACCAGAGCCTGTTTAATTTATCACAAGAAGAAAGAAAAGTTCTGAAGAACCTGTCTGAAGACCCCTCCCTTGTCATCAAGTCTGCTGACAAGGGAGGGGGTGTGGTAATTCAAGATGTTAATGAATATGTGGGGGAGGCCAAACGCCAACTGGCAGATACTAAATTTTATAAAACTCTAAAAAACAACCCTATGACTGACTACCAGCTGGAATTAAAAATACTACTTGAAGCGGCGGTAGATGAATGTGTCATCTCGAAAGATGAGTTTGGCTTCCTCTACCCCCTCCACCCTGTCACCCCTATTTTTTACCACCTCCCCAAAATACACAAAACACTGCACAACCCACCTGGGCGTCCTATTATTTCAGGGATTGGGGGTCTCACATCTAATTTGTCACAGTTCATTGATAGTTATCTACAACCACATGCCTCCTCTCTGAGATCCCATATCAAAGACACCACCCATTTCATCAAGATGGTGGAAGGCATCAAATGGGACACAGGTTACCAATTGGTGACCTGTGATGCCCAGGCCCTATATACTAACATCACCCATCAGAACGGGGTCACAGCAGTAGATGAAACCCTGCGGAAAGATATGGGTATCTCAGAGGGGAGTCGGGAATTTATTTTGGCAGGTATTAGATTTATTTTATCACATAATCACTTTTTATTTGATCACTGTCACTATCAACAGGTCCTCGGTACAGCGATGGGGACCAGGTTCGCTCCCAGTTTTGCAAACATCTACATGGGGCAATTTGAAGATCAATATATCTGGAGTGGGGACTGGGATGCGAACCTGGTCCTCTATGGTCGCTATATCGACGACCTGTTCTTTATTTGGCACGGTAGCACTGAATCAGTTAATAATTTTGTTATGCACCTTAATAACAACACTTATGGTTTATCCTTCACCCACTCACAGCACCCCACACATATGAGTTTTCTTGATGTCACGGTGGAGGTGGTAGAGGGAGTTTTAGCAGTCACAAGCTACAAAAAGCCAGTTGACGTTTGTAGCTTTATCCCCTACACCAGCAATCACAAAAAAAGCTGGCTTAACAACGTCCCAAAAAGCCAAATACATAGGATAAGACGTAATTGTACTTCGGACATTAAATTTTCAGAACAAATGAGCAGCCTTTTGGAGGAATTCAAAAAACGCGAATATCCCCAACCTGTTCTCGCTGAGGCTCTGGAGTACGCTGGCACCCTAGACCGCAATGAGATTATTGCTAATAGCAATAAACAAGGTCCCAATAGAAGAGCTAAAAAGGTGGACAAATTTAGAGATGGAGGCAAAAACAAATTATGCTTTATCTCTAAACACAATGTAGCTGCCAATAAAATTTCAAATATAATAAAGAAAAATTATAAACTCCTCAGCACTGATCTGATACTGAGTGCCACCTTAGAAAAAGAACCAACTATTATATTCAAACGTGCACGCAACTTAAAAAACATCCTAGCACCAAGCTTCTTTAAGGGCTCTATAGAGAAAAAACCAGGGGCTACACAAAGTACTATTGCAGGACCAAAAATAACAGGTTTTTTTAGGTGTAATCATGCTCAATGCATGACCTGTAAGCACGTAATGAACAAAACTCAAAAAATCACAGCTTCAAATCATGAAAAAATATATAACATAGAGACGTTTATTAATTGTACGACCAATTATGTTATTTATCTATTAATATGTCCATGTAATACCTACTATGTGGGACGAACTATCCGCCCTCTTAAGACTCGAGTCTTAGAACATAGGAGGAACATCGTGAAGAAACTCACCAATCACAGCGTTCCCCGCCACTTTGCAGAACATCATGGTGGGGACCCTGTGGGCCTTAAAGTGATAGGTTTGGAACATATAGCTCATACTAGCCGTGGAGGAGACCGCTTCAGGACTCTATGTCGACAAGAGGCGGCATGGATCCTGAAGTTACAGACTCTTAAACCCCACGGTATGAATGAGACTATAGATTTAGAATTTATTTAAATAATTTAACAAAAAACAAAAAATAAAAAATTCTTTCTAAAAATCAAGAAACTATAAAATCAAAAAATTCTAAGAATTTATTATACGTTTAAAAAAATCCCTTAAGAAACCCTTACCTCTCTCTCTAAATATTGTTAAAAAATGTTAAAAAATGATAAAAAATGTTAAAAATTGTTTAACTGCAAAACACTGTAAAAAATTGTATAAAATTACACTAAAATATCATATTGGTCTCTGTACTAAGAAAATATTATATATATATAAAAAGATATCGAACAAAATAAAAATTAAAAATTAAAAATGTTCCATCTAAAGAATGAATGATTTTCGAGCTCTCTCCTTTGTCTCTCTCTCGTGTGTATACTAATATCTACCCCACCGGCATTTATTGTACCATCATATTATAGGATCTATTTTTATGTCGGGGGGATTTAGGATTCATATATAATAGGATTGTTTCAATTATGGAGTTTATGTGCCCCACCATCTATATAATGAATTACTACAAGTATGAAGCATTGTACCCCATACATATATTTTTTTGTATATATCTGCCTCTCCACGCCAAAGCAGACTTATATGTACACACCTTGTAGTTTGTTACATCAAATATTTATGTATTTATTATTGAAAATATTTCCTCTGTATATATGTATCCTACTATTACTGTTGATTGCGCACATATATGTGCGTATCCTACTATTGTATATATGCATGTCCTCTTGTGATGTGATTTATACTGGTACACTGCGTCACCAATATTGAATTATTAATGTAGCACTCATGCGAGGTGTCTAGATTTTTTTCCTTAGTTTTCAGTCTTTTCTTTAATTTTAATTTATCTTCTCCATCGCTATATCCCTAGTTGTCGATATGTTTAAGAG
Organism: Crinia signifera; assembly: GCF_055691185.1. Lineage (NCBI taxonomy): Eukaryota > Metazoa > Chordata > Amphibia > Anura > Myobatrachidae > Crinia > Crinia signifera. Next base: position 88,757,885 of record NC_139218.1, read on the forward strand.
ACCGCTGATTCATAATAGCGATTACTTATAGGCTAATAGACTACTGCTGTAGTAATGCTCTGTCTAGTCCCCTTCTCCAATGAACAGAAGGAAGATTGCGACACGCAATATAAATACAGTTGGATATAAAACAACTCACCACTATAAAAGGGTGCCTGCCATTTTATGAATTATTCCACTAACAGTCTGTCAGTGTAGCTTTTTTCGAATCTAAATAAAGTTGTTTAGTGTATGTACTTTATGGACGCATTTGAACATAATGGGAAGCGTGATATGCGCCCCTGAAACACATACATATGTTTATGTATCTAAGATTTATTTGTATTATTATTATTTTTATCTTTATTTTTATTTTTATTTTTATTTGTATGTCTATATTATTATTATTTTTTTCTTTTTTCTTTTTGCCTTTTCCTTTTTTTTTTTTTTTTCTTTTACTTTTTATATATACTTTATATATATACATGTGCTAGAAGAGTATATCGCTATTGTGTGGAAAACAGCTATATAGAAAGGCTGTAATGATTGCTTCAGCTGACTTTCACTGAAATGAAGCCAATAATTGTGTAGCCTCTGATAACCGGCCACACACACCTGTGCACAACATTCAGGTATAAGACCAGCCTACCTAGCTGTACTTCCCATCCTCAATTGAAAAAGCTGCCGTAGCGCGGCAAAACGCGTCTTGAACAGGAGCCCTGCTGCCGCCATTTGAACCCGTGGACCTGGAGGAAATTCTCAAGTATTGAGCATCACGCCATTCACCCCACCTCGGTCCCCGGTAAATTGCTATAGGCGCAGCAGTGGTGTGTTACTGAAGACGGTTATACAGCCACCGAACTCCCTGCGGCACACAGCGGTCGTGTCTCTAACGGAACGTAAGAGACTTTCAACTTCAAACAGCCCCCGCCCGCGTCAGTGTCTAGCGGCTTGTGCTTGGCTGTCTGGCCGGTACAGCTGCTGTGTTACCATCTGACACAATACGCAGGGCATTTGGCGTTTCCATTTTCCTCACTGGGATCCGCTGTAAGATCACCTGCCGACATATAAGACCTGTGGCTGTCGTCTTCATCGACACAAAAGTGTCGACCGCATTGGCGCATCAAAATTTTTCTCTTCTGCTAATACAAAGCTGTTTGGAAATTTCCCGTTGTGGATTACAAATACCCTGTTGGGTTATTCTACAGTTTTTTATCATCCCCACGAAGCGCTGGTATTTTACCCCTAAATTGGGACATTAACACCTGGCTTCATATGCGCATATGAAAAGAAAACAAACCTACCAGGACTTGGTAACTATATACCGCACCTTATCAGCTGCAATTATTGCACATGTTTTTTAATAATTTTATGCTGATACTCTTATTTTTATTTGCATTTTTATTTTTATTTTTATTTGTATTTTTATTTTCATATTTATTTTTATTTTAATTTTATTATATTTTTCTGTGTATATTTTGTGTCCATTAATTAATGAATTTAATGCTTGTATGATACAGTTACTTAATAAATTGTTTACTTGTGTGCAAGAGGCGCCCACTGGTATCTTCTTCTTTTTGCAGTCTTTGAGCAAGCCTAGAGCCTGGAATGCAAGTAAGTGTTTCTCAGACCTTGAATCGTGACACTTTCATTTATGGATGATGGAGACCACTGTGCTCATTGGGACCTTCAAAAGCAGCAGATATTTTTCTGTACCCATCCCCAGATATGTGCCTTGAGACAATCCTGTCTTGGAGGTCTACAGACTATTCCTTTGTCTTCATGCTTGGTTTGTGACATGCATTGTCAAGCTTGGGACCTTATATAGGCAGGTGTGTATGTGCACCTTTCCAAATCATGTCCAATCAACTGAATTTATCACAGGTGGACACTAATTAAGCTGTAGGAACAACTCAAGGATGATCAGTGGAAACAGAGTGCATCTTTGCTCAATTTTGAGCTTCATGGCAAAGTCTGTGAATATGTATGTACATGTAATTTCTTAGTTTTTTATTATTAATAAATTAGCAAAAACCTCCAAAAAATATTATTCATGCTGTCATTATGGTGTATTGTGTGGAGAATGTTGAGGGAAATATTTAATTAATTCCATTTTGAAATAAGACTATAACAGGTACTTGTTTCCTATCTGGGCGCCCGCTAAGTTAATTGCGCACCATGCTATTCTCCGTATAAAAATCGGATCGCATCGCATCGGATACCACAAATGCACATACACGATATTGAACGATGCGATGCGATCCGATCCGATTTCGTTCCCGATTTTATGGTTGGCCCATAGGATGGGCCATCTGTAACACTACTGTATTTATTAACCCTTCAAAGCCCTCCCCTTGTCATATCTGCACAGAAACACAGTATTGACGTCAACCCGAAGCGTGGCAAGCGCAGCGAGCCCCGCGAGGGGCGGCGGTACGCGTCCTCCGACTTTTTCATACCTCCACTATCCACGTTGGCGTGGAGTTAAGAATAGAATAGTGTGGCGAGCGCAGCGAGGCGAGCGCAGCGAGGCGAGCGCAGCGAGCCCCGCGAGGGGACGCGGATACTTCACAGGTATCCGTGTCCCCTCGCGGGCTTCACAGGTATCCGCGTCCCCTCGCGGGGCTCGCTGCGCTCGCCATGCTTCGGGCTTGCTGCGCTCGCCATACTATTCTATTCTCAACTCCACGCCGACGTGGATAGTGGGGGTATGAAAAAGTCGGAGGACGCGTACCGCTGCGCTCGCCATGCTTCGGGTTGACGTCAATACTGGGGTGGCGTTAACAATGGAGGCGCATTTTAAACCATCAGGGGGGGTTTCCTATACAAATCGTGGGTTTGCGGGGTTATTACATTGAAATCAATGTAAAATCGGGTCTCAGGGACCATTTAACATTGATTCCAATGTAAAATCGGATCGGATCGGATAGCATCGTATGCCATCGTACATCATCGAGTACCGAATCCGATGCGATGCGATCCGATTTCATTACGGTGCCGTACGTAGAAAACCTGGGCGCCCAGATAGGAAACAAGTACCCTATAACATAATAATATGGGGGAAAATGAAGTGCTGTTAATACTTTCCAGATGCATTGTAGATGAACATATGGTCAGACAGAGTGGGGCATAGATAGACAGACGAATGGACAGAGCACCATATGTGGCATAGATGGACAGAGAAACGGACAAAGCACGGTATAAGAGCATTGATGGATAAATAGATGGAGTGCGTGCATAGACAAATAGGTGGATGCAACACTGGAGGCTGCTGCGGCACATGGCTGGCATGATACTTACCTATCCGCGTGTGGTGAGAGCTCTCCATGCTGGTGTCCCAAGGCAGGTGGCAGGAGCTGTGAATGTCACAGGCAGCCGGACAGCGGGCTAGGGACACAGAAGGGGGATTTGGTTTCTGAATGGCGCTGAGAGACAGCAGTGTCATTGACCAGTCAGGGTTCTGGTTCAGCCCTTCCTATTGACAGCCAGAGGCAGTCACTATCTGGGCACATAGAGGACCTGCGTAGAGCATTTGGTGTCATTGCAAAAAGTCTTCTGAACTATGTGTATCCTAGAGTCTTCTGGCATAATCTGTCCTTCTGCTTAACTATTTGCTCAGCCAACCCTCTTCTTTTCTTTGTCTTCAGGAAATCCCTGCCTGGTCCACAGTCTTACTTTGACCCACACATCCTTCTCAGTATCTGCACTACTGTGTTTACATTCAGTGCTTCTCACTCCAAATTATGCAATTGGCCGTCTAGCGGCTTCAGGGCCCGGGCCCTGACCTTCAGCCCGGGCCCCCAGCGGCACCCCCCATTGCGCATGCCGGCACCCTGCCTCCCCCACCCCAATTACTTACCAGCAGTGGTGTCGGCGGTGCAGCACAATCTTCTCTCGGGACTCGGGGCTCGGAGCACTCACTGCACAGTGCAGCCTGCAGAGCGCCGAGCCCCTACGCTCGGCGCTCTGCAGGCTGCACTGTGTAAACATTCAGCACTTGTCCCTGTAGAGATGGTGCCGGGTGATCCTTTTTTTTTATTTTGCAAAGTATGCTGGACTACTGCAGGAAAGAAGGGGACCAGATCTATGCCAGAGGAGTCCTGTTAGTATAATTTCCTTCCACAGGTCTCCTATGGAATTCGTCGGACACCGGACCCGGGGACCGATGGACGGGGACCTACGGGCTCAAGATAGGTAAGTATCAGTATGTATGGGCTCGGTGTGTATTAAAGTTTTATTTTTCTTATGTTTGAGTGTGCTTTTATTTAACTATTGGTTTTGCTATGGAACTAAGAGTCTCGGCAAGCCCATTAATGGGCCGCATGCTGGGACTTGTGGTTCTCCAAGTCCCAGTATGCGTTCCAGGCTTGCTGGGACTCATAGTTCCACAGCAAAACCCAATGGTTTTGTCTATTTTTTACACTTTAATCAGCCCGGTACCCAAAGCCCAGGGGTATCCACACCTCCATAGGTTAATCAATTTGATTTCCTTTGATAATTTTTGTGTGATTTTCTTGTCAGCACATTCAACTATGTAAAGAACAAAGTATTTAATAAAAATATTTCATTAATTCAGATCTAGGATGTGTTATGTTAGTGTTCACTTTATTTTTTTGAGCAGTATATATATATATATATATGAATCCAATTCACCCAGGTCCGGTGCACTCTAGTTTCCAAATATATCAGTCCAATAGAAGAGGCACACTTTTCACACACAGTTTCAAACTGTATTGGTCATATCGATCGAGCGCTTTCGGGGAAACATACCCCATCCTCAGGATAACAGCCACAAGATACAATGACAATCAGCTGATATAAATATATATCGATTCCACAAAGAAAGAAGATAGTATCTGGGTGCCCTCCTAAAGGCTCAGCTCCATACAGTACAGAGGGCGTTACTCCATATGTCCAATGTTTGAATACATTTTTCTTCAGGGACTAGCTTTGTGCTTTTTGGATAGGGCCCAGGATAGATAGATATATATAGAACATAGAAGTGCTCATAAATGTAAGTTACCAATGGTCTACTTGACACATAAAAAATAGACAATAATAAAAACAGTAGTTTTATTAGATTAAATTCAAAGCATGGTCTTCTTCAACAATTTTACACAAAGTGTTTCATAAGTATTTCATCACAGTAGTAACGTTTATGTTCAGAATATGAAACGTGGAAGAAAGATATTGATAACCCTAGGCGTTTCATCCATTAGGACTTCATCAGGGGTGATGTTAATATATATATATGTAACAATTTTTTTAGAAAAGATTGTCTAATGATCCCATATTAATGGGTTCTATCGATAAATAAGAGAGAAAGGGGCTGAAATAGGATAACCAAATTTGCGATACTTTTAAGATGAATGAAATCAGTCATGATTTATAGTGGATACTATTTTCACACCAAATTCATGGATAAAGAAAGATGAAGATTTAATTAGATTTCAATGATACTGTATATAAAAGACCATTCCACTAAGAGCTCCAGCTGTGTGTCTCCAACCTCAGGCAAAGCGGTGTAGTCACAGCTCCATGAATTCGGCAATCCCAATCAACTCTGAAGTGCTGTGGTGCCCTGGAATAATTAAAAACAGTCCATTCACATAACCAGGCACTCAGCGGGCTTGATAAGAGTTTAACTCACTCAACGGTTCTTCAACATTTCGGGTCTGTTTATTAAAAACCGGCCATCAGGAAAACAATATACAATAGACAACAATGTGTACATACAGTACCTTAAATACAGGACCTGTGCAAAGTGAAGCAAAGCATCAGGACTCCATAGCTCCATCAGACACTGAGTCGGGACTTCCTGTCACTTCCGGTTAACATGCCACCAGCGGCCGCCCCTGTTGCCTAGGGGACACGATGCTATGCTGTGTATATCAATAACATATAAAAAATTACTACAGACAAATTAAAATATAAAATAATATAATGTGATGTATGAATACAAATCAATAGAATGGTGACATAGAGAGAAAAGAAAAGAAGAAAAAACAGAGCATCCATTGTATAAACATTCATTATAATAATTATATTCATTGGCATTTTGTATAGAAAATTCATAACATGGGTTTCTATGGAGCCGTGCAGAGCCAATCAGGTGTGGAGCACCCACGGAATCCACTCCTGATTGGCTGATGGAGGAGCTGGTGACTAAGGTCACCGGGGTTTTCCTCATTCTCAGGGAGGAGCAGAAAGTGTCAACACACTTGTGGCTCCTCAGTACGTTGAAGACTGAGTGATCAGTGTACTTTTTTTTCATCCCGGATACTGCAGTACATACAACGAAGAAGACGTAATCTACAACGGATGGAATGGAGAGTATGATTTCTTTTCACAGGTACCCTTTGGAATCTACTGGAGAAGAGGACAGCTCTACAGGGGATCCTATGGGTAATTATGTGTGTATGTACAGTATGTAGTTTGTATTAAACGTATATTTTATTATGGTGTGTGTGTGTTTTATTAGGTATTCGTTCGGTTGTGTAACTAAAAAGGGCCCATTAATGCCCCACATGCTGGGACTTGTGATTCTCCAAGTCCCTGCATGTGGGAGAGGCTTGCTGGGACTTGTTGTTCCCCAACAGTATGCAATACTTTTATTCTATTTGTGCACTTTTATGGCATCAGCCCTCCAGGTGGAGTCCCTTTTACACATTACAGCAGGTAGAGCTCCTATTACACGTGTGTGTGTGTTTGTATATATGCTGCGTGCACTATGTGTATGTATATTGTCATGAGCGTTCTTTTGTGAGCTTTGTTGTTGGGCTTTTACCCCTTAGCTCTTGCTATAGGGCGAGATGTATCAAATGGAAAATGCGGTAAAACTCCGGTTTTACCGCATTTTCCAATGTATCAAAAATGATACCGCAGGGCAGGGTATCGCCACCTTTGGGTGGCAATACCCTATAGAAGCCTATGGGCTTCTTTTCGCCGCCTGCCGCCGCCGCCAACGCAAACCCGCTGCCTCGCCGACCCCCCTCTGGCTCACCTTCCTGAAGGGTCCTCCTGGACCCCGGAAGGTAAACCCCTCCTCCCCCTAGTGAAGCAGCCGGACATCCTTCCGGCTGCAGGGGGGAGGAGGAGGCGCCGGGGACAGCATGCTTAGCTGTCCCCGGCGTTAGGGGAGAGCATGGTGGCAGGGAGATGACGGAGACCCCCCACACACCAGAGTACAGGTATCGCAGGGGGCCTCCGTCACCACACCGCATCGCGGCAGGGGGGGGGCGGCGAAGGGCGGCGATGTATTTTAATACATCCCGCCCATAGTCTTGAGGTGGAGACCTATGGTGTGTAGCACTGTGTTTATATTCATCGTTCATTCCTTGCAATTTTTGGTACTCTTTACCTAGCACGGCGCCCACGATCTTGATCGTGGGCATCGTGAGGTAAAAAATCGCGTCGGTCGCGTCGTATGCGGGCTAAAGATGCCCGGCCGCGACGCGACCGACGCGATGTCCACGATTTCCCCATTGAAAACCATGTTAAACATGGACATCGCGTCGGTCGCGGCTGGCCATAAATGTGCACACGATGGCCGCGACGCGATGCCCACGATTTGCCATAGGAATCAATGTTAAAAGGCCCGATGGACACGATTTTCATGTTAAATGGCTGAATGGACCCGATTTTACCATAGGAAACAATGTTAAATGGGCCTTAGAGCCCAAATAGTTACCCTGAACTCTGAAATGGCCCCCCCAATTGTTTACGCCACCCCACGATCAACGTCAACCCGAAGCGTGGCGAGCGCAGCGAGCCCGCGAGGGGCGGCGGTACGCGTCCTCCGACCTTTTCATACCCCCACTATCCACGTCGGCGTGGAGTTGAGAATAGAATAGTGTGGCGAGCGCAGCGAGCCACCGAGCCCGAAGCGTGGTGAGCGCAGCGAGCCCCGCGAGGGGACGCGGATATCTTCACAGGTAAACGCGTCCCTTCGCGGGCTTCACAGGTGTCCGCGTCGCCATGGACACCTGTGAAGCCCGCGAGGGGACGCGTATAGCTGTGAAGGTATCCGCGTCCGCTCGCCACGCTTCGGGCTCGGTGGCTCGCTGCGCTCGCCACACTATTCTATTCTCAACTCCACGCCGACGTGGATAGTGGGGGTATGAAAAGGTCGGAGGACGCGTACCGCCGCCCCTCGCGGGCTCGCTGCGCTCGCCACGCTTCGGGTTGACGTTGATCGTGGGGTGGCGTAAACAATTGGGGGGGCCATTTCAGAGTTCAGGGTAACTATTTGGGCTCTAAGGCCCATTTAACATTGTTTCCTATGGCCACATCGGGTCCATTGAGGCATTTAACAGTAAAATCGTGTCCATCGGGCCTTTTAACATTGATTCCTATGGCGTCGCGGGCATCGCGGGTACATTTATGGCCGGCCGCGACCGACGCGATTTCCATGTTTAACATGGGTTTCAATGGGAAATCGCGGGCATCGCGTCGGTCGCGTCGCGGCCAGACATAAATGTACCCGCGATGCCCGCGATGGGCGCCGTGCTAGGTAAAGAGTACCTTATTTTTTTATATATATTCCCAAAAAAATTTATGTTAGTTGATGAAAGTAACTAATTAAATGTTTTTGATATGTCTTTGCGCTTTTTATCAATTTAATTGATTATATTTATTATACAGTAAATGATTGTATTTTAAGCTTGTAATGTATAGGAGATATTCTGTCTCTTTAAATCAATTATTGTGTGTTCATGTGAACTTCATACCAGACCGTATATAAACCTTGCCATAATTATCATATGACACGCCTCCTGACGAAGTCACGAGCTGTCGAAACGCGTGGGAGCGGACCTTGGTTGACGCTGACGTTGTTCTCCTGATGCTGCTAATGTCCCCTGATCCATCTGGACCTGGCCGCGAGTCTAGCCACATGCATGGTGCTTGAATCACATTGTGGATGACAGATTGCTTCTGCCTGGGTTAATATATTGATTCTGACTGCATACTTGCTGTTCTTAACTTACATGTGTGAGCTTTTTATATAGTAAAGTGTTACTTTCACTCTTGAAATATCTGAACCTTTTAATGGTCTGAACCACCAATACCGAGTGGAAAAAGAGACTTTTAATAAACGTTGGAAAATTCATAGACTTTATTTACTTTAGAAAGTTTAAGGATTACTTCAAGGCTTGTTTGACCTAATCCGTAAGGTCACCTTAAAAGGCGCCATTTTACATTTTTTTCCCACATCCTATCCATCCCCCATCCAACTGGGGAATTTGTAAGGCAGGCAGCCCAACTAAAATATCCAAAGTTCTGTGGCACGAAACTAGAGTCTGTGTTCTCTCTCTCTCTCTCTCTCTCTCTCTGCATTAAAGCTTGCAGCCCATCGCCAAGGGACATTTCACTGCAAGTCCTACACTAACAACTGGATACAGAAGTACCAACACACTCGCCCTTCCTACGAATGGGGTGCAAACAGCACCCACTTCCCAGGATGGGGTGCAGTGGCCTGTGACCACACACTCTAATAAATGCAAACACGGGGCACATCACTCACTACAACAAACTAACTCTACTTAACATTCAAATATTCAATGAAATAAATAATGGGGTTTTAGTTCATTAATTGATCAATGCATTTAAGCTTGCAGCCCATCGCCAAGGGACCCCATTTCACTGCAAATCCTACACTAACAACTGTTTTCTTAGGAACCTGGCAATTGCTTACACATCATAGCTAAAATGAACATTTTCTTGGGTTAAAGCTCAACTGCCAAGTACCTTATGGCTTTTAAAGGTGAGACAATCCCAAACACAGCACCTGAATTAGTATTAAAGGGGCAGCTGTCACAGGTTTCAGGTAAATGAGCTTATCTAGGGTGCATGAGAAAGCTATGATCACAGTAACAGAGGTTAATTAAAAATCCTGGGAAGTGGGTGCTGTTTGCACCCCATTCGTAGGAATGGCGAGTGTGTTGGTACTTCTGTATCATATATATATATATATATATATATATATATATATATATATATATATATATAGGGCAGACGCACTCTCATAGTAAAGCAACAACTGGGGTGCAAGGCATGAATCCAATATTGTATATCAATCACTGGATAGGCAGATACCATTCCAAAGAAAGACTGGGCCAGCACACCCATGCAGATAATATGCAAAAAATCCTTTTAATGAGACATGTGAAATGATTCATATACTCATCATAGTGGCAGTAGCTGAAGACAGCAGACACTTCAAATCCACAGTATAGTCCTGCCGGCCGTTTCAGTGTTCATCCACCTTTCTCAAAGGGCATCAACCTGATACAGAATCAAGGTAACCTTAAGTAATGCAATCTAACCTGTACATCATTAGCACTCAACCCGCACACCGGAGTTCTCCTCCGTCATCCCGCACACACAGCCACCTGGCATCGGCGTCCCGGAAGTCTCCTCCTCAGGCGGAACCAATGTTCATCTGCCGTGCGTGCAGGGAATACAGAAAGGTTACCCGATGCCGGAAGTGTGTCACACGTTGCCATGAAAGCTCGGCTTGTGTTGTACACAAGCAGCGCACTAAATAGTAACTATGCCAATAGCCGTGAATGTATATAACACCTCAGAACTTTGTGGTATATGCATGGAGCATCAAATAGCGCCATTTATCTCTCTCCATAGACACGAAAATAGCATGTACGTAATATATAGTCCTGGCAACCATGACACACACATAAACAAACAATTATCATAACTACACAAGACAAAAAGGTTAAAGATAAAGGTGAAGCAGCTACAGTCCTAGTCATCAAACATTACACAAATATGTACAACGTCATAAGTGGACAATAATAGACAGTTGGGTCCAATCTACAAAAATACAGCTAGATTGAGTTCCTCATTCAATCCTAATGGTGCCATAGACTGTAGTGTATAGCCACCCAGTACCACCTGAGACCCAGTCCACACTATGAATAGATCATCTATGAAATGTAAATAAATCGCAATAAATCTTGTGTACTCTGGATATGATATGAGTCTTCTCAAAATCTTACGTAAAAAGGTTTGCATACGAAAGTGCCATATTGGACCCCATCGCAGTCCCTTGTAACTGTAAATAAAAGGCGTTGTCAAACAAAAAAATATTTTTGTGTAAAATAAATCCCATGAGTAATAACAAAAAATCTATTGGTCCACACAGGCTTGTTGTTTTTGGCTTGAGAAAGGGGCGCAGCCCCGAAACGTTGCCTGTATGCACAAATAAACCTACTTTGTTTTTTTTCACCTTCACCTTCACCTAAGTGCCGCCCATCTCTGGTTCCTACATACCAGTGCAGGAGGTATCCTGCTCATAGGAGGGCACCAGGGCAGCTCCACACATCAGCATCAGGGAGTGCCGGATACAATTGTTATATGTGTATATATATATATATATATATATATATAATGTAAAGACGTCACTCCAGGCACTAGTAAGGTTATTGTCCTGATGACAGGCTCCGGCCCGAAATGCCGTTGACCAGCAGTAAAGATTACCCCTTACTAGTGCCTGGAGTGACGTCTTTACATTACCTGTATCCATACACCGGAGGTACCTCCCCGGGCAGACGGGCACACAGGCCAAGTCATTTAAGTGGAGCCAGCGACGGTGGGAAGTGCCAGACCCCTGTTCAGTATATATATATATATATATATATATATATATACAGCACTTACCCAACTTCAATAGGAAAGGACCACCCCTGAAGAAAACCGGACTGGGTTCCGGTTGAAACGGCTGTCGGGTCAGCCCTGCTGTCTACACATGACTATGTTGTACTTTCATTGATTACAAACTTTTTTTCACCTTAAACTGAGTGCTGGTCTGGTCCTTTCCTATTGAGGTTGGGTAAGTGCTGTATCTTAATTTATATGGACCTTGCACCGTTACTACCTACTCTTTCCAATTAATTGAGTGCCGTTCTGAGACCCACATTATATATATATATATATATATATATATATATATATATATATATATATATGCCAGCATTCTGCAAAGCAGAAGAAGAGTCAGCACTCCACAGGTTAATCCAACAGGCAGAAGGAAGCTCCAACATTGCAAAGCGACATTCCATCAACTAAGTCAGATACAGGGATTATTAACATCCATACGAAACAACTACTCCCAGCACAGACCTTGCTACTAAATAAAGAACTAAAATTTGCCACCTGACAACTATATTACTAAATTTGACTATATTACTAAATTAAATTCATTAGAGGTTTGACACTGCAGAGGCATTTTTTGAAAAACAGCATTAGGGATATGGGTGTTTTAAGAAAAGTACCACAAATAGCTTTACCCTCCAAATATTTTCCGGTAGAATTGAGAGGGAGTTACATCGAAATTTGACGAACCGATGAGTAAGAATTTTAAGTAGATGATGGGCGAGATTTATTGTGTTTACCATTTTACCGAAAATGCGATTTTTGCACAAATCGCCCTGTATCGCCGTTTTTTAAAATCGCATTTTTTTCCACAAATCGAATATTTAATTAGGTGTGTATTCCGGCATGAAAAGTGCAAGAAAGTGCGATGTAGGGCGATTTTTGGGATGGAAAGTGCGATTTTTTAGTCATGAAAAGGTGCGATTTTTTTAAAATCTGCGATTTTCTAATTGTAAAAAAAAAAAAAATGGTGTGAGGTCCCCCCTCCTGTACATAACCAGCCCCGGGCTCATTGAGCCGGACCTGGTTCCAAAAATACGGGGGATAAAAAGCGTAGGGGTCCCCCGTATTTCTGAAACCAGCCCCGGACTCTTGGACCGGTCCTGGTTCCAAAAATATGGGGGACAAAAAATCTGGGGGTCCCCCGTATTTTGAAACCAGCACCGGGCTCCAACAGCCCGCAGTGTCATGCCACAGCCGGGGGACACTTTTTACACAAGGTCCCCCGGCCGTACCATGAGCACCGTGGCTGGTCAGCCTTGGACGGGGTACCTGGAGGAGTGGGGACCCCCCCAATAAAGGGCCCCCCCCCCAGGATTCACCCTCCAGGGCTGAAGCCCGGGGCTGTCACCGGCGTCCCTGGCCATTGGACGCCGGCCTGATAGTGTTAAAATCACATTCCTAACATTACTTAATACAGGAGAACTACAAGTTCCAGCAGACCTCCCCCGCAGGCTGGGACTTGGGGAACCACAAGTCCCAGCATGCGGGGCATTAATGGGCCTGCTGGGACCTGTAGTCCACCTGTAAAAAGAATGTTAAAATAAAGCACACACACAGAAAAGTAGAACTTTAATACACATCCACACACACCTCACTTTTACACCGCTATACATACCGATCCAGGATCCAGCGCTGGTCTCTCTGCAGCAGAGCCGGACAGCCCGCAATGACAGTGGGCTGACCGGCTTCCTCCAATGCAGCTAACAGCTTCTGCCGCGCTGTCCCAGCGCGACACAGGCTGAGAGCGTGATTGGCCGATGCGTCTCCATGGAGACGCATAGCTCAGTCCTGAAGCTGTTAGCTGCATCGGAGGAAGCCGGTCAGCCCGCTGTCAGTGCGGGCTGTCCGGCTCTGCTGCAGAGAGACCAGCGCTGGATCCTGGATTGGTATGTATAGCGGTGTAAAAGTGAGGTGTGTGTGGATGTATATTAAAGTTCTACTTTTCTGTGTGTGTGCTTTATTTTAACATTCTTTTTACAGGTGGACTACAGGTCCCAGCTGGCCCATTAATGCCCCGCATGCTGGGACTTGTGGTTCCCCAAGTCCCAGCCTGCGGGGGAGGTCTGCTGGAACTTGTAGTTCTCCTGTATTAAGTAATGTTAGGAATGTGAATTTAACACTATCAGGCCGGCGTCCAATGGCCAGGGACGCCGGTGACAGCCCCGGGCTTCAGCCCTGGACGGGTGAAGCCTGGGGGGGGGGGGACCTCCAGGTACCCCGTCCAAGGCTGACCAGCCACGGTGCTCATGGAACGGCCGGGGGACCTTGTGTAAAAAGTGTCCCCCGGCTGTGGCATGACACTACGGGCTGTTGGAGCCCGGTGCTGGTTTCAAAATACTGGGGACCCCCAGATTTTTTGTCCCCCGTATTTTTGGAACCAGGACCGGTCCAAGAGTCCGGGGCTGGTTTCAGAAATACGGGGGACCCCTACGCTTTTTGTCCCCCGTATTTTTGGAACCAGGTCTGGCTCAATGAGCCCGGGGCTGGTTATTTACAGGAGGGGGGACCTCACACCATTTTTTTTTTTTACTTTTACACATATTTTACCAAAGAACCATACACAGATCACAATGATCTGTGCATGGTTCTGACAAAATCGCCATGTTTCTGACAAAATCGCCAGTCAGGATCAGGTCTATTTTTTTTGGGCACTTTAGACCATTTTTGTTGGCGATTTCCAAATTCGAATCTCATTAAAAATGCGATTTGTATCTTTTTCAATGGGGAAAACATCTGGATGCGAATTCCGGAGTTAAAAAAAATCGCACTTTAAGAAAGTGCGATTTCGCGGCAAAAAGTGAGATTTATGCCGCAAATCGCCACCCATTAAAAAATCGATTTGGGAAAAAAATGAAAAAAACGGCAGTTTTTGCGATAAAAATCGCCAAAAACCCACCATCGACCTCTAATAAATGTCACCCATTAAGTGTTAACAATAGGTATGATTATAACTTAAATTCTCAAGAGAAACAATCCTTGAAGACTCAAAAAAGATCAGAGTCTTATCATTAAAAATATGGATAAGGGGGGTGCTGTGGTTATTCACACAACAGAGGCTTTCCTGAAAGAAGCTGCTGTCATATTGGAAAATGTAATCACATATATACAACTAACTACAGATCCTACTAACAAGAAGAATTATACACTTTATTGATGGACGCATTGGAAAAAACTCTGATTCTGAAAGAAGAATTTGATTACCTCTATGTTAAGCACCCCCATTTCCCCATTTTCTATCATATACCTAAAGTTCATAAGAAAAAGGAATCTCCACAATACAATCTCTTACCTCAAATTTGTTTCACTTCATTGACTTCATTGACCTATTACTCCAACCATACATTTTAAAAGAATCATTCTCACCTTAAAAACTCCACTAGTGCTCTCCAAAAATTAAAAACTTTTTTCTGGGAAGAGAATCTCTTTTGGCTCACAATAGATGTACAGGCACTCTACACTTCCATAACTCATGATAAAGGGATGAAAGCCAGAGGCAGAACTCTGGGAGGCAATGGAGTCATCTGCTGCCGGGCTCCTGCTCCCAAGGGGGCACCTCTCCTCCCCTGTGAGTTTAATTTCATTAATTGAAAGCCATTAATATAGCATCTGTGGCTGAGTTCTGAAATATGTATTTTCTCTCTCTCTCTCTCTCTCTCTCTATATATATATATATATATATATATATATATATATATATATATACAGATGGGTCAGGTCCCATCTTTGCAGGGGATGGCGCTGGCGTCGCCAGCCGCCATCCCCCGCCAGCGCCATGGCGATGGTGAGAAGGGGACGCGCGCGCACGAGCGGCGTGCGCGTCCCCTTCCGACGGCGCTTCCATCCGTTCCCCCGGGTCCCCGCCGGCTTGCCGGCGGTAACCCGGGGTCCCCGCCGCCTGCCCGCACCCCCCCTAACCCTGTCCGTCTCCCTGAGGCGGAGCCGGACAGGGTTTCCGTCGCGCTAGCGACGGAGACTGAGACGCGCGTGCGCGTGAGACGCACGCGCGTCTCAGTCCCCTCGCTGGCGAGGCTGCTGGCGGGTCGCCAGCGCGTACGTTCTGGCGACCCGCCAGCAAGGATGTAAAACATAACATACTATATATATATATATATATATATATCATAAGATACATTTTATATATATTTTATATAAGATTGTGTGGGTGTATATGGGGGGGCACCATATATACAGCTTGCCTCCGGGCAACTGGGACGAACTTATGCCACTGATGAAAGCAATGAAAAAATGATTTCTAGGGACCCCGATCGTACTGCATCCGAAATTGAGTTCATCATTAAAGTATCAATTTCATCCTTACCCATAACTATTTTGAAATCCAAGGGAAATTTTATCTCCAGCAAAATGGTACTGTGATGGGGACAAAATTTGCCCCATCCTATGCCAATCAGCTGATTGAACTGTTGAAGGAGCTTTATATATGATTCAAGGTTTGAACCATACATTCCATTCTATGGGAGATACATATACGGTCTAATTTTTTTTTTTTTTTAGGCAATGAAAAAAGCACCCAGGAATTCATATCCTAAGTATATGCAGGTTATTGATTTCAACTTGAAGTTCACACACAACATGTTTAAAGAGAAGATTGACTACTTAGATCTAACACTGATTGGTGTACAAGGAGAGAAATTGTTACCAAAACCTTCTTCAAAGAAGTTTATACTAATAATTTAATTGCTTACAATAGTTGCCATCTCCCAAGATGGAAGGAATGAAGGAATGAGTCTCATATTCACAATTAAGAAGAAACTATGGAGAAACTGCACCAAAGATGATGATTTTCAAGAACAGTCAAAGATTCTCCTAGGTAGATTTGTTCAAAGGGTTTACAACCGCAGTAAACTGAAAGAAGAAAGGTTCTAAGCTGCTATACTACATAGGGATACTATGCTTACAGAAACCAAGAAGCCCAAGAAAGATAAAAAAAATGGAAGACCTTTTATCACCAAATTTAATAGTGAAAATTTTATGATTAGAAAAACCCTAGAAAAACATTGGGGGTATCCTTTTAAATGACCCGTCCATGGGCTATCTTTGCCTTCCAAACCAACTTTGATATTTCAAAAGCTACTAATTTAAAAAGCTTAATTGCTCTGGGTCACTTTAAAAACAGTAAGGATGATACAAGGAGGAATTTTTTGAATGATCAAATCAGGTACATTTCTTGCAGTAAATGTTTCTGCTGCCATTTTATGGAAAGGAACACATTTATTTGGAGACCAGTGGATAATATAACTTACAAACTGAATCATCCAACAAACTGAAATACAACGTTTGTAATATATAGGATTACATGAGGTTATGGTTTAGCCTATATCAGAAAAACAAAACATCAACTTAAATTGAGGATACAAGAGCACATGAGAAACATTAAACATAAACTCAGTTGTCATAGGTTCCCTAGACATTATAAAAAAAAGCACAGTTCTATTGTAGAAAGGAACAATTTTTCCTTTATCATTCTGGAACATATTCTACACAAACCTAGAGGAAGTAATAAAGAATAAACTCTTTCAAAAAGAGAAATTTTTTGGATCTACACTTTCAAATCTCTATCACTTTATGGCCTTAATGAAAATATTGAGCCTTCCTATAATGAGAATATTGACATTTCATTTTTCTATAATACACAATCTATATTCTTCTGATTCCTCTTTCTTCATTTTTTATGTTATGTTAATTGTATCTGTATATTTTTGTAAAATTGTCATTTCAATATTTAGCAATTTGTGATTTTGTACATAAAAGATCAACGTGGTTACACACCTGGAGTATATTTAACATTATAAATAGTTTATTGCACCCACAAATTTAGATTATTAATAAGGGTTATCCAGGGTGTGGTCTGGATGCCGGAGAGACAGGACGCCATTACTGCGAGCTCCCCGAAAAACCCCACAATCCATAGCCCTTTACCGCTCGCTACCCCCCCCCCTGATAGATACAAACACCCCTCTCTCACCCACAAGAGGTCCGGTGCTAAGGGGACCGAGCCGCAGAGCCGGGGAGCACTTCTAAGTGCTCCTGCGGGTTGCGGCCTACTTCGAAACGGGAGCCGGGACCTAAATTTCCGCCCCACTCAGACGGAGACGCTGTGCGGACTCTCACCTGTGCACCTGGAGACGGACACTGCCCGTGGAGACCTCCCGCCGCTACTGGAGCCGGCTGCTACCACACTGCGAAGCCGGGCTCAACACAGCTGACGGCGGCTCGCGGCGCGGCGGGCCCTGGAACCCGGAGCACGTCCCCTGACGGAAGGGAGGCCCGGTGACAGGGGCAGGGGACAGCCACAATACACCAGGTACCCAGCCTACACCACCATCAGGCCACCAGCCAGAAAGGTCCCCCTTCCCCCTGATCCTCCTCTATAACCTTCCATGCTTTGCACACAGTCTCACTGTACACCCTTGTAACGCTGCAGAGACGGCAGCCATCTTTTTGTGATTCCCCTAACTATATGCTCCCCCCCTCCACAACAACACCTGGAAAACTCCTATTACAGTCAAAACCATTTTATATCTTATATATATCTGTCTCTCTGCACCCCTACCATATCTGAAAAGTGCGTACTGATAGCCCAGAGCTGAAAATAAGACTGAGAAGAGACACTCCACCTCACATACTGTGGAGTTTGGTAGTCCCTAGCTGTGCATGTCTGTGTCTCCTACCCACTCCACCTATATCTAAAACTCTCCATCCACCCGACCTATTAAGTGCAAGCTACCAGGGGAATAAGACTATACCTCACCTCCAGCTACCAACCGAGACACTGAATCACTTTCGATTACCCTCCACCCTCCACTCCTCTGCCTCAGTGGAGAAGATAATTCCCCTGAAGTACCGTCCCACAAAAGAACTCCCCCCATCATAACATCTCCCATTTTTGTACACAAGAATATCAGGAATACAAGGCTCATCGCTTAATAGCTTACATCCTATAGCCCTGACCGATATCTCCCGGCTCTATATAAGGATGTAATCTTCACCACTCTCCCGAGTCTAGGGGAGCACTTCGCATCTATATGATCCTAAGCTCAATGTAACTGCCCTTTCCTGCTACAGAGTTCCACATCCCACCTTTCAACCGAACTCTGACCTTCCGATATAATTACCTATCTCAGGATGCCGAAAGGTAATAAAAAACCCGCTGACCCAGAACTCTCTCAAAGCCTCAAAAAATTTGCATTCTCCACAAAAAAATCTTCACAAGACCCCATTTCTTCACACCAAGAAAACTCTGACTCGGAAGATTCCGACAATGCTCCGCTCACCAGAAAAGACATACGCTCTCTTTTTCATGAGATACAGGAGACAAGAAGATCAGTCCAGGCGATTCAAGCTGAAGTACATAAAGCTGTCAACTTTCCGATCTCAATGATCTCGGAGACAGAACTGATCAACTAGAGACAAAAATGGATGAAGTGATCTCCTCTCACAACGATCAAGATGAGGAGATCCGTACTCTAAAACAAGAGGTCCAGTCCCTCCTAGACTACCAAGAAGATCAGGACAACAGAGCGAGACGTAATAACCTCCGCATTAGAGGCATCCCTGAAGAAGTGGAGGTAACACTGCTAGACGACTACCTCAAAAAGCTATTCTCGCATCTATCCCCATCCACCCCAGAGGACCACCTCCTACTCGACAGAGCTCATCGAGCCCTTCGCCCTCGCTCACAAGAGACCTCGCAGCCCAGAGATGTCATCCTCAGATGCCATTACTTTACAGCAAAGGAAGATATCCTCCGTGAGGCCAGAAAACTTCCATCAGTCTCTTTCCAAGGTCACACCCTCCAAATATTCCAGGATGTCGCTCCCACCACTCTACTCAAAAGAAAAGACTTCAGGCCTATCACATCTATACTAAGAGAGAACAAAATCCGCTACAGATGGGGCTTCCCTTTCCGTATCTTAGTCTGGCACCAGAACCGCTTCCACGTGGCGAAGAACCTAGAAGAAGCTCACCACCTCCTGGATAACTTGGGCCTGAAAGCGCCTCCCCCACCTGACGACGCGAGCGCAAGGTCCCAGGACTCCCCCAACCAAGACCAACTAACAACTCCAAGGTGTACCCTGAATCGTAACTGGTCTAAGGTACCCTCCGCTAGAAAGGCGACCCCAGCCAACCATCCACCCTGAGGCTCCATTGAAGAACTGTCTTGGCACTACCCCCCAGTACCCAGGTGATATGTGGACTCGCTTATATACCCAATGTTTTTTGAATGTAGTTAACTCCACTTGATATCACCATTACATATCATTGTTCGGTTGAAGTTGTTCTATGTATTTTGTACAGGCTCTAGACCCTTCTCTCTATGCTGACCATATACACTTATCCACCCCCTTCAAAGTTTTATCAGCATACAACTATAACTCTCGGGCGCCTATCCCCCCTCCTTCCCCTACCTGGGAGGCGCGGAGATACCCGCCCTTGCTCAAACCTTTTTCCTTTTCTAAAAAAGAGAGTGGGAGGACCTTATCGTACTTATTAATTCTATGTAAGTTTGATTATTGTTATGCTGTTCTGGTTTTTTTTTTTTTTTTGTTTCCCTACAAAACTAGCAGGAAATATCACTTTCACCCCCTTTATATATCTATCTCCTACATGTAGACTTAGCTCCCCCGTGGACTGGGACCGTATTATTGACGCCATATGCCCACCCTAAATCCAGACCACGCTCCTTACCTTTGGTTTTATACCCAGGCCCGGTCTCTGTCACTTTGTGACGTTTCCTTATCCCCCCTGACTGGCAAACTCGACCAGACTCCCCTTTCTCTGGTCTCCAACTCCCCTGTCCCTTCCTTCTATTTGCCCCTTTCTTGCTCTCGTCTCTCCCTTACCCTCAAGGTCGATGTCCAACTACTAAAAGCCAAACAACCATACCCTACCTCCTATTGCCTGTATTATGTTGTGGCCCTTCCGGGGGGACTTTCAGGGGGGCCCACGTGGCGTTTCCTCACACTCTTCTCCATGGCCCTTAAAGTGTACTCCCAAAATGTAAAGGGACTGAACACCCCTACAAAACGCAATCCAAAAGCGACATAGTCTTTCTCCAAGAGACCCACTTCAAAAATCCCTCCCACCCTGAACTAAAATCCAAAGCCTATCCTCTCTCTTTCCATGCGTGTGACTCTAAACAAAAAAAACGCGGTGTGGCCATATTATTGGCCTCACATCTAACATTCAACCTTTTAAATTTGCACATGGACAAGAGAGGGAGATGGCTGATATTAGTAGGTAAACTTAACGGGGCAGAATGTACCTTAGTAAATATATATGCCCCTAACCAACAACAAGCCTCTTTTTTCAAGGAAATTGATTCCCTTCATTCCACGTTTGCCAAGGGATCAGTCATAGTAGCAGGAGATTTTAACGAAGTGCTTGATAGAGTGCTAGACCGCACCACCTCCTCCTCACCTCCCGACCCAGGAGCCCCCTCCTCGGCAACCTTAGCTCTACACTCCCTCCTTAAACGCCATCTCCTATTCGACTCCTTTCGCATACTGAACCCCACAACTAAGGACTACACATTCTATTCATCTGTACACAAAACCTACTCACGTATTGACATGATTTTACTTAGCAGAGATCTGACGCCCAAAATACAAGAAGCCCAAATTCACCCTATGATCTGGTCAGACCATTGCCCCATCTCCACAACAATAACCACACTAACCTCCCGCCCTTCCACATCGACCTGGAGGATGAACGACTCCCTCCTACACAACGCCGAGCTCTCCTCCCAGATCAGAGACCAGCTACTTGAATACTTTAAACTTAATGACCTCCCAGATATGTCTCCCTTAACATTATGGGAGGCCCATAAAGCAGTTTTAAGAGGCCACCTTATACTACTACTACTATATACTTATACTAAACTACTAGCCTCAAGACTCAGATCCCAACGCTCGTGAAATAACATCCTTGCTGCAAAAAAACTAAAAACGGCATCTTATCCCACTCCCCCAACACCATTAATCAGGAGTTCCAAAACTTTTACCATAACCTCTATAACCTGCAAAATGACTCAACAAACCCAACCCCCACGACCGAGACAATATCAGAATTTCTCCAAAAAGCTAAACTCCCTAAGCTATCTGAGCAATCCTCAGCACAACTGAACCAGGACATTACAGACGAGGAGATATTGAAGGCCCTGGGAGAGCAAAAGCCATCAAAGGCACCCGGTCCAGATGGCTTCTCGGCTGCCTATTACAAGAAATTCGCACACATCCTGACCCCCCATATAAAAAGGGTGTTTAATGCTGTCCTACACGGATCTCACTTTCCTAAAACGATGCTGGAGGCCAGGATAATAGTAATCCATAAAGAGGGAAAAGATCCTTCTGAATGTGCCAGCTACAGGCCTATTTCTTTGCTAATTATAGATATTAAGATCTATGCTAGGATCCTTGCCTCTCGCCTTAGTGCTGTTCTCCCTGGCCTGATCCACTATGACCAAGTAGGCTTCATCCCAGGCCGCCAGGCCAGGGACAACACGAGGAGGGCAATCGATCTCGTCCAGATCCTTAATAACAGACACACTCCCTCTCTTGTCCTCTCCCTAGACGCCGAGAAGGCGTTTGATCGCATCTCATGGCCTTTCCTATTCCAGACCCTCCGAGCATATGGACTATCTGTGGAATTTCTTAGCGCGGTCTCTGCACTATATACAGCCCCGTCCGCCCGTATCCTCACTAACGGAACCCTTTCTGACCCCTTTTCACTTTCCAATGGTACCAGACAAGGATGCCCTCTTTCGCCCCTAGTCTTTGCCATGGTGATTGAACCTTTGGCGGCTAGGATAAGACTCTCCGAGAGGGTCAGGGGGGTGGAAGTGGGCACCCATCAATATAAAATATCACTATTCGCCGACGATGTACTACTATCCCTAACCCAGCCCCAGACCTCACTCCCAGCCCTCTACGAAATCATCAACGAATATGGCACCCTTTCGGGATATAAAATAAACTTTACTAAATCCGAAGCCATGCTATTACATACCCCCCCCCCTAATAAAAGCCTCTCTATTATCCTCCTACCAATTTAAATGGCAAATGAAATATTTTGGCATATATATAACCTCTAAATACGAATTCCTATATAAAGAAAATTCCCCCCCCCCTTCTGAACAAGATCAAACAGGAACTCAAAACGTGGAAATCATATATCATCTCGTGTGGTTTGGGAGGATATCAGCTACCAAGATGACTATCCTACCACAACTCCTTTATCTCTTCCAAACTCTACCAATCAAAGTCCCCACCCAAACCCTTACAAATATCCAAACCTCGCTCTACAGATTCATATGGAACAATAAACCACCGAGAATAGCTTTTAGCTCCCTTAAATTGCCCAGATCGAGAGGCGGCAGAGGCCTCCCCGATGTTAAATACTATTACCTGGCTTCACATCTGAGCCAAATCACCTCTCTTTGGAGCCTTTCAAAATCCCATAGACCGGCCCTCGTCGGCACCCTACCCTCACTTAAATTTCACCTCTCACTGTGGGACAATGCCCTCTACAAATATAAACTATCCTCCTGCCCGTCTCTCCTTACCCCCATCTGGGACAACCATGCTTTTCCCCCTGGAACCTCTCCTTCATCCTTCGCGCAGTGGCCTAAATCTAAGATTCGCTTTATCTCTGACCTGTCGACCCAAAACTCATGGCTATCCCTGGAGGAAATAAAGGACAAATTTTCCTCACTGGCACCCCCTCTGTTTGAATTCTTTCAAATCCGACATTATCTCTCATCACTTCCACAAACGGAGACGCTACGTGACATGACCCCCTTTGAGAGACTATGTGCATCGAACCCTCTCTCTAAGGGCATGATCTCTCAGATATATAACCTACTAATAGACACAACTGCCCCTACACATATCCGCCATGAATCAGAATGGGAACGAGACTTGGGTGCCCCACCAGATGGGAAATGTTGGGAGGATGTCCACGAGAGTATTGCAAAATGCTCAATATCTACAAGCATCAAGGAGACTACATATAAACTATATTATAAATGGTACCTTACCCCAGAAAAACTCTCCAAGATGTTCCCCACGATTACACCGAACTGCTGGCGCAATTGCAGACAAAGGGGCACGCTCATTCATATATGGTGGTCATGTCCAGGGATAGTCCCCTTCTGGGAAGAAGTCCGTTCCCTTATGAAGTCTATATCAGGCCTCTCTCTTCCCCTAGATCCATGGTCTTTCTTACTAGCCCGCCCGTTCCAAGACATCGACCCCCCCTGAATAAATTACTATCACATATCCTAGCCGCAGCAAAACTAGTCATTGCCAAACAATGGAAATCCCCGGTCACACCCCCACAGGCACTCTTAACCAATCTTAACCAACTATATATGGTATATAGCCCACATGGAGAAAATAACCTATTATCTACACGACTGTCCCCACGATGTGTGGAATTCCCCCCCCCCCCCCTCTCAACATCTGGCAACTAGATTCCCCACAAGCGACCTCCTCTCCCGACAGCGGGAGACCTTGAGACCCCCCCCCCCCATCCTCAGACCCATCTTTTTCTCCTTCACCCTGCTCTCTCTCTCCCCCCATATTCCCCCCCTTCTTTCGCTCCCTCCCCTCCCCCCCATAACGTAAGTTAGCCTGTAATATGTTTTATACTCCTGAAATGTTTAAACGCAAAAATTTGTGAAGGCACCTTTATACATCCCACTTGTATGCTCAATTATCCATACTGTGTACCTTCATTTTGTAAAAAAAAAAAAAAAAAAGGGTTATCCACCCATTAGATCAAAAATAAATAATTTCCACTATAGTATATGTATATCTACTATGCGTTATACAGCTGGAATGCACTTGAAACACAGAGCCAGGAAATGTCCAGCACTGAAACACGTCCACCCTTTATGGATCTTCTAGCTGTATACACATGCGGCCCACCGGAAGTGGAACACATAGTGGAACACATTGTGGAAGATGAAACCGGAAGTCTCCGGCCGCATCCCCTCCGGTATTTGCAGCTATCTATTTTGTTCTGCCCTCCTTTTTTCCTTCCCCTTGTTTCTCCCCTTTTCATTTGTTATAGTTTATTATTAACAAAAGGCACAGATAGATTACACATTATTTTTTTTATATGACATTCTAATGCACAGCCACCTTGGCCCTTCTTCTTTTAATACACATGCTCCAGGGGTGCTGCCATGTATGCCGTATAATTCCAGGGGTGCTGCCAAGTGTGCTGTATAATTCCAGGGGTGCTGCCAAGTGTGCCGTATATTTCCGGGGGTGCTGCCATGTGTGCGGTATCAGTCCAGGGGTACTGCCAAGATTGCTGAAAATCACTAATGATTGATTTTGGGAATTGACAGCGCTTACAGAATTAGGCTCATTGTACATCGATCGAAGCAGAAGTGGAAAAAAGCAGAACAAAATATATGGTACCTTAATATTGTGGGGTAGCGAAAACATCCTATGCTATAAGAAACAGAGTTCACAGAACAAATGAACTGTAGACCTACAGTATGTGCAATATTTGTGGTTGCAATAAAACCATTTGTCTTTGTGGTTCATGAGTTTTGCAGTGAAAACCAGCGTGCACTTTGCTGAGAAAGAAAGTAAGAGTGACAGATCTTCTGCTTGGCAATAATAGTTTTTATAATAACCCCGTAATTGACCAGAATGAGTATGTTTTCTTAGTATTTTTTTTAGTCAGTTGGGCTTTTTATTATCAATTTGCTAAAATTAACTCTTTAACAGTAAACTTGTTTAGTTTTCTCTAGTTAGAATAGTTACTTAAGTTATACTAAACTTAGCAAACTCTTGTAAAGCCCCCCCCCCCCCCCACATACACACACACACATTGTCCCTACAATTCCCCTTGGTACATACTGGACGATTAATAGGTAACGATATGGATGATATTGATACAGTTACCGATATTGCGTGAATATTGTCTATTGTGTATGGTCAATATTGTTTGCGATGTTGTGGGTCTTTAATAACTCCCATTTGTGTCGGTAGTACATGCAGCTCAATCTGACAGTTTTGTCAGAGGCTGCATATATGGAGCAGGGGGGGGCGGGTGATGTAACTGACCGATATTGTGAACAATATAGTTAGCAATATTGGTGGTTCTGCTGGTGGAGGACATTGTGCTTACACACGGAACAATTTTTTTTCAGTAACATCACCGGGACCCTGCTGTCACTCTCCTTGTCTTTCTGTCACTCCCTCTGTCCATGCTGTCACTCTCTCTGTCCTTGTGACCCTGCTGTCACTCTCCCTATCCCTGCTTTTACTCTCCTTGTCCCTATATCTCTGCTGTCATTCTCTCTTTCCCTATATCCCTGCTGTCACTCTCTCTGACCCTGAAGTTTGGCTTATACTGTGTGGCATAATGTCAATTTTGTATTATACTGTGTGGCATAATGTGAAGTTTGACTCATACCCTGTGATATAATTTGACTTTTGGCTTATACTTTACGATATAATATGAATTTTGTCTTTTTCATGGGGATTTTGGTTTATTCCATGTGGCAAGATGTGATTTTTGGTTCACTCCATGGGAATAAGGGCTCACTCTGTATGGCATAATGTGAATTGTTCTTATTTTGTGTGGCATAATGTGAATTGTTCTTATTCTGTGTGGCATAATGTGAATTTTGGCTCATTCTGTGGCATAACGTGAATTTTGGCTCATATTATGTGGCATAATGTGGGGCCAGGCTGGGGTGAGGGGGCTGTCGCAGAAGCTGCTCTCTCTGGCGGAGGAACAGGGAGCACTGATCTTTGGGTGCAGTCAGGTCTGGGTGCATGGGGAGATACGGGCCCTAGAAACAGCTTGGACCCCATAGCAGCTGCATCTCCTGCACCCTAGTTACGCCACTAAAACTTAGCATTGTGCGATAGAACTTGTGAGCTGCTATCTGCCATTTATTTCTGAATACTGGCTACCTGTTGCATAGTCCTCAGGATACTGATGTATACAGTGCAGCGGTCATACGAACACATTGCTTATTATTGCAGCTAATTACTCCTGTATAGGAATGGTCTCATTTGGTCTTGTGGAAGTAAAAGCATAACTGTAGTTTGTGCTATAGTCATGACTACTGGCTGTTGTGCTCCTTATCTCTGTAATTCTCTTGCCCTCCCTACAAAACTTTAAAGGGGCACTCAAGACCCATTTCTTCATTAAATCTAACCAGTTCTCATCCTTACCTTCTGTTTATGCTCACTTCTAACCCTTCGCTTTCACCTCAGTCTGCCCCTTCCTGTCGAATGTAAGCTCTCACAAGCAGGGCCCTCTCCCCTCATGTGGTTATCTTAGAATATATCCACCCTGATAATTGCATCCATATCCGGTCCCCTGATGGAACTGTCTTTATTTACCATGTACTTGTCCTAAATTGCATTGTACTATAATTTGTTCCCCCCACACCCACTCATCTACATATGTATTGTCAGGCGCTACTGAACCCATATTTATTAGTATGAATAATGAAAATGTCCTTCCTTCCTCTCCACAGGTTCTCAAAGTCAGTCCTTGGCATCCCACACATTGCATGTTTTGCAGGTCTCCTCACAGAATCGAAGCAAAATAATTAGCTCCACCTGTGGATCTTTTAAAATGTGTCAATGAGAGATTAATGCATCTGTGCACCTGCCGGGTGACCCGGAAAATGTGAACTGTGTGGGACCGAGTTTGAGAACCACTGCTCCATTGTAACACCATGCAATTGTTACATACTAAAGTCTATGTGCTGTAATTAGTTCCATGGCTATTCTTTATTTCAGTGGTTCTTAAACTCGGTCCTCAGGACGCCACACAGTTCACGTTTTCCAGGTCACCCGACAGGTGCACTCATTACTGACTGACACATGTTGAAAGATCCACAGATGGAGCTAATTATTTCACTTAATTATGTGGGGAGACCTGCAAAGCATGCACTGTGTGGGGTCCTGAGCACCGACTTTAAGAACCTGTGCTCTGCTTAATAATGAGTATGATTCTGGGTACACGCTACTAGCCAGGCATTTACATGTGCCCGCATAGTTGAGATATCATATCCTTGTGTCCTCTTCAGCATGTGTACAGATAGCACCATGTGCCAATATATCTGCAGATATATATAGGCTCTCAGCTGTGATGCGGAGAAGATGCAGTATGTTTGTGAACATTTTAGTTCAAGGAAATATCAAGGGTACACACCTGCTGATGTACCCCTGATATATCGTCAGTTTTATTGAACATCCTACACTGTATATTGACCAATGTGTATCCAGTTGAAGAAAATGTAATTGTTTCTCTGTGAGCACAAGGCTGAAACACTATTGTAACGGCTTAGAAATATAGATCAGAAAGAGTTTATTCAGCAAATAAGGGATGCGGAAAAAAAAAAAGTTGCTACTTCGGAAATTCTGACAGGTCCACACCTCTGAAACAGGAAGGGTGTTGGTACATTTTAGGCACAATGTGAACACATAAGGAAATCAGTAGTGATGTGGTGAGAAACTATCAAATGTTACAGAAATTGTGCAAAAATTTCATCCAGTGCAACATCTTGAGAATCTCTTTATTTTGCAACTTCTTAAAAAAGTCAGATGTCTAGAATTTAGTATAAAAGTGAAACTGTTACCCCATCACCATTGCCAAAAAAAACAGTTAACATTCAAATATATGTAATTTAAATTGTTAAAACTAAATAAAATTACATACCACCCAACTTGTGAAAAAGTTCATTTGGGACCCCTACTTGAAATTTGGGGGCATGGCTTAGCTGCAAGGGCACATGGCATATGCTTGCGGCTCCCCCATGAGGCCACACGCTGTTTTTGCCATTTTGGGGGCATGGCCAACGGCTCTTTGAACTGCTGGCCATGCCCTCAGCCCCTCTGCCTCTGGGAATAGACGAAGTGCACATGTGCTCAGCAGATCAGTGCCGGGCAGTCCGGACTCCCAACTGCCCTTCCTCCACTGTGGGACACTGCCAGCCCCAAAAGGTACATGGGACCGTTCCAAAAAGTAGGATGATCCTGCGAAAATCGCGACAGTTGGGACGTATGCAATTACCTGACCACAGTATTCTGGCTTGGTGCACTATTACTATAAAAAAAAGTTTAGCTAAATTCCAGGTGCAATCTGCATATCATCCCTGTCATCCTGAACTGTGACCAGGGTGAGATTAAGGACCTAATGGTCCAGGAGCTGAAAATGTTCAATGGTCTAAAATGAAAAGTGAAGGAGGGAAGGTCAATGCCATTTACGGGCGAAACGGTCATCTGTCAGACCAGACTTAGGTCGACAGTCATTAGGTCGACCCCGGAAGGTCGACTGTCCCCAAGGTCGACAGGGTTAAAGGTCGACATGGCTCAAGGTCGACATGACTTAAGGTCGACATGGGCCAAGGTCGACATGGTTTTAGTTCAACAGTCATTAGGTCGACATGAGTTTTTCACTGTTTTTTGAGCCGACATGTGCCGACAGGTGGTATTTCATGCCCTACCATCCACTAGGGCGTGGTGGGAGAATAAAAAAGTGTGCGGAGCGCAGCGAGGCACCGTGCCCGAAGCATGGCGAGCGTAGCGAGCGATGCGAGGGGCTGCGGTTCGACTTCAACTGTGTCCATGTCGACTGTGTCGACATGCGGGTAAAAAATCAGTGAAAACCTCATGTCGACCTAATGACTGTCGACCTAAAACCATGTCGACCTTGACCCATGTCGACCTTAAGTCATGTTGACCTTGAGCCATGTCGACCTTTAACCCTGTCGACCTTGGGGACAGTCGACCTTCCGGGACCGACCTAATGACTGTAGACCTAAGTCTGTTCTGACAGATGTACCGCTTCCATTTACGCATGCAGAACCCATACATTATAAGCCCCAGTGTTTCCCTAAATAAACAACAGTACAAGCTCTGCATAAATGTGTAAAAGGGAAATGCAATTTTAATACTTATGATTTATTGCCAACCATGTGGTGTTATGATGAGGGACCTATTTTAATGTGAAGGCCTGGAGCTAGATACATCAATCCCATTGTAAACAAAAATGCGAAGAATAGATATAATGCGCATCCAGCTGCACAATCAAGTGACCTTTCTACCAAAGGTTTCTCAGGGACCTTCACCAACTAAAACACCATGTGAACAAAAATTAAGAAAGGCACTTATCCGGCGCTTGGAATATAACTGGATTTTCTCTTTCAACTCCACTCGGCACATATGGAGAAATAAGAAATGGTATGCAATAGTGAAGTATGTATTCAAACACACATCATTTAATGGCAATACACATAAAACACAATAATGAATTAAAACAATACTAAAACATCCGTAGTATGGGTATCCAACAAACACAGGGATTGCAATATTACCGGATCCTGTGGGAACTGACAGATCAGCTCCAAATGCATTTAGAGTGTCTCTCACACAGGCAATACAGCTGGGCACTTGTGCTGCAAAATCACCGGGATCCACTGTCTCTCCTGGAGTCCAAATACAGTCCACCACCAACGCGTTTCTTCCTCCTCAGAGGACTTTTTCAAGGTGTACTGTTTCCCTGTATTGGAGCCCTTAATATAGTGAGTCCTTACCGCGTCTCAGCTGGACTTCTAATTAATAGATCAAAAGACTACATGTCCCATAGTCCCCTGCTGCGACAGCGGGACTTCCTGTTACTGTTTCCAGCAACCAGGGTAACCTTGACAACCACGGCGCCCTGACGCAGCAGGAGGCCGGGTGTCATTACATGTCTCCGGTTTCCTGCGCATAAACAAAGCTTTTAGAGAAGATCTCCCTGTGTTCCATACGCGGCGATGATTGCCGTAACGTCATTTCCGGCAATATCCTCGAGCGGAACGCTTTCTCTGAACCCCGGCGTGAGTGCCGTCACGTCACTCCAACTCCACATTTAAATCATTATTGTGAGACTCACATAGGACCGTTATTTCACCTTTCACTTTAATTTACTTTTGTTTTGGTTTTGTCTTTTCAGCACTTTTTAATTATTGACACACATTAGTTAGCAACAAATATATAACACATTAATAGTAAGAGACACGATTAAAACTCACCTATTACTATAGATTTATTATTATACGTTTTATACTGTATTGCACAGATTAGTAACTTAGTTACAGGCACATACAACAATCAAAAATGATAGAAGACAGATTTCACTTATCACTTTATTTCTAATTGGACCCACTTAAATAAATGTCCAACTTTTTCTAAAAACCCTCTATGCTCAGAGAGATATAATTTTAGTCACTGGCACTTTAAGATCACACAATACTTTTACAGGTATATATGTCTTAGATAAAAAAAAACTCACAAGTATGGAATGGAGATAGGACTAAGATACTTGTCTTCAAATAACAATAGATGGTAACAACAGCCAGGAGTCCTGGCAATTAATTGTATCAATATGAACAGTGTACATTTCTCCATACATATATATACTATATCCATCACTCTCTCTGTTTCTATCTTCCACAATACCCTCCTTCTTTCTCTTTCTCTTTCTTCTTCTTCTCATTCTCTTTCTCCTCCCATCTCTTCCTAAAATAATTCTGGAATCAGCAGTTGCCATGTATGAAGGTCGACACCACTAGCAGACGACAGTGGTGACTACATTGCAGCCTTAATACAATCGTAACATGTGGGAACAGACAGAGACATAACTGAGTTAGCACCAAGTACGTAACAAGATTAGGTGTACAGACAGAAGAGCTAACGCACTTAGATATCCTTACATCCCTTCTTGATTTTTGAGTAATGGTCAATAGAAGGCATAAACATAGCCCAAGAAATAGCGGAACAAATCCCGATCATCTCATTAAGTGGCGCTAAGGATTCTGGGTCACGTAGTTCATGAAGAATGATGGTAGAAGCGCGGCGTGTCTCCATGGGAGCACGCATTTTTAGTGAAGAGAAGAGATGACAATGTCATAGATAGGATTTTTTCCCCCGTACGGTGGTAGAAGCGCGGCGTGTCTCCATGGGAGCACGCAATTTTAGTGGCGCAGAGGATTCTGGGTCACGTAGTTTATACAGGGGTGACCTAGTCATAGATAGGATTTCCCCTGTGTAAGAAGGTAAAAGCGCGGCGCGTTACCATGGGAGCACGCACAGGGACGCTCCATCAACCTATCAAATGGAGGATAGGTTAGAGGGGAGGAAACCAATGCACATCGACCAATGATAGCGTAGTGAGAACGGAGAATGGTCACCGCTAATACAGCTAACTCTAATAGCCGGCAATTATGCCGGCTATATAGAGTGCACACTTCCACAGGACATTACACTGATTTCATGTTAAATCACTATATAACTGTAGCCCTGCCATATATGAACAAGTGAAGGAGGGCGCTCAGTCTTGGGCTCACTAGTGCGAGCTCGGATTAGTCCCCTGTAAGGGAATGCATTGGCACTTTTCATAATCATATTTAATTGTGACACGCTATTTTCCTCTCTTTTTGTCTATACTGTGTTTTTCCTTCCTCTTTTTTGTGCCTGGGTGTCCAGGGACATACGTGCATGATAGCGCATTGGATCACTTATTAACACACATTAAATACATTTATTAATTCAAGTAAACAAGTTAGTGCCCCTTAAAAGAGAGTTATCTTTTTTCTTTTTACAATATATGGTTATCCATAACTCTAGGGAGCACCACCAACAAATTTATGTGAGGTATTTTATACCGATATCAATAAAAAAGTTGGTTCATTCATTTAGGCTTAGGCAACTAAAAGTCAGTGCAAGCCAATTTCTTTTTGTAAAAATGTTGTGGATTATGTCATTAACTGCAATTAAAGCACTAAGTATGTCCTTAACCCTAATTGTAACCCCAACTTTAAACCTAACCATTTTATAAAATTTAATTATGCAGATGTCTAAAGATTAGCTGTCAACATTTCAACAATGTTGACACTGTACTGACAAAAAATTATGAATGTTGACATTATGGCCATCAACATACTAGCCACTTCCCAAATTTGCACTACTTTTTCTGCTTCATTGTATTTAGATTTCCTACATATAGCTCTCTGCACGTTACATCAGGCCTGCACAGTTTATTACACTGTGCGATTTACACTAAACGGGAGCACGCATAGGGATCAAATCGGCATCGAATGAGGCTGAAAAACCATACTTGCCTACTTTCTGGCTGCCCTCTCCGGGAGAGGGCTCAGTGAGGCAGGGGGACTGGGCCGCCGGGAGCGAAAAGGGGTGGGTGGGGGCAGAGCCATGGCTGGGGATAGTTGCTTAGGGGCATGGCCAGAGCAATCGCTACATTTTAGACATGCCCCCACCATGCAATGCTGTTATTTCAGGCATTGCACAGCAGTCGGCGGGGCTAAAATGTTGCGATTCATGTTATTTGACCCACCAAGCTGCCGCAGAATGAGATTATTTCTGCATAATGGCACAGATATTCCCACTCCACAAAAATACTAGACATTTGAACTAGATCAGAGCCGACTGTAATCATATTTCACGCTGAATATTAAAATGGGGCACATTATTTGTCTTGTTTAACATCAACATAGAAACAAATTGGTAAACTTAATCCAAGCAATGTGATAAAAAGACTTGCACAAAGTGTTCACATGATGAATTAAAGTCAAACAGTAAATTAGTTTATACTGAGAAGAGTGTTATTTAATTAAATGTCTTATTATAATGTGACAGGAACTTGAACTTCAATTTAACATTTACAATTCAGCACGTTGCAGCCTTTGAAAATAAAAGGACTGATTCAGACCTGTTCACTATTCTACGTATGTTCACAGCCTAGAGAACAGGCAAAACATGCCACCCCCCAGCCACGCAAATCTCCGCATGCGAGGGAATGTGTACGCAGAGCCGGACTTACGCATAGGCAAACTAGGCAATTGCCTAGGGCATTTGGAATGCCTAGGGGCATCAGCAGCTTCTGCTGATTAAAATGATATGCAGCATGCCTATATTCTGTGTGCGAGTGAGGCTGTATCTGCATATGAAATAGTGTATTCATGAAAATCACTGTAACACAGCATTCCATATGCAGGTACAGCCACAGTCACACACAGAAATTAGGCATGCCGCATATCATTTTAATCATCGGAAGCTCCTTGTGTGTCCTGGTCACATAACAATGCAAATAAGACGAATTTTCAGCAAAAAAGACACCCAACGTTAGCAGAACTGGCCAGGAGCTGCATGGCCTAATGAGGCAAGATGTATGAAGAAACATCTGTATCGAAGCAGAGGCAGAGGTCACAGTGTTAGCGGCTGTGTGAATGCTCTCTGCGGGTGGGTTGGTTGTGCAATAGTGTTCGGCATATGTGTAAGGGGCATTATGTGTGTCATGTATAAATGCATTAATAATGTGCGACATATGTGTAACAGGCATTATGTGTGTCATGTATATAAGGGCATTATTAATGTGCAACATATGTGTAATGGGCATTATGTGTGTCATGTGTATAAGGGCATCAATAATGTGCAACATATGTGTAAGGGGCATTATGTGTGTCATTATGTGTATGAAGGGCATTAATAAAGGTTTGCATAATGTGTAAGGGGCATTATGGTTATAAGGACATTAATAATGTGTGTCATGTGTAAGGGGCATTACTGTGTGGTATTATCAGGGGTGCCGAGAGAAAGGGGTAGGGGGTACAAATTACCCAGGCCAAAGTCTGATGGAAGGGCCCAGTGGGGGCCCCGGGCCACCTCCCCTTAAGTGACAGCAGCAGCTGCAGCTCTTCTCCTCTGCCCAGCACACACTGCTTTGTGCTGGGTTGCAGTGTGGCCATGGAGGTGCTTAAAATACAATATTTTCTCAGGATTTTTTTCTAAGGGTATAATGTGAATAATGTGAGGAGTAATGTACATAAGGTAAAGTGGTACTACTGTGTGATGTAATGTGAATAAGGGACACCATCGCATAATATAATGTGAATAAAGTGGCACTACTGTGTGGCATAATTTGAATTGGGGGTACTATTGGGTGGCCATGCCCCTTCCCAGCAAGAACACACTCCTGTTTGGGCTGCGCACCGAATGTGTGCACTGTTTCTATTTAAAAAATTGCGGGTAGGAGCACCAAAATGATGACTGCTATGATGAGGGTTGATGATGCTGGGAAAAGGGGGCAGGGTCAGAGGCGGAACTAGTGGCGGTGCTAGGGGGCACCAGCCAAAATCTTGCCTAGGGCGTCATTTAGGCTAGGGTCGGCTCTGTGTGTACGCTTACACATCCACTCGCATGTGGCCGAACGGAGGCAAAATCATTTGATGGTCGCTGACTGTCGAATGAATTCTGAATACTTCATTCTGAAATGTAAGTCAATACACACTTCTCAGGGGCGCCCATAAAATGCTGGCCATTCCCCTGATCCAGCCCCCTGTCCACCCCTTTCCTTCCCATGCTGGAGGTGAATGCCTCAGAGGGTGTGATAATCGCCGAAGGCATTTGAACAGGGGATTTGCACATGCACACTTAGGGGGGTATTCAATGTTGGGTCACGGCTGTCGGGCTGGCATGAGTTTTTTTAAACTGGCTTCTTCTTACTTCACCATCCATGTTGACATGGGGGGAGAACATAATAGTGTGCCCGAAGCATGGCGAGTGCAATGAGCAATGCGAAGGTACGCATTACAGTAATTGAAAGTCTATGTCAACCGTGTCGACAATGACACACACAAAAAAAGAAAACCTTGTCAACCTTTTCATGTGTCTACATTTTGACCCTGTCAACCTATTGCATGTCGACATTTTGGAGTAGACCTACTGACTATCTGAAAAACAACAGGTAAAACCAATAGATCGTGCGCTAGTTTAAAGCTGCTTAGGGTACACAGACAGTGAAGGACCACTCCACACACAAATACAATACCAATGGATGTCTGGTGTTCCCAGAGCGCTTATAATAGGAATTTTTCTCTCTCAGGTTAGGTGCAATAACCCAAAAATAAAGGAGAAAACATACAATAGTGTAATATTGTTACAATTGAGGTGTCACATGTGGATAGTAAGATGATAAACTCGTACCAAAAAGGCATGTCTACGTTTTTAAGGCAGACAATAGCGCTTGATTTGGGGGGAGTTTTCAGCTCTACCACAGGATTCTCTTCCTCTCGTATACCCAATTTGATGGAAATACACTCCAAAGGATGAGATAAACAAATTATGGTGCAGTACGTTTTAATAAGCAAATCTAAAACCAGGTAACATCGATGGACATTAACAGAGGACTCTCACCATGACTTTAGGTCTACAGATGGAAATGTAGACAACAAAGCATAATAGATGTAACAACAGGCGTCCCCGAATGCTGATCGTCATAGAAGAGTTCCCTGAAGTCCTCCCCGTGTTCCTGCGTCACTGGCCGACCGGTTTCGATACTAAATGTATCTTCTTCAAGGCATGTGACTGAACCAGTGTTGTAGCACCGGTATATATACCCCCTTCCGGGGGACCAAAAGAAAAAGCCTATTTCCAGACATAGACTAACTAACCTCTAAACAGCCTAACAAAATCATCTAAAACATCCCTATTCCATATCCTTAGTTTGCGGTACGCTCACTCGCCAGCTGATTCAAATTAAGATTGTCCATGCAGTAGCGTAGTGAAGCTTCCCGCTTCCTGTATGTTACCGGAAACGGATATGACGTTTGCGGTCCATGTCACGATCTCCGACTTGTGTCTCAAAAAGTGCCGTAGCGATGTGGAACTTCCCGCTTCCTGTATATTGCCGGAAACGGATATGACGTTTGCGGTCCATGTCCCGATCTCCGGCTTGTATCCCGGAAGTCTCTGAGATTGTTTGCGTTCCACTCGTATTCTCCTACATTCTCTGCCTTTGTTTGTCACGGAATGGGAGGTGTTGATATGGTATAATGCTTACGCACTATGGAACTCTTTGATTGGTGGATTCCTCAAATACAAAAACGGCAATCAGTTCAAGAGATACAAAGTATAGACTATATAAAATACAAACTTTAATATAAAAAATAATATAAAATTATAAAAACCATTTGGTTTCGAAGTCCTTGTTCAAACCATTAGGTATAAGAGTTTTATAGTTAAAAATCAAGGACATCTCACTTTATGCTAACTTTTTTGTAAAATCCCCTCCTCTTATATCCTCTTAAATTTTGTGATACATTTAATATCACATTGATGGCAAGTTTTAAAATGTGCTGACAAGGCATGCACTTCTAATCCCTTCCGGACATTTCTCAAATGTTCCCCAAGCCTGACCTTAATGGGGCGGGTAGTTCTACCAATGTAGAATTTTGAGCATGTACATTCTACCGCATATATTACATTTGAGGAGTGACAAGTCACGAAGTCTTTAATTTTATAAGGTTTGCCATTAATTGTGATATTTTCAATTTTCATTCCAAATGTATTTGGGATGTTTTTACATCCCACACATTCCCCACATCTGTAAAAACCTTTTGAGGATACTAGTGCTTTTTTGGGGGAAGTGGGGCATAAGCTTTGTACCAATTTGTTTTTAAGGTTTGGGGCACGTCTAAAAATCAAACTGGGTTCTTTTGGAATTTTGTCTCCTATTACTGGATCCTTTTTTAGGAGACCCCAGTGTTTTTAAAAAATCTTCTTCGCCTCCTGATGTTGAGATGTAAAATCGGTCGTAAAGGACCATTTAAACTTATCTATTTCACTATTTTTGTTTTGATCCTTATTTTTGCTCATTAATAATTGTTTTCTTTCTAACTTTTCCACCTCTGCAATGGTTTGATCCAAAATTGTGCTGTCATAACCACTATTAATGAAGCTTAATTTCATTTCTTCTGCTTGCTCCAAATAAATCTTAGGATCTGTGCAATTTCTCCGCAATCTGCGGAATTGATTTTTTGGAACAGTATTAAGCCATTGTCGTTGTTGGCAACTGTTCTTATTGATATAGGACCTGGAATCCGTCGGTTTAATGTAATTCCTTGTCCTAATTTTTCCATCTTCGATGAAATTCGAGAAATCGAGAAAATTTACATTGCTGGCACTAATATCAAATGTTAGTTTGATGCCACGGTCATTTGTGTTAAGGTATTCACAAAATGAATCTAGGGTGGTTTTATCCCCCTTCCACAAGAAGAGAATATCATCAATCTAGCGCCGCCATGTCACCAGGTTCGCCCTATATGGGTGGTGGGACCAGATGTAATCGGTCTCCCACACACCCATAAAGATGTTGGCATAACTTGGGGCGAACCTGGTGCCCATGGCGGTGCCTCTCCTCTGTAGATAGAACTCCTCCTTGAATAAGAAATAGTTATTATAAAGTATAAATTCAATTCCTTTACTTAGAAATTCTTGGAGATTGGCCTCCAAGTTTGATTCCGAGAGAGCTTTTTTGGCTGCCTCTATGCCCTGCTGATGATCAATTATTGTGTACAGAGTTGACACATCAGCTGTAATTAATAGACAGTCTTCATGCCAATCTACAGTTTCAAGGAAATTTAACACATCAGAGGTATCCTTCAAATGGGAAGGGTTTTTTAGTAACAAACCTTGTAGATGGTGATCAATAAATTGGGATAAATTGGATGTTGGGGAATCGACACCAGAAATGATGGGCCTACCTGGGGGGTTAAGGGGGTCTTTATGTGTTTTTGGTAACACATAAATGGTTGGAATTAAGGGCTCCTCTACATACAGAAATTTTGACTCTGTTTCTGAAATAGTTCCCTTTTTTAAGAATTTATCGATTAATTCCTTAAGCGATTTATTGATTTTTTGAGTAGGATTAATTCTAATGATCTTATAAGTATTTTTATCCGATAATTGCTTTAAAATCTCATCCTCATAATTCTTTTTATTCATTAGAACGACCCCCCCCCCTTATCTGAAGGTTTTATAACTAAATTTTTATCCTCCATCAAATTCTTTAGGCCCTTTTTTTCTTTAATGGAAAGATTATGGGTGATCTTTTTAGGATTCAACTTTTGTATGTCCTCCATCACAAGGGAGCTAAAAGACTCCAAGAAACAACCTTTAAGGTGTGCGGGGAAAAATGTGGATTTAGGCTTAAACGGTGATATCAAAGACATATCATCCGATGTTTCTTCCGTTTTCACCAGAAAAAAACTTTTTTAATGTCAATTTACGTAAGAATTTTTGTACATCCACAAAAATATCAAAGGAGTTGGCTGCAATTGATGGGCAAAATTTCAAGCCTTTTTCCAGGACTGATCGCTCCTTTTCCAATAGAAGGTGGTCGCTCAAGTTAAAGATCTTTACCATTTCAGGAAACTTTTGTTCGGTGACCCTATTTCTTTTGGTCTGTCTTTTTATTTGTCGTTTTTTCTTTTCATAATTTTTCTTACCAATTTTGCCGCCTCTTTTTCCCCTACTGACTATCTAGACACTAATCTATCTAATAATCTGCAACCTATTTATTATACCTCTTAGTTTTATCCTCTTTCTATAGTATTGTTAATATCACTACTTAAAGTAAAAATATTAGTACCTTTACAGACCAATGAGAATCCTCTGAGTTTGTACCTCCAATTGAAGTGCTTTTGCTTGTCAATATATTCTAGCACTGCATGTATTCGGTATGTAAAGACAATAACCCTGTCATTCAAACTCGCTTAGCTCCCTTTATACTCTTCACGGATACAGTGTATTTACCCCTTTTATTTTCTAATTGCCCTGCTTATATTCCAGATGTGTGGATTCGTTCTGTTTCTGATATAAAGTATCCTCCATTCTGAGAAAACCTGAAAACTTACCAGTTACTCAATATTTGACAAATGTGATATGCACTTTACCCTTTGTATATACATATAATCAAAGATCATCGATTACACAGGTTCTCAATGTCAGTCCTCAGGACCCCCACACAGTGCTTGTTTTGCAGGTCCCTTCACAGAATCAAGTGAAATATTTAGCTCCATCTGTGATCATTTAAAATGTGTGTCAGTAATGAGTGCACCTGTCGGGTGACCTAGAAAATGTGAACTGTGTGGGCCGGGGTAAGAATAGGCTTGGTAAAATCTCAAGAACATTTATTTCTTCTCCAGCATTCTATGCAATTGAAGGTCTGAGGTAAGATGTGAGTGTGATGTGGATTGGAGGGCAGAAAGGCATGGACAGGGAAAAGAGTAAACAGCATGGATTGGAGGGGAGACAAGGTGACATATGTGGATAGAAAACAGTGGCATAGATGGGGTGGAGAGCAATGTGGATGGGGGAACAGAGCAACACGGATGGGATGGAAGAAAGCAGCAAAACAAATGAGGGAAGACAGGGTGGCATGGATGGGGAAAGGCCAGTCATGAGAGGTAAGGCAGAACCTTTCCTCTCATACTCTAGTATACTAGTCTAAAGACTGTAAAAATAAGAAAAATACAAAGAAAATATTAATATTTCCTTTGTATCATTGCAATAATTTTTATAGTTAAGATTTTGGAGTAAAAAGTCTATGATAGGTGAGGCACTGCCAAGCCTGTCTAACTTTTTTGGCACATCACAGCACTATTTGTTTAATGTCCACATGAACTCTCAGGTTCATATACAGTATTTGTGTATAAATGTTGCTCTGATAATAGTCAATATGTACTTCATTTACCTTACCACATATCACTTGGAAAAACAGATTGGTGTAGATGAGGAAATACAGAAAATCTCAAATGGGAGAACGCACAGCAGTAGGGATTTTGGAAGACCATAGCAATAAAGCATATAGGGGAAGAAGTGTAGATGCATAGACAATAGAATATTATAGTTTAAGCAGTTAAACAAGATGTTGGTGGGAGCTGAATGTGTATGCTGAATGAGATGGATGTATGGAGAGAGAAGGATTTTGTAACCCAGTGGGATTGTTGGGGTGACAGAGTGGGATGGGTGAACTGCTCAGACCATCAGACTACGATTGTGTAGTAATAAGCAGCTCCACCATTGTGTGAGTAAAACCAATCTCCAGTTAACCACAGAGTGTGATGGTATAATATATCTATTACACAAGGAACATTTCAATTAAGGCATGAGCCTTAATAATCATAATTTCAATGCTTTCTTTAGTTTTAGTGGTAAAAAAAATTCAGAAGTTTTGCGAAATTTCAGATTATGTCTAATGGTCTGTACACACGTTTCGATTCTGGCTAATGGACGATTTTAAAATTTTCGATTTTGGCGAAATGCACTTTACTGTACTTTAGATAGATTTGTACAGGAGAGATTGCCTGCACAGTCTATTTTTCTATTCAATACAGACTAAATGGGGTGCGCATTGGTATCCAATGTGACTAAGTCTCCATTCAAATTCAATATTGACTATATAGTTAAAATGAATAGCCAGAATAGCACTGTGTGTACATAGCTTTAGAAGCCTTAATTGGACATGTAAAACTGTGATGTTTTATGTTTATGGAATTTCATTGCTTTTTTTTTTTAAAAGCCAATTATTGTTATTATGTTAAATTTAGAAGGAAAGAGTCGAGACAGGCGTAGAGAAATTTTATAAAAAGTGGGACTATTTCATCAATACCTTTGATGACCAGTCCCAAACCCATATCATGAGATTATTTGAAAATACCTCTTGGAACTTGCTGCAACAGGTGGC
This sequence comes from Crinia signifera, assembly GCF_055691185.1. NCBI lineage: Eukaryota > Metazoa > Chordata > Amphibia > Anura > Myobatrachidae > Crinia > Crinia signifera. The sequence continues at coordinate 88,799,126 of NC_139218.1, forward strand.
GGCTGGTAATTAACTCTTAGATCCATCCTATCAATTGACATGATACCTACACTGATTCTAATCTTACTTGACTTATTGTTCTTATTGCTAGACCATTCAGTTCTAATCTGTACCCCTCATGATCATTCCCCCTTTCTCTCCTCCCCCTTTTTTCCCTTGTCGCCCCCGTGTGTAGTTTATAGTTTCTTTAACATAATTCTTACTATATTAATTAATATAGGTAGGTCTTTCAGACTTTTCTGATTTTTTTTTTCCATTGACACTGATATTTCATATTGGTGCCTCGAAGAAAGACTGTTGTTTCTTTTATATATTTTGTAATTTTGTATTACTATTGTATTCTGCCCAAGACTCTAATGTCATTTGTCATCTATCTTGAATTTTCTTCTTTTTATCTTGGAATTATTTTGAAAATCCAATAAAAATTAACTTCTGCTTCCTAGCAAAATAAAGGATGCCAGTTGCACAAGGCCCCTTTCCCATGTAGCACTTTATCTTTTATTAGGGACTACTGTATGTCACAAATTAGTATCAGTTAATGTTACGTCTCTATTATTCAAATTATGCCACTCAGTAGTGCCATTTAAACACATTACTCCAGAAAGCATGCATTTACACATTCCTTTCCGTCTCTTCAACTGGTGGGTGGTGGCCTTTCAGCTCTTTTGCATGGCTGCCACCTCTCTAGGGGCTTCTGCTGGTGTTTTCTGTTGCTTCCACAGCATCTTCACCCAGTGGATGGGGCCTTTCTGTTGCATGGCCACCACCCATGCAAAAGATCTTTCTCACTTCTCCTACCCAATCTGACTACCTCCCTGGCCTTGCTCTGGCTAATATTAGAAAGTACAAATGAACAGAGCAATGACACAAAGAGCCCCCCTGATTGGTTTGCTGCAGCCACATTTTTTTTTTTTTTTTTTAAACATCACAGCAGCCAACCAATGCAGTCCCGGATGGGTGGCAGCCAAGTAAAATAACTGAAAGGCTGCCACCCATTGGGTGAAGACAGCATGGATGTCCTCTATGGGCGGTGGTGCAAAAAATCTGAAAAGCCCACTGGGTGAGATGGGAAAGAAACCATGGAAGTGGTGGTCATGCAAAAGAACTTACATGCTGCCATTTATCTCTCTTTCTCAGGGGGGTGGGGGGGGGGCTTAAACCTTCCCATCTTCATGTGGCCACTGCACAAGCGCAATTAATTCAAATCCCTTATCTTTATACTAGGGCATATTTTAATAAATTAAAGAAAACTAACTTTCTCAATAATTTAATCCCCCAAAAGCCCTACACTACATGCCTTCCCCAAAATCCCTCAGTCTACAGTAGGAACATGTCAGGTTTGGTCAGAAAGTGGGAGGAGGAAAAATGGACAGTGTAAACATTAGATTGTAATTATAAAATGCATATGTGTAAAAACACACAAGAAAGCACTATTGCACACCCTTACTGACTGGTGACGTATTCACTCGCCCTTATAATGGTAAAAAATATCATATTCAATATCACTTTACATGCAAATCTTTTGTTGTTTACCAAATAATCTGCCCATGTAATTTTAATTACATTGGCAAATCTGAAAGAAAATGTAAGGAGCGAATGGGGTTACACCATAGTGCGATAAAACAAGCACTGAGTTGCGGTCATAGCGACCAACCAGTCACACGTTTTTTTGTAGAATATCGGCTTTCATTAAGTTGTTTAAGGTATAGGATGATAAATTGCGCCCCACCGTCAATTAGAGGTGGAGACCGTGCAAAAAAACTACTTCAACTTGAGTCTCGTTGGATTCATAGGCTAGATGTGATTGCTCCAAAAGGACTCAATGAGAATTTTTATCTTTCAGTATTTAAATGAAAATTTATTCTATAATGTGGTTTGTTAATTCTTTCTAAGTCTGTTGTGGTTTAGTATTCAAGTCTGTTGTGATCTAATATTTGTTCTTTTGTAGCTAAGATTATATTGTTAGTATATGTGTTTTTTTTCTTATCAGTGTAATGTTAATGTCAACATGGTGATAGTATCCAAGCATCATTGCTCAGATATGCAGATGCTTCTTGATTATATCACTCCACCAGGGCAAGGGCAAGTTGTACCCAAAAAATGTTTTCTGTTTTCATGTCTTTCAATGTTACTATCATTTTACTGCTACTTTACCATTTTAAATAGTAAACCACTACCACCCTCTACTGGCAATATAGACAAAATACAGTAAATAGTAGATTTCATGAAAAGTCAAGTGTATTGTAAGATTTTTTAATATTAGTGATTCAATACCCCTGTGTATTACACTATAACTCCATAACCATTAGCAATCACCAGTCATTGGCTGGGTATGACTTACCTGGCTAAAAATAAATGTTACAAAATATGGAAGGGGGGGGGGGTCACTAAAATTAGGTTTGTTTAATAGCTTTACTCATTTCAAGTTTTAACAGTATAAAACAAAGGTCTAATTTATAAAATCGTACATGTGACCTTCACACGTTGAAACAATCATTGTGAGAACTGAAACAACATTCAACCTACTCTCACACAGGTGGAGATGTACTAAGCTCTAAAAGTGATAAAATGGAGAACCAATCAGCTCCTACCTGCCATGCCACAGGCTTGGTTTGAAAAATTACAGGAGGAGCTGATTGGTTGGTGGTTTATCACTCTCCATTTTATTACTTCATGGCTTAGTACATCTGTCCTACAAAGAGCTAACATCATAACTGAGGCACCTTGTGCCATGAGCCCACAAAAATGCATTGTACAGGCTTCAAAAGTGTACACTAAAGCAAGCAGACACTAAAACTGGGTACACACTGGTAGATATAGCTGCAGATCAATTAATCGGCAGATATATCTACAGACTGATCGGGCAGTATTTACTTCATTCACACTACCCGATCCCTCGGGACTGACATCACAAGTGGGCGGGCGCATGCAAATGAACAATCACCGGCAGCTCCCGGTGCGCCTGTACGGGCGGTCAACGGATCGTCCATACACACAGCACGATGCGCTCTCTCTCTAGATATATCAGGCATCGGCTGTGTTGCAGAGAAGACACAATATATCTGAGAATGATGCAGCTCACAGATATATCGCTCACACACACACTGGCCAATGGTGCAGATATATATATCAGCTGTTCAATCGAACAGCTGATATATCGGCTGACATATGCACCTTTAGAAACAGCTTCAATTAGCCTCAGGTTTTATCCCACAATGAATTCTAAGCTTGGAGCCATTTAACCAAGGCTCTCTACCCTACACATTAAGCCACATAGGGTGCAATTCATGAGGATTGCACCCCCTGGGACTTAATGTGTAGGAAATGTGTAGGAAAACCCATAGATTCTGGCACTAAATACGTAATCTATGGATTAACTGTGCGTTTACACTGCAAGGTAAATGTGGAAAAATTAAACAGCATTAAATCCAGAGTTTTTCCTGCATGGTTAACACTGCGGTAATTAAAGTTGCCTCTAAACTTTAATTACTGTGTTTTATGTTACTCTATACTACGGGGGGGTATTCAATCTTCGGGTCACGGCAGACGAGCTTGCTCGCCTGCCGTGACCCAGTCCCGTTCTCGGTCAGCTCGACCGAGAACATGCAGGCGGTATTCAATGTCCCGCCTGCAGCGGGACGAGAAGGGGGCGTGGCCGCGAGTTGCGGCCGGGAAGTGACGAGATGCAGCCGGCAGCTCGTCACTTCCCGGCTGTTCTCGGCAGCTACAGATGTCAGGCTCGTTCTGCCAGGAAACCCTGTTCAATGCTGTCGGGGAAGACAGCATTGAATAGGGCCCGTCGAGCATCTCCCCCACGGGAGATGCTCGACGGCGATTGAATATCCCCCTACATCTACAAACCATCATCTCAGACCAAAGCAAATTCATAATACTTGCAAACCAAGAAAACACAGCTATCTCACACAATAAAAATATTCTGTGATGCACCATTTAATGGCATGTTACGTGCTAAGCAATACAACAGACCAGACAATAAATGGTTAAAATCAATTTTAAAAATAAATACTTTATTACTTTAGACCTGAAACTTTTTTTTTTGCAAACCTATATGGTCCCTAAAACAGAAGCCACTAGGAAATAACCATTTTGTTAGGTTTTTACAAAAATGTAATTGAACTATTCTTGTTCAAATTGAATGGAACTGAATTGGACCATTCAATAATCTAGAACATTGTATGTACAGCTTGCGCAGTAGACTGAATGCAAAGTCTTATCCACTTTAAAATATGCTGCAGAAAATATGGCGTCTTCAGCTACTCCAAGAATTCCGCTCTCGGCTATGTGATCTTTGATGATACTTGTCTTTATGACTGCTCTTGTTCTTCAGTTCTCGACCTTTACGTTTGCTACTTCCGGAGCTATTGCTTCTTCTTCTGCGGGGGCTGTGATCTCTAGAGGAATGCTTCTTGTGTGACTTCTTTACTTTTTTGCGGTCATCCGTCTCTCTACTAGAGTCCCTTTTGTGTTTGGTCTTAGGCTTGTGTTCTTTGTCCTGAGTGCCAGGGTGTTTCCTACTTATAGGCTGCCCAACAGTACAATCAAGTTCAGCTTCGTTTGGGAGAGTTTCAACTTCTCCCAAACATGGATCATTATCCATTGTATTGTGATGCAAGACAGTATTGCCAAGAATGCTGGTAAGAGAGTATAGGGGTTTTCCTGGGATAATGCTAGTAATTTGCTTATACTTCTGGAGCGAGGAGTCTTCCAAACAGAAACCATTTTCCTTGTGAAGAATTGCTGAATTTGCATAGTGAATGTGAGGTGCAAGTGCCTCATACTCTAATGTTTGCATTGAGGTAGAGGTGACATAGTTCACTGAAGCTTCACAAGGGAAGTTTTCGCTGTGTTGGATGGAGTAGCACAGCTGTGGTTTAGGATCCGCTTTGATCGGAGGTGCAGAGCACAAGTTTCTGTTGAGCAGGCTACTCACCAGCTTTTCTCTCAACTCTCTCTCTTTACGGTGTAGGCTCAAAGTACGCTGCTTCTCCTCCTCAACACGCTTAAGTTCTGCCTCCTGCTGTTTTCTTCTCTCTTCTAACTGGAGGAGGCGAAGTCTATCGGCTTCCTTTTCCTCTTGTTCCCGAATCTTCACAGCCTTAAAAAAAAAAAAAAACATAAAATACTGTTTAAGCAAGCATGAAGGGCTATGTATAAAATTCATGTAGCAAATGAGGGTACTACAAAAACAAAATTCATTATGAGCCATCAACATATATCATGGGTTCCCAAACTTTTTAGAATCATGGTGTCCTAGAGTTTCAGAATTTTATCCACAGCACCCATAGGCCAAAAGGTTAAGGATGAAAAATTAAATAAATTGTGCGTATAACTCATCTTAAGGTTTAATTATGTAGTAGGGGACTATATGTTTCTATTCTGTACACATTTTATGATTGGCAGCCACAAGCACTGGTTTTGCCTATTACGTTGATTGTAATTAATTTTAATTGGTCCTGGACACCAACCTGAGGCACCCCTGTAAGGGTCTCAAAGCACCCCAGGGTGACACGGCACACAGTTTGGAAACCACTGACCTATCTTTTTTTTTTATTAAAGAACTAAGGGGCAGATTCATTAAGCTTGGTGAAGTGATAAAATGTCTGTTTTTTATCACTGGCCAATCAGCTCCTGCCTGTGAAGTTACAGGCTTGGTTTGAAAAATGACAGGTAGGAGCTCACTGGACGGTGATAAAAACCAGACATTTTATAACTTCACTGAGCTTAATAAATCTACCCCTAAATCTGAAGTCAGCATCTATTGCACAGTATGTAGTCATTAGATCTACAGCGTCTATGGCTGGGGTAGCCAACCCTAGTCCTCGAGAGCTACCAACAGTGCATGTTTTGCAGGTCTCCTCACAGAATCACAAGTGAGCTAAATTGGCTCCATCTGTGGATCTTTTAAAATGTGTCAGTGATTAATAAGTGCAGCAGCCAGGTAGTCTGGAAAATGTGAACTGTTGGTAGCTCAAGGGCTAGGGTTGGCTACCACTGGTCATGATCAAAAGGTCGACACGAGTTTTTAATTATAATTTTTTTGAGCCGACAGGCAGTATTTTATACCCTACCATCCACTACGGCATGGAGGGAGAATATAATAGTGTGCTTAGCGCAGCGAGGAACCGTGCCCGAAGCATGGCGAGCGTAGCGATGCGATACACTTAGACAGTGTACATACCAACCTATGTCGACAGACACAAAAAACATGAAAAACTCATGTCGACCAATCGTGGTCGACCAAATGACTGTAAACCTAGATATTGTAGATTTAATATACCATAACCCCTTATATTATTAGGCTGTTTGACTGCTGCTTACTGGGATTCTCTCTCTCGTATATATTAGAAAAGACCAGGTACATAGAACGTAAGTTACGCATCAATCCAACTGTCTGCGCAACCTGGTCTGCTACTGCATTCTCAACAAGAAGATTTTACTAGATTGATTTAAATTAATTGTATGCCCTGGGACAAATGGCTAACACAGAGAATACCATTCTGATTAACCAAACCAGTGGTTCCCAACCCTGGTCCTCAAGTACCCCCAACAGTGTACGTTTTCCAGGTCACCCGGCAGGTGCACTCATTCAGTCAAATTTTAAAAGATCCACAGGTGGAGCTAATTTATTTTGCCTGTGATTCTGTGTGGAGACCTGGAAAATGTGCACTGTTGGGGGTACTTGAGGACCAGGGTTGGGAACCACTGAACTATTCTATTTCTGTAAACTATTAGAATTACAGTCTTTTATCAGATTAAAGTTCCTCATGCTTTACTTCCACCCACAACCAATTATATACAAATGTGTTTTGACTTACTGGGTGCCCATACCCCATACAGCACAAGACACCTGATGCCATAGAGTACTGGAACTTTTACGAATCACAGATGCAATGTAAAAACACTCAGTTTACCAGATTGGATTGCACTTTAACCACACAGGAATTGGTTTAACACATGCACAGAACCACAGATGGAGCCTGACATTAGGGAAAGCCACAGCTGCGTGCATCAAGCACATTTACTATATAAACTCAGCCAGGTGATGGCAAATGCATTTCATGTTTAAGCAAGTATTCAAATTCATGTATTACTTTTAAACTGTGTTTTTAAATAATTTATCAACGCTAACACGAAGAGTGGCGAGCGCATTGAGCCCGTGAGGGGCGGCGGTACGCGTCCTCCAACCTTTTCATACCCCCACTATCCACGCGAGCGTGGAGTTGTTTTCAGATAGTGTGTTTTCAGATAGTGGAATACGAGCCCAAAGTGTGGCGAGCCCCGCGAGGGGTCGCGGAATACATGTAAAGTACTACGCACGCCACACTATCTAAAATCAACTCCATGCCGACGTGGATAGTGGGGGAGTGAAAAGGTCGGAGGACCCATCAGGGTGCTTGTACAATTAAAAATCACATTGCATCGCAAGCTGCTATATTGCATGCGATGCGATTGTATAAGATGTACTACGATCAAAAGATTGGGCGCCGTGCTAGGAAAAAAGTACCATTCTTATTTATAAAAGTAACCTTCCCACCACCATTGTTTTCAATTCAATTTTCTTTAGGCTATGTTGGGAAGCCCACTTGTTCTCCTTGGACCTCAAGAGATTGGGCATTCATTGGTGCCAGCCTTACATTTACATAAATTAATCTAGTTAATTTATTAATATAGCACTTATAAAATTTGGTACTTGTGGAGTATCACGGCTCCCATCGTATGGCATTGTATGCCATATGTAGTGGCATACGATGCGATACGATGGTTTACCGATTTTTGACCATTTTTGCTAAAAAATCGTATGCCATCGCATGGCATATGTAGTGGCATACGATGGCATGCGATACGATGTTTTACCGATTTTTGAGCATTTTTGCTCAAAAATCGTATGCAATCGCATGGCATCGTATGCCATATGTAGTGGCATACGATGCGATACGATGTCTTACCGATTTTTGAGCATTTTAGCTCAAAAATCTTATGCGATTGCATCGGATGCCATACGATGGCATCCGATTTTGCATTGAAATGCATCAGAATGCATTGAAATGTGTATTAAACTTGTGAAATGCCCCCAAATGCCATTTTTCATAGTGCATCACCCCCACTATCAACGTCAACCCGAAGCGTGGCGAGCGCAGCGAGCCCGCGAGGGGCGGCAGTACGCGTCCTACGACCTTTTCATACCCCCACTATCCACGTCGGCGTGGAGTTGAGAATAGAATAGTGTGGCGAGCCCGAAGCGTGGCGAGCGCAGCGAGCCCCGCGAGGGGACGCGGATACCTTCACAGCTATACGCGTCCCCTCGCGGGCTTCACAGGTATCCGCGTCCGCTCGCCACACTATTCTATTCTCAACTCCACGCCGACGTGGATAGTGGGGGTATGAAAAGGTCGTAGGACGCGTACCGCTGCGCTCGCCACGCTTCGGGTTGACGTTGATAGTGGGGGTGGTGCACTATGAAAAATGGCATTTGGGGGCATTTCACAAGTTTAATACACATTTCAATGCATTCTGATGCATTTCAATGCAAAATCGGATGCCATCGCATAAGATTTTTGAGCTAAAATGCTCAAAAATCGGTAAAACATCGTATCGCATCGTATGCAATCGTATGCCACTACATATGGCATACGATGCTATGCCATGGCATACGATTTTTGAGCAAAAATGCTCAAAAATCGGTAAAACATCGTATCGCATCGTATGCCACTACATATGGCATACGATGCCATTCGATGGCATACGATTTTTGAGCAAAAATGGTCAAAAATCTGTAAAACATCGTATGCCACTACATATGGCATACGATGCCATTCGATGGCATACGATTTTTGAGCAAAAATGGTCAAAAATCGGTAAAACATCGCATCGCATCGTATGCCACATGCGATGCTATGCGATTTTTAGCATACGATCTGCATACGATGCAGGTCGTGGGAGCCGTGATACTCCACAAGTACCTAAAATTTGAAAAAAGTCCAAACTTTTGGTGTGTACAAATTATTAGAAAAACTATATTAAATCAGCAGATTTATACACAGTATTGGACAGACTCATGAATAATTGTTCTCAAGTAAATAAAAATGACCAGTGATGGCGTTATACAAAACAGAAAGTATTGTCTCACCTTCACTTTACTTAGAAGCTCTACAATTAACCTGATGGACTGCAGATTCCTCTGAGACAGTAATAACTTTCTCTCTTCAAATCGGATTTTCTCCTGTAACCTCTTTTGCTCCTCTGCCTGCAGTTTTTGCAGTTTCTTCTTGTTCTTGCGAGCTTCACGTTCCCGCTGCTTCTCTTCTTTCCGTTTAATTTTTTCTTTGCGTTTCTTCTCTTTCTCAATCTCTTCTAGTTCTTTTTGTTTACTTTGAAAAAAAATTACAAAAAAAATCAAGGTTACATAAATATAATTACTAAATCATATAAAGCATCACAATTATAATGGCTGGAAAATGGTAATAGTAACAGGTTATGGATAAGTCCTGTGAGGATACATTGATATATTACAAGGTGACCGGTTAGGAAAAGCTGAAAAAAAAAAAAAAAAAAAACACGCACCATGTCAAATCATTGCACTTCAATCAAATACACAGAATGAGAATTATCTATGAACTCCTCCCCCCCCCTCCACACACACACACACACACACACTACATTCATAGATGTGTAAACCCCTAAAAAACACTGCAGACACAAAAGAAAATTTACATATAAAGTGTCAAATAAATTTTTCCTAATATTATATTAAAAAATAAAAAGTGCAATACTTCACCTTCTATATTATGAATATGTTTTTTGAATGTTTTATGACTGCTAAGGGGTCAATTCAATTTTAAACAACTTCAGGCCCCCATACACTATGCGATTTGGGCCCCAATTTCACCAGATTCCAGCGGATGGGGACGAGAAATGGTACTTGTGTAGTTTCATGGCGCCGTGCTACTTCCGGCTTCTACGCTCGCCACAACTATCTAAAATAAACTAACTTAACTCCATGCCAACATGGATAGTTCATACCCCCACTATCCATGTTGGCATGGAGTTGATTTTAGATAGCATGGCGAGCGTAGCGAAGCTGGCACCATGAAACTACACAAGTACCCGAGAAATTGCCCCAAATGGCGGCCCCCTGTGCATCGTAGTTGGAGGTCGACCAGGCTGCACGTATGATAAAGGATTTCCTCCGGGTACTCTGGTTTCCTCCCACAATCCAAAAATATACAGGTAGGTTAATTAGCTTCCAACAAAAATTAACCCTAGAATGTCTGTGTGCGTGTACATGCGGTAGGGAATATAGATTGTAAGCTCCACTGGGGCAGGGACTGATGTGAATGTTCCTATATTCACTGCAGAATATGTATGCACTATATAAAAAACTGTTAATAAATCCTTTAATCTGGTCTCCAAATCACGTTACATGCATCTAAAAAACATATCCAAAATACTGTATGACCCTCTCTCACACAAGACACTACTAAATCTCTTATCCATGCACTCATTATATCCCACATTGATTATTGCAATAGTCTCCTAACTGGTCTTCCCAAGAACAGACTCACGCCACTGTAATACATTTTAAATGCTGCTGCTAGGCTGACCTTCCTAGCAAGACGCTTATTGTCTGCTATTTTACTGTATTAAATATAAAAGACTTCTACTCGCATATAAAACTATTAACCATACTGCACCCGCATATATCTCTCTACTTATCACAAAATCTCTCACATCTGGACCACTCCGCTCTGCACAAGATCTACCTCTGCCTTCTGCACATATATCCAGCTCCCATTCACTATTACAGGAATTTCATCGGGCTGCTCCCACCCTATGGAATGCCGTTTCCTGCACAATAAGACTCTCCACTAGCCTCCAAACCTTCAAGTGTTCCCTGAAAACTCACCTCTTCAGGCAAGCCTATCATATTTAAGTACCACACACATAACCCTCTGAGGCACTTATGTATTATATAGCTTCCCTTCTGGACTTGCAACTTGGTGGGACTGCTATGCTATTAGTGGTGCCTGTCCTTGTGTTTCCCTCCTATATCCCTATAGATTGTAAGCTTGCAGCAGGGTCCTCCTACCTCCAAGTCTGTCTGTTGTACCCAGTTTGTTCTATCACTCTCTACAATTGTAAAGTGCAACGAAATCAGCTCCGCTATATAAGAAACTGTAAATAAATAAACCATCTACTCCTAAAAGATGGTTAAATGAAAAGTATTGAGTTACTAGTTTATTCTCTTGTGTTTAAATATGGATAGCCTTAAACCCTGGACCATTAGGGTAGTTTGAGGATTACATTTAAAAAGCACTGCCTAAGTGGAATGCCAGGCCACACTATTATCCTCCCTCACTGCTGAACAATATTAGTGGCAATCAAAATACTGACTGCAGTATCCCGACACATTCTGCTGGTATTAGGGTTAGGCTGGGGATTGAGGAGGTTGGGGATATGGGAATTACTAGAATGTGTTGATATTTTGACAGACAAGATGCTGCTGTTATTTTGGCTGTTGGAATCCTTTTGGGATACGTAACACAAGCTAAACAGATCTGCTAGATTACACCAAAGTGTGCTATGAAAAGTTGCCCTTAGTTTTACCTTAATCACATAAAAACTAAATATAAAATTAACCCGAGATCAACTTACCGTTCATCCTCTTTTTGTCTTTCCTCAGCTTCCTTCTCTTTTCTCTTTTGCTCCTCTCGTCGCTGCTCCAGTTCTTGGAGTTTCTGACGCTCGAGCTGTCTCTTCTTAATAGACCCCTCGCTCAAATGCTTAGTGGAATCAAAAGAGACCTTTGAAATAAAATAATTCCAGTCAAAAGTTAACATTTTATCTTTCAGATATGAAGCTCTGCTAGCACTTTTATTGAAACTACTATGACTTCGGGATATATGGGTTCAAATGTCACCAGGGCCCTAAGTGTGTGGAACGTTCCCTGTATATTTCCTTTCAGACGCCAAAGGCATACTTGAAGGTACACTGGCTTGAGTGCATGCAGAGTTTGTGCGTAAAATGTCTCTTTTTTGCATATTATGCTCAAAGCAGTACTTCAATATCATGCCATTCAGTGCACAAATCTCTGGCTTGGGTTGGGATATGGTCACTAGATTTACCTTTTGACTGTCATCCTTCCTATTAACAAATCAATGTTTATAGGAAGACCATGTCGACCTATTTCAGGTGTCGACCTAATGTATGTTGACCTTCATTGAGTTGACCCTATGACCCATACACCTTGGTTTTCCCAGGTAAATGACTGCCACTTTTTTTATAAAGTCTTTTAAAAATGACTGCCCTTTAAACATATGGGCAGACTTGCAGAAAATCCAGAACAGTTTTCACCTCTCAGGCTTTTGCATATTGGGCCCGATTCTGGTTCACTTGCAAAAGCAGATTCTCTCTCTCCAATGGACAAAACCATGTGCACTGCAGGTGGGGTGGATGCAACATATGCAGAGAGAGAGCTAGATTTGGTTGAGTTATTTTGTTTCTGTGCAGGGTAAACACTGGTTGCTTTATTTTTACACTGCAATATAGATATCAGTTTGAAGTACAAACGCCACCCAAATCTAACTCTCTCTGCACATTACATCTGCCCCACCTGCAGTGCACATGGTTTTGTTCATAAGAGATCATTTGCTTTTGCGAGTGGACCAGAATCAGTCTCATTGTTATCTAAAAGAAGTACATATTCATACGTAGCTTAGACCTAATTTTTTGTTATTTAAAGCAGATTTAGATTTTAAATATAAAAATATAAATTTTAATCTGAATACTATTTTAACATTTTGGATAATTATAAAATTCACATTCTATTTAGAAAACGTTCAACTAAATAAAACTATACAAAAAACATGTATAATTGCTTTAGAACTTAATACAAATACTTGGTCTTCGATATAAATACTACTCATTTGAAATTGTGAAATTACAGATAAAATACAAAGCAATCATTAAGCATCTTCAACAGCTCCAGGAAGTAACTTATTTATAGATCCTAAATGAGCTAAGATTGCACCTCTTGGGATCCTAGTACAACAGATGTCATAATCCTATGGGAAATGGAACACCAACAAAGCACAATAGTGCAATGGTATAAACAAGTCATTACCTATGGTATGTTCAACGCCCTACAGAACTCACCTTGATGTTGCAGGCCACAGCTTTGCCATCCTCTCCTTTGTGCATTAGCTTCATGCCGCGCAGTGCATTCATGGCCTTCACAAAGCCAACATACTCTTTGTATTGCACATAAGCTTCGAAGTTCAAGTGGCCACCGAAACTGAATGTGTGGAAGTTCCTACCAGTCATTTCTTCTCTATAAGGATCAAGCATAGGGATGTCCACATTCCTAATCTCCCCAAATACGCTGAAGACCTTCACAAGGACTTCTTCACTTGGCTTCTCAGAGCCAGAGTCTTTTGACGCAAACCATTTGCAAGGAAGGCCTTCTAAATGTATTGTGTCCGGTCTCTCTCCGGGGAGATTTTCATTCATGCCTTCAGCATCGCGGAAAAAGCAGTCCCAATCATGTCTCGTGGGAAAATCGATTTTATACTCTGCTGCTCTGACTTTTAAAATATCGGAAAAGCCACTTAGCTTTATGCTCTTACCATCTAGAGAAACTATAAAAGCCTTAACCAAACTCTTGTTCTCTACTTCACCTTCAAAGCGTATGAAGTCCATGGTGCTTTTGGAGATCCGTAAAGTAGAAAACTGGTGATTATTTACCATTCCTTTAAGACGCTCCATTACTTCCCAATTAGATATGGATTTTCCTGGTTGCTTCAGTTGAGGAAGGGCAACACTGATGATCATCTTTAATATGGGCTTCAGATACAGCCCATATATCGGACATAGTTCAACTGCTTCAGATGTGTCATGCACTATGGTAGCGGCTGCCATAGTATTACAGGTCCTATTTAAAACAAAATACAGTATGAATGGTCATATTATAGTAACAATGGGTTAATTTTTGCAAGAATGAAGAAAAGCACAAACACACTGTAGGATTGACATGTGTATGCCACCACAACTGCAAATAGGTCATCAAGCAAATGTGCATGATGACCTAAATTATACATACACACACACACTTCTGAGCTCGGTGGCTCCGTCGTCAGGAGAGAAATGCACAATAGATATATATGCGTTTTCTAATGACAGGAATCACAGCAAAATGATTCGACACACTAGATCAGGGGTGGCCAAACCTGTCCTCAAGATCTACCAACAGTTCATGTTTTTTAAGGCAGCCTGTGGATCTATAGTAGGAATGAATGCAGCAGGTTTGCAAATGTGAGTTAGTAATGACTACAGCTGTGCACCAGCTAGGTGATTTGGAAAAGGTGGACCGTTGGTAGATCTTGAGGACCAGTTTGGCCACCCCTGCACTAGATCAAATGACTGTATTATTTCTTATCGACTGCAGCATAACTACTGTACTTCCAAAATGTTTCCAAAACATCATCACAAAGCTACAGCATTAGCCCCCAAATAGTGTAAAATATAATCACTCACAGAAGCACAGCATATCAATGCCTCACTGACAGAAAAAGGTCAACTATTTTGTTTGCTTAAGTGCTAAAATGAGTCCTGTCCTTATGGAGGAGCCGTGCTGATCTCAGCAAACCAAGTAGACAGCTCTTTTTTTCTATTGGATGTGGCACCTTCTAAATATACCCCCCTTGGCTGTGCTTGCTGTGGCTTCTGGGTCCCTTGTAGGCTTCCATATTGTAATGCTAATCCCAGATCCGGCACTTTCATACTAAACCAAGGTCGCCTAATACCCCTTTCACACCAGCCTAAATTCCCGGGTTGGGTCCGGGAACAACCCGGGACTAGCTCTGGTGTAAAAGGTTCCAGGGACAAATTCCCGGGTTAATTTGCCGGCAATTCAACCCTGCTAGGTAGCAGGGTTGCTCCCGGTCTTTCCAGGGTTACTGGCTGGTGTGAAAGGTGCAGGGACATGTCCCTGCTTCCCGTGTTGCCTCTGCTAGTGCTAGTCCTGTTGTAGTAGACACTCACAGACACGCCCAGAGACAGCATACAGCATGCAGGGAGACAGTGTGCATGTTCTGTGGCACCACAGACCCCAGAAGTTCATTTTAACCCCTGAAAGCCTGCAATGTGTGCCATGTCTTGGACACATGAGGTGGTGAGAGAGCTATTAATCATTAGCGGGGAAGATGCTTTCATATGCCTTTTAATTTGTTTTATACAAGTAAACAAAGGCTGAAACACTACAAATGTTTTAAGTCTTTATTATTAATAATCTAATGTGAGCCTAAAAAAGGCCATTTTCAATGCTTTTCTCATAGAAATGCAGGGTCATCCCGAGTTCAGTGTGAAAGGTGCCGACCCGGGTTGTCCCTGCTTCAAAAGCATGTGTGAATGGGTCCCAACCCGGGAATGTCCCTGCTTGTCCCTGGAATTTAATTCCCGGGTTTGTCTCTGCATTTCTGGTGTGAAAGGGGTATTATTATACAGAGGGTGACCCGGGTGTAACCCTTCATGTAACCCCGGTTGAATTATAACGTTTAGTGCTTTCGCACTGCATCTTGACCCTGCAGCAACCCCGGTCTGAGGTGCGGTGTGATAGGGGTATTGTTGGGAATGTAGCGAGGGCTGTTGCTAATGATGATGGAGGAGGGCTTCTACAGCAGATGCCTAAACACTCTCTGCTAACCACTGAGTACACCACAGTATAGGAAACAAAAAGCACCAGGTAAGGACACACAAACAGGCAGCAGTGTGCCATGGGATCACCAAGCATACTTGTAGTGCCCGGCACCTGTCTACTGTACATACATACACACGACCATAATATGACTGATTCTCACTGTGCTGCATGTGTGTATGAATGAGCAGGTCTGGAGCCCGGGCAAGAAGCGGCACAGTTTACAGCCAGCAGAATATTCCATATAAGCGGACAACGCCTCGTAGCGAAGACTGCTTCTATTATACACTACTGCCGCTGTCGTACACCTACCTCCGTAACCGGTGATTAGACAACTCGCCGACACATACGGTCGGGAAAGGAAACGAGCCGCTGTGCACTGTGGGATGGAGGCGGAGCTACAGTATCGGTAATCACTTCCGGGTAAGAAGCCTTGTTTCTGCCCTCTAAACGTAGTTTCCATAGCGATTTAGTACTTCCAAAGGGTGATTGTAAACAAAGGTAACGTGGTGACGTAGCACGTGCAATAAGAATTGCCATGTTGTGTGAGGGCAAAAGCCGAGCGTGCATGCTGCATATAAGGTTGTTTCAAATTCAATGCATAGGCAATAGATGTCATATGTCCCTCATGAGAAGTTTAACTAAAGCAGTGAAACTGTAATATCATACCTCCCAACATGACCCTTTCCAGGAGGGACATATTGGTCATCTCCTGCACTTCCCTCTTAATATCTGATTGCCATCACCTGTTTCAAACAAGTTAATTTATAAAGATGTTTCACCACAGGTGATGGCAATCATACATTACCAGGGAAGTCCAGGAACAGAGCATTTTCTCCCTCATGGAGCGGGTCAGGTAGGCCTTAATTCAGACCTGACCACTATGCATGGTTGCCTACCTGACCCTCTCCATGAAGGAGAAAATGCTCTATTCCTGAACTTACCAGGTAATGTATAATTAACATCACCTGCGGTGAAACACCTTTCTCAGCAATTAACTAGCTCACCACAGGTGGTGGCAATCATACATTACAAGGGAAGTCCAGGAACAGAACATTTTCTCCCTCATGAAGAGGTCAGGTAGGCAACCATGCACTTATGTGAGAATTCGCAGTGGACTGCGACACGAAAGACGCCACCCAGACACAGGGACAGATGTATTATAACGGCGCAACACTTCCTGCTTCACCTCATTAATGAGGCGAAGCAGGTAGGGACATCACAAGATGTATTAACATCATCTTGACTGCCGAATCGGGGAGGTGCAAACTTCCCCCATCCGGTGATTTCCCCTTAAAGAGACAACGCATCAGCTCGCACTGATGCGCTGTCTCCTTCCTTCCGGCCGGCTGCACTGGAAATGCGTGAGATCTAGATACTGACACGAGATCTCCAGTGCAGGCCGGTCCTGGCAGCAGGGACAGCGCTATCCCTGTTGTGCGGATAGGGCATCGCCACCCAGCAGCTGTTAAAGTGGATAGCGGCAGGGGGTGGAACAGTCAGCATTGCTGACCATTCATATATTTGCCCTCCACATCCGCCTGCTATCATTTAGATAGCAGCGCCGATATGGACAAGGGCGTCCCTGCAATTTAGCATACAGTACCCGGCTCCTTCTTACATGGGGGAAAAGCGGTATTAATGCACATAACGTGCACTGATACACCTTCGCACACTTTCATACATCGAGCCCATATATTTAACACACCTGTTGCAGAATTGCAAATGGATCAATACGCAGTTCCTGAACCATCGAAAAGATTTTGCCATCTGTGTCCTCTCCCCTGGAGCTCGGCAGTCGGGATTCAATGTCCCGGCCGCCGAGCGGCGAGAAGGGGGCGTGGCCGCGAGTTGAGGACGGAAATAGACGAGCTCCGGCCGGGAGCTCGCCTATTTCCGGCTTTTCTTGGCAGAACGAGCCCGACAGCTTGTGATGTCGGGCTCGTTCTGCCGAGAACCCCTGTTCAATGCTGTCGGGGAAGAGAGCATTGAATAGGGCCCCGCAGCCATCTCCCTCGTCGGGAGATGGCTGCTGGAGCACGACACCCATTGAATACCCCCCTGAGGCTTCCTGCGATTGAGACAGAGTGGAAGTGGTCATAGCTTACATCACACCATACTTGCCTTCTTTTGAAAACTAGTTTCAGGGAGATTACAGTTGTTAGTAGCATTTTTGCAAAGTGCCTAGGGTTACCACCTCATCCCTTTAATTCCGGACACATAGGTTCACAGGTTCTGTGGCAGTTTGAAACCAGGTGAAATGGAGTCTTGAAGTCAACCAGCCACAGAACCTGTGTAATTAATATGTGTCCGGAATTAAAGGGATGAGGTGGTAACCCTAAAAGCTCCTCATTGAGGGGGCGTGTCATGCTCCACTTAAAGGGCGTGTCTAGTACCATATATGGTGAGATTGTGAAAAGAGATTGTGAACATGGCACCTAGAAGCGTGGGTGTGCACTGCTACATCTGAGAGGAATCTTTTAAAATTACTTATATCCAAATGTAGATGAGCCCCAAAGCAGTTAGTTAGAGTTACTATACTTGCTAAAGTGCTGGGAAATGTTGGTAATGATTCAATGTAAATTAATCTATATCTTATTCCTTTTTTCCCCAAAAATGTAACAGTGTAATGTGGGCTAGGTGACATGGGGGAGATTGCTAGACTAATGAGGGTGAGAGAGAGATTGCTGTTATTTCAGGGATTCTCCTGCAGGAGGGTAGGCAACTGTGCATCACACTAGGGTGGCCAATCCCGGGATCTGGCCCCATAATTGCTGGGATTTCAATCCCAGTAATTTATGGAGTAGACTGCTCATGCACAGGCTGTTCCCAAACCCGGTGTGTGGCTCTGTACAGCGGGACAGTCAGAGGTCACGCTGCGCATGCAACGCCACTGCCACCCATCCACTGTCATCGTCCACCCGCTTTTTGGCCGCACCCCCCTCAAGCCCTGCCCCTTGACCCGTCATATGTAATTAAATGTGCAGCGCAGCCGCTTTAGGGGTCAAGGCATTTTTTTTTAAATTTGGGAGGCCAATCCCAGGATCCTAGGATTCAGCATTTTTTTTAAATTCCGAATCCAGGATTGCCATTGCTACGTCACACACCCTCCACAAAAACGCCTGGGCACCCCTGTGATTGCATACCCTCCAACATCTGAAGTGCAGAAATCAGCACAAACTCACAAAGGGGGACCCAGGAACCCTGTACAAACCATTTTTGGCCGGTACTGGCCATAAAAACTGATGCAGTACCAGCCAAAAAGGTATAGTTGGGAGGGTATGCAATTGGTTCAAAACACCCCAAAAATGTGATTTCTGTCAGTCAAACTGCAAGTGTATTCCGTTTACCATCCATACTCCTTTTCTGTCGCTACCCTTTCACATTTGCGATACATACTGTACGCATGGGCAGTTTGATAATTGCCTGTTTTGCAAATTCTCTAATTAGCAGTCAGTTGGATTTCTACAACAGTGGTGCTCAGTAATGATGGCTCCCTCCTTGGATCCGGTTAATGGAGTAGTGTTAAACAATCAGCGCAGCCAGACACACACTTAGGGGTTTATTCTAGTTCATTCTTTCTGACAAAATCCTTCTTAGATGGACAAAACCATGTGCACTGCAGGGGGGCAGATGTAACATGTGCAGAGAGAATTAGATTTGGGTGAGTTATTTTGTTTCTGTGCAGGAAAAATACTGACTGAATATTTTTACACTTCAATATAGATCTCACTTTGAAGAAAAACCCCACCCAAATCTAATTCTCTCTGCACAAGTTACATCTGCCCCACCCGCAGTGCAAATGGTTTTGTCCATCTAAGAAGGATTTTGTCAGAAACAGTGAACTAGAATAACCCCCATAATAACAACATGCATGTACTGTATAATAATGCCTCCAGTAGTACAGTTTTAGCATAATGTTCCCAGTATGGCAGCTTACGGATAACGGCCCTTATTCTGGTTCACCTGCAAAGGCAAATTCCTTCTCAAATGGACAAAACCATGTGCACGGCAGGTGGGGCAGATGTAACTTGTGCAGAGAGAAATAGATTTGGGTGGGATTTTACTTCAAAGTGAGATCTAAATTGCAGTGTAAAAATAAAGTAGTCATTATTTTCCCTGCACAGAAACAAAATAACCCACCCAAATCTAAATTTCTCTGCACAAGTTACATCTGCCCCACCCGCAGTGCACATGGTTTTGTCCATCTAAGAAGGATTTTGTCAGAAAGAATGGACTAGAATAACCCCCTTAGTATTCCGACCCTTTACGATTGTCGTTGCCTTCTTTCCCCATGGCTAGGCCCCCTTTCTTAATCTGTACCATTTTTGTTGGAGAAATGTTGGAGGATGTAGCTCAAGAGATATTATGGCATGCCTAAGTAAATTAATGCATTACCCACACAATTATAACTTGTTTATTTTGTTTTTTAGAAAAAAAAATGGTTTGCTTATAGAAAAAATGTTTTTTTTTATTTGTAATTGAATGTTTGTTTCTTTTTTTTCTAACCACAGCCTTTTCAAAGCAGAAAAAGCAGCATTTTACCTGTAGGTTTTCATACTTAAATCTGTGCTTGAAAGTAGTAATTAGTTTTCTTTTAAGTGCAGATGTAGCGCTGCATGCTGCTGTTGGCAGCATTTAGTGGGAGTGCTCTTCGTTTAGGAGACCTTGAACTGTGGTCCTCCTAGAGCAGGGGACTTCAACCTTCCTTTGAGGCATGGGTCATATTAAAAAAATTCAACAAAGCCTGGAAACCATTAAGCTATACTGTAGTATGTAGAAATTTTACAGGATTGTAAAACCTTTACATTGGGCATCAGGATGTCAGGCTACATCTCTGTATCCACTGGGTATGGGGCTTTTTAATCAGTATTGGACCCCACAAAACTCTGTTATCCTCCTATCTCCTGTAGTTTTATACACCCTGTCATTCAATAAATAATTTGTGTATGCTGTAGGTGAGGCATTGCTGCAAGGGATGTGACCTTGCAGGAAAAGACTACCATATACTGTACCCCAATTTTGCAACCTTCACATCCAGACATTGGCCACGACAGGGAGCAGGAAAAAAAAATCAAGATTCATACTCCTTACATTTTGTTACATTTTTCATCTTCTCTTACACATTATGCCACTCACTGTAATACCCGTTATGCCTGCTCCTGTTCCGCCTCTCTCATGGCCCTCAAAAGACTCCACCCCCTTTATTGTCTCCACCCTTTTTGTAGGGCTGCTTTCCCAGATTTCCCGGGCTGGTTTTCCATCCCGATCCGCCCCTGCCTCACACTATATGCCACATATTGTAATGCCCATTAGGCAATATGCCACATGCTGTAATGTCCATTACACATTATGGGGGTTATTCTAGTTCACTGTTTCTGACAAAATCCTTCTTAGATGGACAAAACCATGTGCACTGCAGGTGGAGCAGATGGTACTTGTGCAGAGAGAATTAGATTTGGGTGAGATTTTACTTCAAAGTGAGATCTATATTGCAGTGTAAAAATAAAGCAGCCAGTATTTACCCTGCACAGAAACAAAATAACTCACCCAAATCTAATTCTCTCTGCACATTTTACATCTGCCACACCTGCAGTGCACATGGTTTTGTCCATCTAAGAAGGCTTTTGTCAGAAACAGTGAACTAGAATAACCCCCATAATAACAACATGCATGTACTGTATAATAATGCCTCCAGTAGTACAGTTTAAGCATAATGTTCCCAGTATTGCAGCTTACGCATAATGGCCCTTATTCTGGTTTACCTGCAAAGGCAAATTCCTTCTCAAATGGACAAAACCATGTACACGGCAGGTGGGGCAGATGTAACTTGTGCAGAGAGAAATAGATTTGGGTGGGGTTTTACTTCAAAGTGAGATCTAAATTGCAGTGTAAAAATAAAGTAGTCATTATTTTCCCTGCACAGAAACAAAATAACCCACCCAAATCTAAATTTCTCTGCACATGTTACATCTGCAGTGCACATGGTTTTGTCCATTTGAGAAGGAATTTGCCTTTGCGAGTGAACAGAATAAGGGCCAATGCCCCCAGTAGTGTCGCTTACACATATTGTCCCCAATAGTGCTACTTAAACATAATATCCCTAGAAGTGCCACTTTTACACATAATGCACACAGTAGTGACACTTACACATACAGTATAGTGCTCCCCAGTAGTGTCACTTACACCGAATACGCCCAGTAGAGCCACTTTTACGAGCCCTGCGTGTGAGCGTCCCTTGCCCCCAAGCCACCACGCTACTGTTGGATACTATTGTTACACCACCGGATGGTCATCTTTACCTCATTGCAATATTACATAGCCATATGTGCCCTTTAGTGCGCTGGGGGTTGTATGATTGTGTATGTCATGTGACCCTCTGTTCACTGCTACAACATGAGATATGGGTTATATTCCTTTAGGCAGCAATAAAAACTGGGGTGGAGTTTCAGTGTTGATAAGCTGCTTTAGATGAAAAAAACAAACAAACAATTGTATACGATGTGCATGTCATATCTTGGTGAGTCACAAAAATATGATGTGAGTGGAAGAAGGCAGAACTGATGTTCTACAATTATGTTGTTTGTATGTCTGGCTTAATGGGAGCGCGGGAGCGGTGGCTGCGAGGGAGCATGAGAACGCCCAGCGTTTCATGGGTGTTCAAATAAAAATGCTGGGCATACCCCTGGTAATTCAGCCATGACGCGGGCGGCTGACGTCACATGACGTCAGCCACCCGTCCTGTCTTCGGGGAAATAGCCGCAAATATAAGTCAATCCCCACTGACTTATATTTGGGTGGCCAGTTGTAATGAGTCAACGGTCGGCAACCGTTGAATGATTGCGGCCCTGCAGGGAAGGCCGTGAATGGGTGTTTATGCTAAACATCTATTTGCATGCCTGCGGGTAAAATCGTCGAGTGAGAGGGTGGCCTTTTATACGGGCGTTTAGTTGACTCGCAAAGCTGTAATTCGCAGCTTTGCGAGTCTACCAGAATGACCACTATTGTGCAAGTTGCTACACTCTCCACCAGGATTTAATTTAAATTACTCTCCTTTTCCACAATCCTTAAACTATTTTACCCTTTATACAGTTGTGTCCTCATTTATCTTTGCTGCAGTCACGCAAAACAGTCCCTCTTGGCACACAAAGTTCAGTAAGACTTTTTTGCGTCTTTTTCAATGAAAATGCATCTAATACCCCTTTCACACTCGCAGAGCCGGGTGTTCCCGGATGCTTCCTGGACACTACCTGGGAATGTACCCTTTTACACTGCACTAAGACGTGGGATCGACCCGGGACAGCCCCATTCACACTGATCCTGGGAAATCCCTGCAAATACATATGCATGTCATTAGAAATGGACCCCAGGGCTCTGAAAGATGACATCAGCATTTGTGAGCCCAAGAAAGCTCCAATTAGAAGCTTTTTAAAAGTCCTGTGTACCCAATCCAGGGTACGGGACCATTCACTCTGACCGCATCCCGGGTCGTTTCCAGAAACTACCCAGGTCAGGACCTGGGTAGAAATCCCGGGATGCTCATCAAGACCCTTTCACACTGAGCTAAATCCTGGGTTGATGCTCATTCAAAAACCTGGGATAAAATTGCGAGTGTGAAAGGGGTATTAGGTGCAATGCAATGTGACTATGATGCACTAGGAGATCATGCTAATTAACTTTGTGTTTCTGTGTGCAGCTGTCTCTAAATCTGCATACAAAGTGCCACGATGCAGTGGCTTTTTTTTTAATGGTTTTAATTTTTATTAATTTTTAAAACATACATTTTAGTACAATATATATTACCAATATATCACATAACACATAGATGGTATACATATACTTTTGACATACTAACATTTAACATTTATGTTCCAGAATTACCATTCAATTCAGAGTTGCCTACCTGACCCCCTCCATGGCCATTATTCAGATCTGATTGCAGTACAAATTTGTTTGGAAAATAGGCAAACCCATGTGCACTGCAGGTGGGGCAAATGTAACATGTGTAGAGAGAGTTACATTTGGGTCGGGTGTGTTGAAACTGAAATATAAATTGCAGTGTAAAAATAATGCAGCCAGTATTTACCCTGCACAGAAACAAAATAACTCACACAAATCTAACTCTCTCAGCACATGTTACATCTGCCCCACCTGAAGTGCACATGGTTTTGCCCAATTTTCAAAAAAATTTGTACTGCGATCAGATCTGTTCCTGGACTTCCCTGGTAATGTATGATTGCCATCACCTGTGGTGAAACACCTTTCGTATCAATTACCTAGCTCACCACAGGTGATGGCAATCATACATTACCAGGGAACAGAGCATTTTTCTCCCTCATTGAAAGGGTCAGGTAGGCAAGTATGATTCAATTCATTATTTTGAATTTTCATAACGCTTGTCATGAATTTCTGAAGGAAGACTCCTCACTAACTGACATCAACATTCAGTTCATCTGTGAGGTCATGAGATTTATTCTCAAACATAATTATTTTAAATTCCTGGACAGTTTTTATTTACAAATCTGCGGCACAGCCATGGGCACTATCTTTGCCCCCAGCTTTGCCAAATCGCTGATGGGCCACTGGGAAAGGAAATTTATTTACAATGATCACCAATTTAAGGACAATATTATTCTTTTTAAACGGTACATAGATGACATTTTAATCGTTTGGAATGGGACCCAAACCTATTTTAATGAATTTCTTAGATATATTAGCAATAACAACCTGAATTTAGCCTTTACCTCTAACGTCAGTAGCGAACAGGTGGAGTTTCTGGATTTGGTCCTGATGAAGAATGGGGAATCAGTCAGCACAAAGAATTACATCAAGAAAGTGGACACAAACAGCTATGTACATTACACAAGCAGCCATCTTAAGAAATGGAAAGATAACATACCATTCTCACAGTTCCACAGGATAACACGTAATTGCAAAACAGAGACGGAGAGGAACACACAACTTAACATCTATACAGATAGGTTCAGAGAAAAGGGTTATCCAGAGCACATTCTTACTGATGCCAAACAAAGGGCACAAGAACTTGATCAAAATTCCATCTTACAATACAACAGAAGAGAACAGAAAAAACAAGAAATTAAGTTTGTCACTACATACAACTGCCATGAGAAAAACATCAAAACGGCCCTTAGGAAACACTGGGGCATCCTCATGGAGCACCTACCTACTCATCCACAGGTGGTATACCGAAAATCACAAAACCTAAAGGATATGTTGGCACCAAGCATGCTAAGAGAAGAAAACACCTCTTCGAATATGATGCCCAAATGTGTAGGGAGTTTCAAGTGCGGCCACTGCAATATTTGTAAACTGCTTCATCCAAACAGAAGAACATTCCAAAACAAAGAAAAGACGAAAGACTACAAAATTAAACAGTTTATCAACTGTATGACCACCTCAGTAATATACATGTTGGAATGCCCCTGTGGCACCCAATATATCAGAAAGACCAAAAGAACATTGAAGACCAGGATTCAAGAACATGTGAGAAACATAAAGAACAGGGTCCAAACTCACATAATTTCACAACATTTCTTGGAACATCACAACTCCGACCCGGAGAAATTGGTTTACAAAGGAATAGAACATGTAACACTTGGAGAACGAGGGGGGGATCTGTCCAACCTGCTCTCTCGTAGAGAAATGTTCTGGATTTTTTAACTGAACACACTCAACCCTGAAGGATTTAACGACAATTATGAAATAGCACCCTTCTTGTGAAATTGGAAAAAAAAACAAATCTAGACACAGATATAGTGAGGACTACTCCTATTGTACCAAAAGGTTCGTTATGCTGAGAATACCTGTAAACAATCATGCACTAATGTGATAGATCGAGAGGAAAATTACATGACCCTCCAGTGCCCATAATATTCCACCACTATACAGCCATACTACACTGGGACGCCCAACCACGCCCGATCTTGGAAGCTAAGCAGTGTTAGGCCTGGCCAGTACTTGGAAGGGGCACCTCCAAAGAAGACCAGGTGCTGTACCTTAAGGTTGAGCAAGGACACATCTATGGAGGCAATCATGGAATATACCTCACTAGGACATACTTATTGCAATGTCGCATTGACTAAAATAGGCATCTAATATGCCACTATGGCATGGTCATATTAACATCCCACTTAGACATGGAGGCATTCCCTCCCTAATAGCATAGACCATAACCAATAGAAATATCGTATTCTTGGAATGTGAGATTTCGATTTATTATTTTTCACTAAATGCATCTATATTATCCTAAATTGTAACTAGTATGCCTGCTATCCAGTTTCTACTTGGATTAATTATGTATTAAAAGTATCTCCTCTTCTTCCTATGTCAATGGCTCAAATTGCGTATATTTATGAATGAGAATTCATATAAAGTGGATGCACATGAGAGAACTGCCATAATCTGCCCAAACCACAAGATGTCGCCATAACAACAGCCTAACACCGCTGCGGCGAAACAGGAGCCAGCACGTGATCAATACAAGCCGCTCAGAGAAGCCGGAAACCTGTCAGAAGACAGACGCGGCTAACTGCAATAAAGAAGAAACACGCAGGCGCACTGGTCTCCCGGGTGACGGCGGATGTGGGGCGGAAGTGGGGCGGATATGACGTCCCGCCCCGCTGTTCCAGACCCACGAATGCTAATTGAACTAATTTAGAGACAATTAACGCATTTACCTTACCATTACATCAGTACTATTATATGTTTAAGACAGACCACTATGTACATTTATCGATTATATAGAGATCTGCCACCCAAATATCATTATGTACCCACCCGCTGCTAGATTGTTAAATTGATTGACAGGAAGTGATGTAAGCTTGTCTCAAACCATAAATATCAGCTCCAACCAGTTTGTCCACACCCCCTGAGGAAGTCTGTTAAGACGAAACATGTTGGGCAGCTTTTAATCCTGTCTCCTCACTCAGCTAAGCGATTTTCCATATCTTTTTAACTCTATTTTATGTTCCCGTTTTTTATGATTATATGACCGTGTAGGCAATATTTTATACAGAGCTAAGCTATTTTTATTGTGTTTTTCAGCATTTATTTGTTCTTTTATTGCTGGGCACATATATTCTTAGCATCATATAATTTTAGAATATTATATATCATCATATAAATTTAGGGTACTCTTTACTTAGAACGGCGCCCACGATTTTGATCGTGGGCATCGTTAGTAAAAAATTTACCCGATTTTCCTGTTCAATGCCTCAATTGACCCGATTTTTTTTATAGGAAACAATGTTAAATGGCCCACAGAGGCCAAATAGGCACCCTGAAGTGTGAAATGGCCCCCACAATTGTTAACGCCACCCCACGATCAACGTGAACCCGAAGCGTGGCGAGCGCAGCGAGCCCGTGAGGGGCGGCGGTACGAGTCCTACGACCTTTTCATACCCCCACTATCCACGTCGGCGTAGAGTTGAGAATAGAAAGTGTGGCGAGTGCAGCGAGCCATCGAGCCCGAAGCGTGGCGAGGGGACGCGG